>NC_079544.1:9558762-9879299 GCF_015846415.1 Triplophysa dalaica
TGACAAGTGTGCAGTTCTGCCTCACTCGTTCCAGCACAAGCTCATATGACAACAGTGGCTTGGTATGAGGATTGAAGGTTGCCAGTTTATTTTATAACAAAAACACAGGGCCCCGTCCTTTTATAGATACACGGCGGGTACTCTCTGTATCTACATTATGTTGCTGCAACACAGCCTTTGCTCAACATTATTTTCAGAGGAAAAACTAAGGGAATTTGATATAAAATTAAATAACTTCGGCTTCAGGGGTCTTGTGTCTGGAGTCACAAGGCTCTCCGTCAATTCATATTTACTGCTCTTAAAGGGATAGTTCACCCAAAAATAAAAATTCTGTATTCATTTATTCACCTTCGAGTTGTTCCAAATCTGTCAATTTTTTTCTACAAATGTATACATTTCTTACATTTCAAACAGTTATTGGACCCCATTGACTACCATAGTAGAAAAATGCTTTATCATTTATTTGTTCTGTTGAACGCAAAAGAAGATATTTTGAAAAATGTATGAAAGGAAACATTTCTGGGGCACTTTTGACTACCATAGTCATTTTTCCTATTTGGTAGTCAATGGGATCCAAGAACTGTTTGGTTACCAGCATTCATCCAAATATTCTTTTCAAATTTATAGAGTAATTCATGACAGAATTTTCATTTTTGGGTGAACTATACCTTTGAAAATAATTCAGTAGTAGTGATATTTATAATATACACACACAACAACAAAAAAAAGACCACACAATCACTACAAATGAATGATTTATAAACTGGTGTCTACCTCATGCAGCAAATTTTCAATTTTTTCCTGGAGTTCCACGAAGTAGCCAGATGTGATGAGACCCTTCCTAGACTTCTCCAGACAGTCTCGGACAAGCTCGACCAGCTGGTGCTGAATGAAGCCCAGCACGCCGTCAGCAAGAGGAGGAGCGCTGTCTGGAGAGAAGTCTTCGATCACGGCCAGCAACCTCCCCTCCATCTGAGCCGTGGCCTGCGGGAATGATGAGATGCCGTGAGGCTGCGTAGGTGACTGCCATTTGTTTTGTCTGGATCAACGAGGCAGTCAATTTTCCCACAGCCACAATTTTAACAAAGTAAACAACACGTGATGACATTACACCCAGTGTTGCTCGCGTCCATAATGAAAAGCATGTTTAAATGTCAGGGCTCGATTACCTTGGGAAAGCGTTCTTTGTAGACATGATTCATCATCACAATCTCATTATCGAAAGACCCACACGTTCGCCCAGGGCTACAAATTAAGATAAGGACATTGTTTAGTTAAATTTCCAATACCATCACAGTATTATTATATCAAACTAATTTGATCGGTGAAAACTGATCATTTATTATTAAATAAACATTGTAAATGTTGACCTTGCCAATACTATATTACCTCAAGTCATTCTTCTACTGTCAAATACACTGCATGCATGTGGTTTACAACTAGTAACATCTGTTGTTGGGTCATGTCTTTTTTTTCCAGAGTAATTTAATGAAATCTACGAAATATGTAGATGTCCAAACGTGTCGACTCAAGCAGATAACAGCTACTCTGTGATGTTATCAAAAGTCTGCCAGTCAGATTTCTCCTTCCATAATCTTGTTTTTTTCCAACAACAAGCAGATACCTAAGACTTCTTGAGCGAGGCCGGAAAGGTAAGAGCTGTCCATCCTCATCTGCCACACTCTCAGAGCTCCTGAAATGCTTGAAGAGGCGATGGAGGTCATCTGGGGTGGGCTGGGAGGGCAGCTGGTGCAAGAGCTCCTGCGAGGAGGAGGAAGACTGGAGTGCAGAGAGAGAGAAAAATCCTAAACATGTGGATTTGCAATAATAGAACACAATATACAGTATTGTATTCTAGTAGCCATCAATACAATTCAAAATGGAATTCTGACATAATAAAAAACATGCTACATAGCAAGGCAGGTCATATTTGGTTTATGCATTTATGAAAGAAAGCTACATTTACATTTAGTCACTTAGCAGACGCTTTTATCCAAAGTGACTTACAGATGAGGGAAACAATGGAAGCAATTGGAACAACAACAAAAAAGCATAAGTGCAATAAACGAAAACTGGTCTCATATAGCCTACCACAATATAAAGAGCTAAGTTTTTTTTTTATGAGTAGCCAAATTATGCCAAATCAGTGGTGGTCTTGTAGGCCAGGAGCAGAGTCTTGAATTTGCTACAGGGCACTTTCCATTCTAGCCTATGGTAATTTAAGGCCAAGCTAAACTCAAATCCCTGATAGAGTAAGCACAGGACAAGCGCTTGGAGGAACCAGAGGAAAGTTTCACAGCGTCCTTCTGCATAAAGTGTTCACTGACACTAGCTCAATAGGACTTTGTTAAACAAGGCTGACCTCATCGCATGAGCCATGAATAGCCATATAACAATTCAAAACAGAGAAAGGATCCTTTCCTAATGAATCCCAATAAAATACAGTAAACAAATGTTTTGTTCCCAACATCCACATCCAATCAAGATTGGCCAACAGTATTAAACCTATATTTAAATAAGAAGATGATGGCATTACTGTAACACTGTGGAAAAACATTAATATTGAAACAGATCACCCATCCATAAAGCTCAGGTGTGCAGAGCTACATTAATAAAGGGTCTCTTCCCACTGGGTTACCTATGATTATTTAACGCTCTCCAAGAATTGAAAATATATTGAATTTAATTGTCCTTGTATAGCTCTGTATAGAATGAAATAAGGTGCAGCGTTGATTTGACTAAAAAATACACATAAACATAAAACAATAAACAGACATAGGAAAAGACGAATAAACTATAAAAGTGAATATAAAGTCAAAGAGAAAAAGTATATGAAGCAAGTTCAAACATTAAACAATTAAAACTGAATATATGACTGCAGCTGAATAAAGTGACCAAGAAATAGTATTGCACAATCCACATTTAGCAAAACCAGGATGTATATAAACAGCAATAGAATAAGTGAATGTAGCTGAATAAAGTAAAGAGCAAAAACGATCAATATACAGACACATTTCTTACATGATAAGCTGAAACAGCAGTGTTGTAAACATTGTTGCAGTAACAGTAGGCTGATCAGTGGAAAAACAGGCTATGAGAAGGAAAACAAAGAGCATCTTTTCAGAATAAATGAGAGTGGCCCACTCACAGAAACAGCAGAACTGGGTGGATTGGTTCCATATCCAGACGAGACCGATGCCACAGACCATCTTCGTGTATCCGCTCTAAAATAGGAAAGAGATAGTGAGACACTATCATGCGTATCCTGGAAAGGAATAGTCAGACATCGCAGGACAGAGTGTAGGTTACTCCACAGAAGTAAGACCAACGACAGGTTAGAGCAGCCATGTTTATGAGGTGTTCAAATCATTTAACAGTCTACACTATGATAATGACAATAAGACTAAATACTGTGACAAGTGATATAAGGTAGTGTAAGAGCTTTTCCCAATAAGTTATGACAATAAATGACACATTGTATTAACAGTTGCTTAGTTCCTGTTTCTGAGGGGTAGCCACACCGACACCAAAAACCCAAAAGATTTCTATCCCACTTCTTATGTATTAAATAATAAAAAGCATGTCAACTGGTGAAGCATCACAGAAGTCATTAAAATACAAAGAATGTGTTTTGCACTTTCCAGCTGCAAAAACAGAGAGGATCGCTGCCTGTGAATTTGTTCACAGCCATCAGCATTTCTGCTTTCAGTGTGGACAGCAAAGACGCTGCTCACTGAAATCTTAAACAGTGCTTGGTTAGGACATTTAATTACAATACATATATGTGTTACAGGAATCAATATGAATAAAAACAGACGCCTGTTTTCTGGGCCATAGAGAGATGTTGAGTCCTATCCTTTCAGTAGTATGAGCAAGCTTTAAAAAAAAGTGAATTGTACATAACTGTACATAATCATGGCAGCATAAAGTAATGAAGCTACACATTGACTTCACTACAATTGCTTTGACTAATGCCAAGCTTCCCATTCCCAGCACAGCCTTGAGGGCAACTGCAGCAAACAAAAACGAATAGGCCGGCTAGAAAGCCTGCCAGCAGATCACTCTCATTTATTGCTTTAATAGCGTCATTATGAAGGGGCAGGTAAGATAGAACTGAAAATACCAGTGTGTACATATCTGGACACCTTTGTAGTGTGGTGCCTTACCTCCGTATAAACGGGAAATTAACCGATGGATTACTGGAGACATTTCTGGGACTATCCAGTGGACTGCTCCCTGCAGAAAAGACACGTTTTATGATAAACCTGCACATAATGTTGGTTTGCAGTGTTATTGAATGCCACAGCAATTCTGTGCCGAGTGGTGTTTATGCAGTAAAATTACCAGCCATCGACATATTTAAACAGCGGGTATGGCTGTGCAAGTATATTGTGCTTGTATTTGTTTATCAACAATGACAGTGTAATTCAAACATCTGTCATTATCTCAATCAAGCGAGGAGCAAATAGCTGTAATCATAGGTACCTGTTTGGTAGGGAAGGGGCGAGAGAGGCCTTGATAGGGTAGGAGAAGGAGCAAGACTCTTCCTTTTGTTTCGGCTACTGTGGAGAAAAATCTTGATTTTATTAAAAAAATACCTTTCCCATCTCCCATCATTAAAGTAGCTGTTAATAACCTTATTATTGGACCACACTAGAACATTATGGGTGTACAAACACATATCAAAAAGTGATTGTTGAATAGTGAAAATTGAGTAATAGTGAATATTCTTTTCTCAATTACTCATCCTTTTCCTGACTTTCTTTAGCAGAACACAGATACAAAAAATACATTTTGAAGAATGTTGGTAACTGAACATTGCCGGCACCCATGCACTTCTACTGTATGGACACAAAACCAATGCAAGTCAATGAGGGCCATAACAACACTTCTCAAGATATCTTCTTTCGTGTTCTGCGGAGGAAAGAAAGTTACTGAGGTTTGAAATGACAAATTATGACAGTATTTTAATTTTCCGGTGAACGATCACCTTAAAGGAACAGTTCACCTGAAAAAAAAAATCATCATTCATGTCATTCAAAACCTGTATATGACTCTTACTTCTATATAAAACATTTTCCAGAAATGTCTAATGGAAAGAAAGTCATTCAGGTTTGTAATAAAATAGGTTATTATATTATTATGGTAATTATAAAATAATTTTGGATGAACTCCCTTCCTTGGATAAAAGATTAAAAAATTGTTTTCAACTGTCAGTATATTAAACCTATATTAATATGAATTATATATATAATATAAAAGAAATACATTGAAATAAATTGCTTCGAATATATCGCAATGTATTCTTTAATACTGTATATTATTGCATTTTATTTTCAAGTATGTGCACATAAATTTTGTTGTGTAAAGGCGACGTTATTACAAAGCAAACTGTTGCATCTAAAAGCTTTGAATGTTGACTTAGTTACAACAGTCTGGCACTTTCACAACTGATTAAAATAAACGCCCTAAACATTACTTCACCAACTTAACAACATTTTGCAGGTCTACAACTAAGTATATGATTTAAACCAAAATGCAACTACAAAACGATCACATAGGCCTACAGATGGTGGCGGTTGAACTGTCTAAACTGAATGAGTGTTAAAGACGAGAATGTGAGAACTCGCCGCCAACAGGACAATGAACAGCAGACGCGTACAGCCTCGCATGGGCCACGTTTAATGTCGGAAACAAAAACGGGCTGGGTGGAAAAACAGCGTCGACACCGGGAATGACTGAGTTTAAAAGCACTTATTTTAAATATACAGTGTCGTTTCGTTTTTTTAAATAATGTACTTTCAATAAAACTATCGCGTTTCTCTCTAATGTGTCCTGTTTTTTTTCCCGAAGTGGCACCAAGTTTGTAAATTGCGGCGCAAGCTCGGAGATGAATAGGCTTTAAAATAGCGATACACTCAAACCTATAGTTACCTCTTGGGTCGTTTCACTAAGCCTCCCGAGACAAACTGACTTTTGTAACTCGGACACACCGTCCAGTAATTCCGATCGGACATGATGTCGGTGCGTCCGTCTTCTTTATGCCCGCGGTCGACAAATCCTCATCGATGAGAAAGCGCACAATTGTACGGAGAGAAAGCCGCTGCGGTTAACGCGATTCCCAAACAAACTCCACGTCGACGCGGACTCCATTGCATACCATACGACGGAGTGAACAGAAAGCGCCTTATGTAAAGAAACACTGATGGCATCATCGCGTATTTTTTCACAACTGACACATTAGCACATTGCTTAGGAATATGCCATCGTCTGGTATTACTCGAGCCTTGTCACGCACAGCGCCGGTGAATATCCATCGAAGCGGACGTTCGCGGAGTTACAGATGTACTAAAACCACCATAAAGATTATAAGTTGAAGGCAACAATAATGGAAAATCGGGTGTGAGGAGCGGAGGAAGCTGTCATAGAGCCTAACTGAAAGAAGGGTCACGGTGGGGTGTGAACGTCACTGTGCCGGGGCCACTAAACCCGCCTCCTTTAAACGCGCACATATGTCCTATACTAAACCGATTCAATGCAGTTAATGTAATATTAAATTCTTTAGCATGGTTTATACGCTGGTTTCAGTAGAAAAAAGTAATTGTTATGCCTTTTGGTCTACTCAGAGCATTTTCATTTTAAGGTGCTTAGGAACTTAAAGGCTAAATGAAACCTAATGACCATATAAATGTGGGGTTAACAAAATATTAAGACCATATCGAGAAACCTACTTACATATTTCCTCTCCTTGGAAGGCTCAGTTCCTTCTGCAAAGAAATAAAGATCGAGTTAATTTAAGCGAGTAACATTTAAGATACGTAACAACAAAGGACTATTTTATTTTAGCAAAACGTCGCCAAAATGCAGCATCTGCCAATATTGCTTTTAACACAAATGAAAAAGGATGGGCAAGGGAGACCTCATGAGATTCATGGGTGTGCAATTCCAAGGTGATGCACGCACAATTTTCGCTTAATAGGACTAAGTGTTATAATTTCACTATTTCAGCACAGTTGAATTGCCCAATAGGACATTTCCCACGCCTTGCATGACAGGGGGAAGCAGTCAAGAATATGAATAGAGGAAAGAGGTTTCACTCTGTTCGTCGGGTAGGCATCCTCTGTTTTGGGGGGATAAATTATTATAGAAATACATAGCGTACTTACCTTTTGTGCTTTAATCTTTGGAACAGGCCATGAATAAACAATTGTATATGTATTTTACAGAAGAGAACAGTTACATGTTTAAAATGACAACAATTATTAATGATATAACGACTCTGTATTAATATTCCTTTAGTTTTTGGGTGATGCTGCAAATACAAATGATGTACAAATACAAATATTCAGGCTTAAAGCGAAGGCTTTCAGTAAAACCATTGATGATGGAGCACAACCCATCTCAATGCTGAGATCCAATACTCAACCCTATTGACACTGTTTACATATAGATATGCTTTTGGATATCAATTTGCCAACACTGCGAAGAATGAGATGTTTGTGTCCTCTCATCTTCTTTCAAAAAGGGTGCAATCTTAGGCGCTTAGTATGTTGGCGCGTTGCAAAGGGTCTGTCTATGTAGTGCTCTGTGTTGAATGCAGAATGGCCAAACACAAAGGTTTTCTTGTGTCTTTTACTTTTTCTGTGCCTAATCTTTCCTAAAGCATGTATATACACTATAAAGGAAGCAGTTTGCTTCTCTTACCGAATGATCTGTTAAAAAAATATGCAACAATAATATCTTCACTTGCTTAATTTAAACTGCTGTGGAAAATAACTGTATGCTTTTACACTGCTGCCTTAGCTGCCATAGGTTTGGTAAGTATATACAAATGTAGCTGTTGGAACACAATGGACATATGTTTATTATCTCAGAGTAACAGGTTAGACCTGACATGTGGAGACAGAACACCAGTCATTCATCTCTCTCACACCGCTTATATTTTTAATGCTATTCAGATTTACATGAAAATTCAATGTGCAGAACACATCTTAAGAGAATCAAGTCCAGGCAAATTGCTCAAGGTTGGTCACGAAACCACCAATAGCCTTTTGGAGAAAAGGATGAAAGACAACTCCATTCAGTCATACACAGACTGGAGCATAACAAGTGCCTTCATCACCATGGCAACAGCCGATGAAAGTGTCGACTTATATGTTTTGTCATCATGAAACGTGCATTTAATCAAAAGCAAAGACTCATTTTTCTCCATTGTTACAATACACACTTTCGTTTTATCGAATTATAAATGTTCATCGACATATAGGATGCACTTTTAAAGTGACAAAAAGGAGCGTTTATTTACAAACCTCTTACGCCTTCTTAAAAACGTTAGAAATCACATGTATGCAAATGTGTGCTAAACGTGTCGATTCATAACAATCCGAACCACACTGCTTAATGGAGTTTTTCGTCATCTTTATAACCATAGACAATGCCCTTTTATTTTACAAGCTACTGTTTTCAAACTATAAATTCTGCCGTCCGTTTTAACATTGTAAAAATCTTACCCGAATACCACGTCGTCTCAGTATATTTGGCTCATCCATTATGAAGACAGTAGTTTGTATTATGTAGGCTATGTTTACTATGGGCCAATTCAACCCATGCTTTAGTGATGAACGTCTGACACTCATCAGACAACTAACCCATTTTCCTCACCCGAGTCTCAAACGCTAATGTCACCTGACCATGGGAATATCTGTAAACGACCAATCAAATTGCGGATGTTTATAATTAAATCGATACTTTAGTAAGCTAGGCTTTTGACCTGAGTGAACTAGAGTGAATTTAAATGCAAATCTAGCATTATTCCACCAACTTGTACCTCTGTGTGTTAAA
Source organism: Triplophysa dalaica (assembly GCF_015846415.1). NCBI lineage: Eukaryota > Metazoa > Chordata > Actinopteri > Cypriniformes > Nemacheilidae > Triplophysa > Triplophysa dalaica. Next base: position 9,567,604 of record NC_079544.1, read on the forward strand.
GTGTGTTAAAATGAATCTTAAATTAATGATAATAAATTTAAAGGGTCCTTGTGTTTATTCTCTTTTTATTTTGTTTTATATAAAAACAATTTAGCTTTGATGGGATACACCTTAAAATAAAAAACAAATATTTCATAATTTGTTCACCCTTATATCACATCTTATATAGTTTAAACCTGCTGACTTTTTTCTGCAGAATAAACACAAAGACATTTTGAACAATGCTGATAACCCGAACAACACTTGCCCCAATTGAATTCTATTGTATGAGCACAAAACCACTGAGACATTTCTTTTAAATATGATATCATCTTTTGTGTTCTACAGAAAAGTCCTACAGATTTTGAACGACATGAGGGTGAATAAACCACAACTATGTGCTTTGAAGGTTCATATGGGTTATTTGCAGCCAAATCCTATATCTCTGCCATGAGGGTTAACAATTACAACACATTGGAATTTATTTGTGGGACATTTTCATTTATGTTTAAAGTATTCAAGTTTCATTTATTACATTTTGGGCTTTAATATTTTAATAAATTGAATCAAACATTTCCTTCAGAAACATGATGCAATAATTCGGGAAGCCTGGCACTGTCGGTCATGTGGCATACCGTGCGCTGATTGATTAATACGTGTCACCAAGTGTCACCACAATCCTTTGATTAACAATGGAACATTGATTTAAACAACGTTCCAATACTGCATGAATCCCTTTTTGTTCCTCTTTCATTCTGTGCTCTTATCCACAGAATCCAGTCGTTTTCCTTTGTTTACAAGTCGTAAATAATGTGGACTAGTTTATTCACAGTCAAATGATTTTAAACACAAATTATATAATGAACTAGACAGTTTCCTTTAGTGCATTTTTGTATTTTTATGTTTTTAGTTCTTTGTTGGGAATAATAGGAAATACATGTTCTTACAGTCCACTGCTTTTTTCACTTGAGCAGTGATGTCGGATTTTGTGAACGTAATAAATTTATTAACATTAAGGATTGATATTTTAGCATTTTACTGTATAAAACATAGCATGTCATCCTTTTTCCCCAAAACTAATTCAATAAGCAAAGGCTTTTGAAGCTGCCATAACACAAGCAGTTTCTGCCAATCTCATATTAATCTTGAGTACCTAGAGTAGTATGGCATACTTTGTATCTTCGAAGAGTATTTAGTTTGATCACATATATAAAAGACAGATACAGCTGTATAATTATTTCCAGAAAAACACAACCCCCTCGGGGTGTTCGTGGGCGAGGAACTAAATCACGAGAACACAATAAATCATCGCAACACATTATGACCGTATAACTATTGATTCACTATAAGTTTGTCTTGTTTACATTATGCATGTATACGCTGATTGCCTACAAAACACAGACATACCGCAAGCGGGTCAGGTATCTTTTAGAGCTGGGACCGCTCCATCTATATTTACAAACGATCTCCAAATCCAGCGTTATATCCACCGTTTGTATAACATCCATCACTGAAAATGTGAACAAACAAGCACATATCGACTTCTCTCTCTATCGTAAAAGTAACAAGCTGCAGATGCAGGCCCACAGTGCAGCCAATCGTGATGGTGAGCATCGGTTTACGGGTGGTTGGGTTATTTCTTTCGCCTGGCCGTGGGCATGCTTTTCCGGGATTTGCCCAAGAAGGGACTAAGAAAAGTTGTTACGAAACAGATTTTCACATAAAAAAACTTACCAAACTTATACGAACGCTGAGGGAGTGTTTTGAGAAACACAGATTAACCAAACAGGCATCAAAAACAGGTCATTCCAAAAACAGGTAAGTATTCCGCGGATGACAGCTACCGACAAAAAGTAAAAACAATACTCAAAAAAGGAAAAAGCATGAGGGGAGTTCAAGGGATTCTGGGAAGTTTGTGATCAAACGTCTGGTGAAAGGCAACGGGTGAAGCCATGAGGGAGTGCTGATAAAGGGGGTGTGGTCGGCGGAGGAGCTGTGCCCAAGAACAATAAACCCTCTTGCCTGAATGTATATCGTCCAGTTGCACTTTCTTCAACAGTCAGGAAGGTCTTTGAGAGACTTGTAAAAAGAAATCATTTGCTGCTCTATCCCTGATACGTTGGACCCTCTTCAGTTTGCCTATGGTCCCAATAGATCTACTGAGGATGCCATCTCTCACGTCCTGCACTCTTCCCACACGCACAATGACAGCAACAATGAGAACTATGTAAGGCTGCCATTCATTGACTAAAGTAAAGCTTTCAATACTATAATTCCCAGTAAGCTAACTTCCAGTTTCCTGAATCTTGGCCTGAATCCTTCACTCTGCAATTGGAACCAAGATTTTCAAGTAGGCCAGTTCACCTCCAGCTCCATCCCCCTGAGCGTAGGAGCGCCACAGGGGCGCGTTCTAGTCCCCCACTATTCTCTCTCCACACACATGACTATGTGTCTTCTCACAGCTCCACTACTCTTATCAAATTCAACCACCCTGTCTTTTTAACTTGCTGTGATCTGGTTAGCGCTTACGTAGCCTTATGGCCAAAACAGAGAGACTTAGGAGAGGCTTTTTTCCCCAGGCCATCAGGCTCCTAAATTCTTAACATCATATGACCGCACTCATTGCACTCTAAGAACATTCAACATCCAATGAAGTGACATTGTTGATCACAGCACTGATTGCTCTTTTTTTGTTGCTTCTAAGTAACCAACTTGTGTTACTATCTGTTTGCACATTCTCTTGCACATTCCATCTTATGTAAATATTTACAATTTACTTTCCTGTGGCTCAGTGGTAAGAGCATGGCACTAGCGATGCCAAGGTCATTGGTTCGATCCCATCGGATTGTACATAGTCAGAAACTAATGTATAATACAATGCAATGTAAGTCGTATTGAAATAAAAAGCGTCTGGTAAATGTAATGTACCTCTATCATAGACTATATAAAGTATATCTTTACATTATTTATATTTTTTCTTTTTCTTTTGTATTTGTATTTTATAATAATTGCAGAGCTGACCTTTTGAGCCGAGTTTGACCTACATTTCACCGTTGGTTGTATATTCTCTAAATAACTGTGTATGTGACAAATAAAATCTTGAATCTTTTGCTATTCTCGAATTTAGCCACTAGGGGGACTCCTTGACCCAAATTACTTGGTTAGTTTTCATCGGAATGTCTGATTATGTAAATCGTTGAACTTTATCAAACACTTTTTATCTTTAACTTCACGAGATTTGCGTCACTGTTGGTACCTTACATTGACATCTTTATCTACTTATACCTTATATAGCCTAATGTATAGACCACTGGAGAACAGATAGGCTAAACAAACATTTAATTCCCTTCAAATAACATTTAGCTAAAACGACCCAATAACCTTTTCCAATGACTATACGATGATCATATAAATATAGGCTACCTCTATCTCCTATAATGCAATTTATCTGTAACACAGCAATTGTAGATACCATCACATACATATCTTAACAGGGTTAACTGGAAAGAAAACTCTATTTGTTGACTATGTCACGAGATTCAGATTTAATCAGATGAGTTTTAAATATTGTTGAGAGTTTTGTAATGTAGTTTACATAGACTTTAAATTATAAACTAGATGCATTTGACAATTTTGTGTGATCTAAATACCCAAATAATGGTATTAACCTTTCCCAATAACAACAAACACTATAAAATACAACAAGACTGTCTACTTAATAAAAATACATAGAGGCAATAGTTTATATTTAGTCTGTTGTTATTACTAAAATACATAAATTAAAGGTGTGTCTCATTTTTTTTTAATTCTTTTGTTTGGCCGAAAGATTACTCAACATTGCTCTCTTGGATTTCTGAGGGGATGAATGCCTCAGTGTTTGACCGAAGCATACCTCATACCAAAACCCTTTAACACACTTTTTTGACAAAAGAAAGAGTCATCTGAGCATGTGAGACTCCACACGTGACAGGTAGGTTTCGGCATTAATACAAATTATCATTATCAAATTTGTTAGTTTTTTTATAATTTTACTACTGTTTGTGGCTTTGTTTTGCTTCTGTACATAGCACCATGTGTATACAAACATTGTGTTGACACAAAACTTCAAACTAAAAATAATTTACAAAATGAGCTCAGTGGAACAGAGAAACACAGTCCTTGATAAACCCATATTTAAACCCATATTAAGAGTAAGTGTGGGGATTATGCATAATAGATGACAAACTCAACTTTGGTCCACTTCACATAGTATTACGTGGACTGCATAGTTTCCTATGCTGAAGTCATCTTCCATGACTCCATATTGCTTGTTATTACATCATGCTCTTATTACATCATGAATATTTTCTTCAAGTAAATAATAAGGATGCTTTGCGATATTAAACTTTACTTTAATTTACTTTTGCTTGTTTGGGTATTATTTCAACATTATTTCTGATTTCTTTATGATATCATGTCATGGTGAAGGTAATATTCTTTGAAGTGCAGTTTGAAGTGTGGGAGTGCAGGAGCGTTTCTCATTGGTGGGGTGTGGCCAGTCGAGGTATAAATAAAAGCATGCTTGGAATTTCATTTAGCATTAACCAACACAAAGAAAGCACAAACAAAAAGAACCTGCCATGCAGAATTTAGTAGCATTTTACTTTCTCCTTTCTGTCTGCTTTGTATTTTTTACTTCTTGTCTTGGAGAGGAGAATGAAGAAACTTACAGAGCCCTACAGCTTGAGGCTCTTAAAGCGAGTATTTTAGAGTTCCTGGGGCTGGACGCTCCACCTGGAGCTGGTGAAAAAGCTTCTCACCAGGACCTGGTTAGGATGTTTCATCAATACAGGAGAATAGGACAACTGCTTCGAGGAAACTCCACACAAGAAGAGAAGCTTGAGGGGAGAACAAGAGCTTCCACAGTGCTCTTTCCAACCACAGGTAATCTTACATTACAGTGTTATTATGTAAATAATGAGTAATTATATAAATTATGATACCTTTTATGTGTGGATTAAAAAACAACAAACTTAACTCTAACATAAAACTACACTCTAAAAAGGCTTGGTTTAGAAAAGGACAAATCCTTATTTGTTATAAATCATGTAAAAAGCATAACACACACATCTTCAGACTTTGATTTGTGTTTTTACAATTATTTTTCATTGTTATAACAGTTGAGCCTCTTAATTCTACGGATTTAAAGCAACAATGGTTGAGAGTTGCCTTCCATAAGGACTCTCGCATCAACAATGGACTAGCTCTTAAACAAGCAAGGCTGCGCATTCACAGACCACACAGGCATAAAACTTCAAACAGACCATGGCTTACAAAGGACATTCTGGTTAGATTGCACAAACCTTCTGGTTTTCAGACAGAGGCTGTGTTTCGCACAAAAGGCCTGACTACACGGGACGTTATGTTGGATTTAACAGGTGTGGTTGAGAAGTGGCTCAAAGACAGCAGTGCTGAGCTTTTAGTGGTTGAAATTTGCCTCAAAAAACTACCACTGCATGCAAAATCCACACCACGCCTTAGTTTAAAACTTAACCAAGCAGCGAAGAGGGTCAGGAGAGCTCTGACTGCTGAGGAAGATGAAGATCATTGCAGGAGGAGGTCCCTAAACATTTCTTTTAAAGACATTGGCTGGTCAGACTGGATCATCGCTCCTTCGGGCTACACGATGCACTACTGTGATGGTTCGTGCCCACATAATTACAAACCCGCCAGTATGCACACTCAGGTAAAGTCTCGTCTATATCTCATGTCTAAGGGGACGGCGCCTCGGCCCTGCTGCGTACCAGCCAGCTATGAACCAATGGTTCTGATGCATTATGACAGTCGGGGAAAGTTAAAGCTCACACCCTTCAATGATTTGATAGTCAGCGAATGCCACTGTGCATGAACTGGATTGGAACATGCTTTTTAAAAGAATGTGACGTGATAGCATAATAAACTGTAGAGTTCTCACGCACATTTAATAACATTCTTTAAATTCATGAAATGCATTTGGTATATTCGTAAGCCTAATGCCAAGGGCCAAATGCCAAATGTCAATGTACGTTTTAAATATTTTGCCTTCTGGAGATATTTATTGTAATTTATTTGGAAAGTTGTCAAACATGTTGCGAGTTTGAATCATGAAACCTTCTGTATTTTTCAAAGAAAAATATTTTTCTTGAGGGTAATAGTGAATGAAATAACAATTGCTGTTCTGTTAAAAAGCAATTCTTGACTGTAAGATGAAAAATTAATGTCCTCATATAAAGTATTGATTTTGAATAAACACATGACTACCTCAATTTTCTTACTCTAGCAGAGAATAGAACATCCGTATGAGTCATCTATGTGTTACTCACTCTTATCATGTACCTTTGTAGATGCACACTTTTCCACTTATGGCTTTAAGAATGGATACAACCTTTCAAATATTCCTTTTACAATATTTGCTCTATTGCAGATAATATCACAAGGTCAGGTGATGCCATAAACAAACTCCTTGAAACCAGACGTAACTGCTATACATTGACCTTGACCAGAGAGTCAACGGTCTCTAAAACAAACACATGAGAGTAGAGAGCTACACGACGCATCAGTGACTCACTATTTCAATATTTACTTTGTCACTGTGCCCCATAAACATTGGTCGATGTTTGTCTATGCAGATTTATTGACTCAAAATAGGTTTTATTATAAGATATGTTTATTACATAATACAATTATTTCTCTAGACAATAAAATATGATTTGACTTGTACTTTATACATTGTATTACAATAGCTTTAAAAATAATGTCCACGTCAGGCATCAGTACACTTAAATTAGTTAAATGTTGTGAAATAAACATGATAAAACGCGTGGAGACATAATTAAAAGGTTTGCTTTGTTCTTTTTGACTTGAGGACGTGTTTAACAAACAGTATATTCTAAGTAAATTCAACCAATGGCCTGATCTGATGTGCACAAGAGAAATTTACAACAACTCAAGTTTGACATTATGAATTAGTTAAATTGACTTAAATTGGGGCACTGCAAATTAGAGATTTATTAACTTGGGACATTCAGTCTGGTGGCTAAAGCTAATAATGAAGCATAAAAATTATGTGGTGTTCCAAGATAATACCATGTAAATGCAACGTAAAATCTCAATCTGAGATAAATTTGCTTTCATGTTATTTTGAAACACACACTCGCAGGCACACACAGCATAATATAAACAAAAATTCATGAGACGCAATGACAAACAGGTTAAACAGCAATTTATAGAAACCAGCTATTATAATTGACAAACAAATCTCTGCCTGTGACACATCTCAAGGCTCTTAGTGCTGCAAAAAAAACTCCTTATTTGCTTAGGTTCCTTATATTTTATTTACGGTTGCGAAAGTGGAACAGACATTTTCAACAGTTTGGAGATCCTTCCAAAGTTCTTTGAACTTTCAGAGTTCTGATCTTCCAATGAGTCGGACTAAATTAACCGCTGACATAAAGATCAAAAGGCATGTTTAAAAATCCCATACGTGTTAAGGTCAGCTAAACCATTAAACTTGATATTAGATTTTGAGTTTGCAAAATGTGTCCTTTTATGTTCCCTTTGAAGTGTCACTTGTGAAAGGCTTGATGTTTATTTTCAACGTCTTAATTACTATGTTTTGCTGTTTAACCTGTTTTGTCACTTAACTGAATTAAAGTGGCTCTTGTATGTACCAGGACATTTTACGAATCACATGGGTTCTCATTTTCTTGGTTACAATGTTCAGATTTTTTTAACCCTCTGTGAAGCATATAGTCTTGTTTGACATCATGGTGTAAATTACTGTATTGAACACTTTCAGGATTAATACTGGACATAACATTTTTTAAACATCCGGCATGATGTACAGATCTTCAGAGTACTCCGGGTTTGGCTGGTAAAGGGCAGGAGCATTACTGTAGATTGCTTCATTTGAATCACACTGAATGTACACATCATGGGGTCTAAATGAGAGCAAAAGTAAAATTCAGTCCTCTGATAAATGTGGATGTGAAAATATCAATATCAATCGCTCCATATGGCATTAAAATACTCACATAAAGACAATAATTTACAACTCTGTAACTGTCGATATAATATTGCAGCATAACAGAAACTCCTATCTTGTAACAGTCTGAAATGCTAAAATACCTGGGAAAACACTGCTATACCACTATTGCAACACATTCGTGATATCACAGTGAGCTTGCAAAACTGACAGCAAATAACCGTTAATAGGAAATTCTGTTTCTGCCTAATATATTTATCACAATACCCCCTTCACCTAGATTCTCATGATCTTCATTTTTGAAGTTTAGCAATGACTTGTACTTTGCACTTTACCTGTGGATGTCCTCACTTTGTATGGCACTTCTCTGAGATTCGTGAGGAGCAGACTCTCCCCTTTGAAAGTTCTCATAGATTGGGCTCTGCGGTGGGGGCTGAAGTCCTCCGGCATACCCACTGTATGGAGACTCCCTGGCTTTAGCATCATGGCTCTTATCTTGGCTCTGTAGTTTATTAGATACTTCAATATCAACTGCTTGTCTGCGACGAAACCAGAAAACAGCCGCTATCCCCACTATCAGTAAAGCCACAAATAATATTGGCAAACCGACAGCAAGTCCAAGCGATGATTTGACAGTATCGGATACAATTGTAGAATTAGCTTCAGGGACAAGACTTTCATCTGCAAGCGTGGTCTACAAAATAAATTGGATGTTATTGTATTGATAATCAAACTTAGTTACATCAATTCTGAGACAGAAGTAAAGGTCTGATATATACAGTGGAATTCATAACATTAAAACTGAATTATAGTTATTTAAATTAACCTAATGTAACTAAATTAAGTAAATCATAAAAAGAACCTTACCATGATGTGTAGGTGAAGCTTACTATCACCTGTCTATATCAAGGCAACTGGCAAATTATTGAGCTGCCGTTGAAAGTTTCTTTTGGCTGAAAGTTCTTCAAAGTTCCTCTTTCAATACATCAGTCATGCAACCTGGAAATGAACACCCCCAGACAATCATTCTTCCTGTGCTTCAAAAACGTCCAGTAAACTGCTTTCATTTGCTATAAAAAGACGCAAATTTGGTTGAAGTTATAAAAAGATGAAACAGATAATAGTTGAATTTGCCTCTCAAAGTAGTTTCAAAGTCCTTGCATATAATATTAATTACAAACCTTGTGTTTTAATTATGAGTTTTTTACACACCACTAGCAGCGAAATCACAGTAAAATGAAAGCAGATTCAACTAAAGATCAACCATCATAAACACATTTTTTTCCAGATGGTGTGGTTAACATTGATAGACATTTCAGATATGCTCTGTGAAAAGGAGGAACTTAGTTATGCTAACACTGCAACACAAACTGCCCTCAGTAAAAGTAGTTTTTGCTCACAGTAGGATTTTTTTGTAGATTCGTGTACTCTGTGTGTGTGCCAAAAAGAGGGTAAAATAATGGCAAAATAATATCAGTAAAAAGAGTTGAAATCTCTATCATGATCACTTGTGTAAATCTCCCCCTGCTGTTGAAAACTGGGCACCTGCATCTAAATTTACCTCTGTTTGCATGATGGTTTTTTTGGTAGTGGACTGAGTGATGATAACTTTTTTGGAAATAATGACATCATTTTACCATGGTAAATCATTTACCATTATTTTAGCTTACCTGGTAAAAGCTTATAAAAATGAAGGTCAAGGGTTAAATTCCAGGAGAGCCTACTGATAACGTGTACCTGAATGCACTTGATGTCGCTTGGAAAAAAATGGGATAAATATAAGAGATTTACATCAGTATCCATTGAAACAAATATTAATTTCTCACTTACACCTAATTTACATTGTTCTTGTTTTTTTGAACTGTGTATTAAGTAGGTCAAACAAAACAAACAGCTACTTTTATACTTAGCTAGCCAAAACTTAGAAACTGGATTTACCTGTGTTAACTTTACTATAGGACAAATAAACAGTAGCTGTACAGGTTCTTGGTGTATTGGTAACTATAAAAAACGTTTAAAGGACCATTGTGTCATTTTTTGGAGGATCTATTGACAAAAATGCTCTATAATATACATACCTATGTCTTCAGATGTGTAGAAAGACCTTAAATAATGAAGTGTTATGTTTTTATTGCCTTAGAATGAGCTCTTTCTATCCACATACACTGTCTGTCCCCTTACATGGAATTCATGATGTTGTTTCTTCAATAACGCTAAACAGACAAACTGCTCCATAGAGCGCGTTTCTTAATATGTTATCTATACTATCTTAGTTCTGTGTCAGTCACCGTAGTGCTTCGAAAGTGTGGGGGGAGGGGTGGAGTGAGCCATTTGCTGCAATTTACAACCTCATCCCTTAATGCTGCTGAAAATTACACAATGGTGTTTTAAAGAGGTCATATGACACAGCTAAAAAGGAATATTATCGTTTGTTTTAGATGTAATACAATCTGTATACATGATTTAGGGTTCAAAATCGCTTTATATTCCACATACCGTGCATGTTTGTATGTCCTCTTGGCCCCGCCTCTCTGAAACGCTCAGTGATTGGTTTAATACTGCAAGCGTGTGATGGAAATGTAACGCCTCTTACCATATTTGGGTATGACGCGCCATATGACCACTTTAAGGTTTATAACTGATACAAGATCCACTAAAATAACTAAATTACTATTACTACTGTTTCCCATTCAGATCTCATGCATGTTTTAAATTCGTTTCCCGCTCGGAGCAGCTTGCTTATTTAGAAGCATTTTACTGGTAACACTGACACTGCCTGCTGTATTGGACTGCAAAAAGTGTTTAATGGAACTGTGAATAGGTCATGCTATTTATTTAAGAAAATACAAAACAATACAATAAGCTTTTATTTGTCTCCCTATAGCATTTGCACAGAGCTTTACAAAATGTTAAAAAAACTTTCTCATTGACCTTTATCTAAATAATAATAATCAAATATTTGTTTTATAAACTCTAATTTTCAACTACATGCAGTATTATTGAGAAAGTAGTATTTTTATTTTCAAACAATGAGTAGGTAATTAGAAATTAGATTTTTATTACAAATATTTTTTATTTATTTATTTACTTCCTATTTATATTCATCACATTTCACCTTATATACAAAATAAATATAAATTTTGCTTTTAAATAAAGTAAATTTTCTGATATTTTTATTTATTTACTTATGTTCATTTTGTATAGTAGGTGCGCATTCTAAAATCTTACCTAGGGCACCAACAGAGGCTGGGCATGTGGGCATGGGTGAAAAATCATGATCTTTTGCTGCGGAAGCTGCGACACACATGTTGTGTAACAGTTGGCCTATTGTTATCTTAGCTATCTTAAACACAACTTCTCTATTTTTCTATTCAAACATTTACTTTTACAACAGCACCCAGTTGATGCTCTGAATGACTTCCTTCCACACATAACATACTGTTGATTTTGTTTAGTTTGATCCTCATTTTCTCTTTGGGGTCAGAGAAACACCAAGACCCCTTTAAAGGACAAGTATGTAATTTTTGGAGGATCTTTTGACAATAAAGGCAATATAATATACATAACTATGTCTTCAGAGGTGTATAAAGACCTTACATAATGAAGCATAATGTTTTTTTCTCCTTAGAATGAGCTATTCCATCTAAATACACAGCGGGTCCTCTTACATGTAATTCAACATGTTGTTTCTACAGTAGCCGTAAATGGACAAACTGCTCTATAGAGTGCATTTCATAAATACATGAGTGATGACCATAGACATAGACATAACTACACCACTTGTTGGCTGCCGTAACGTACATCAACTGCGCCGCCATATTGGTCGTTGCAACATTTTCATAAAAGCACATGCTAGTGTATGGCGGAGCTTTTGGTTTACTGGATATGCACACATTTATCAATACTATGGAGTTGATTGGAGTACGGAAAAGTTTAGTCTTCAGGTATCGACGGTTAGACATTAAAAAAATAAATATATTGTGTAAATGAGCACCAGCTGTGTTCTTAACTTGAGCTCAAGAAAAGCTAAATTGACAACAGAAAAAGCAATTTCCCCAATAATAATCTTGATATTAATTTTTAATTACATAAATGAATGTGACATAACAAAAATAAACAAAAAATTCATTAATATTTAAATTTCCTACGACAAAGATTTATTTTCTAAGTCTAAATATTGAGATGAAGAAAATATGCTTCACAGCATCTCAAGATGTCTGGGTTTTATTCTCGATTAACACTGAACCGCTGTTTATTTACTATGCTGTTGTTTGTCTTGCATATTCATATTATCACCAAAGAAGTTCTATATATTGTACTTACATTACATTTACATTTATGAATTTGGCATACGCTTTCATGTCATTACTAGTGCCATGCTGTTACGACTAAGCCACAGGAAATCTAAGACTTCCAAAAATAACAGGCACAATTAATAAATTATTTACAATTTCCTGTGAGTTATTTTTTTGAGTCTAAATATTGAGATTTTAAGTATCTTGAGACCAGTGGCGGCTGCTGATCTTTTAAAGAGGGGAAGCTCATTTTCAGCCTAAATCATAAAAATTGTCCATTTATTTATATGTAAATTCTGCCCTACGTTCCTTTTCAAGAAAATGCCAAGCAAGGATGTCACATCAATAAGACGGTTTAGGAAGGCCCTGTTTTGTTTAACAGTTTCATTATGTTAAGCCACTTGAATGCGAGCACCTTCATTGATTGCATGCTCAACCCTGATCCTGCCCATGCAACTTAATATTGAACCTGCACTCACATGTTCATTGCTATTTTCATGCATTTTATATGCCCTGTCAAAGTTTGACAGATCTCCAAACCCCAATTTTGACCAAACAACACATCCATGAGATGGTTTCATCAAGAGACATGGCCAGCAGTACATTTTCTTTTTCACAGCACTTCCAGTCAGCCAGCTAACTTTGTCATACCAGGAGAGCTGAAAAGACCTGTTACTTTTCCCTATCTCTTGCACTAAATCAATCTTAGGTGTTGATCTGCCCTGCTGTTTAATTCTAAGTTTCTCCTCGTAAGGAAGACTTTCTAATGGCTTTGCCAAAATCAGGTCGACAATATTAGCACTGTCTGCCATCGTGTGCAGTTTGCTAGCTGGCTAGTTCAGACTATATGAATTATTGAACAAACGATCTAATATATCTATATTTAACTCAACGGGAGGAAATGTGGGAATTATGTTAAACTGAAACAATGAATGTGGTGTGAAATTGTGTGAAATATACGATGAAGGTTGCAGCAGTTTGTCTTTCGACTACACATGCAAAATCCGCGATGGGACTGAGTTGGAAATGGAGACACAGAGTGATACGCGTCATAATCTGAAGACCACGCCCACGCCCACACCAACCGTCTCTTTGCATTGCGAGAAGCTGCCGCCACCTTGTCATTTATGATTTATAACAAAAAAAAACAATGTCTAAAAGCTGATATGTGACAATGTGTATAGCAAACAAGCTAAAAAAAACAAGAAATGCGTTTTTATAAGCTGTCGACCCCAAAAAACGAGCGTTTTAGGACATAAAAGTGGATTAAAAAGAGATGACAGACCCTCCAATCATCACGCAGACGCTCGGAGTCCGGGCCAGCCCACTCCTCCATTCATCCCAGGGACGCTGAGCGTCCGTGGGCGGGACATAATCGCAGCATTATCCAATGACCGTCTTGTTTCTAAGCACTGAAAAAAACTGTTTAAAGCAGCCCCATTGAAGTCAATGGACGCTGGGCTTCAACAAAGTAATGCACTTTACGCTACGGGAATGAATGAGTCAGCCGACCTAAGTAGCTGATTCTGAACGAAATTGTTTCGTTCGAGATGAACGTGTTTAACGCATTTTTAGTCAATAAAATGTTAACATAATAGTACATATATTTTACCATTCATTTTTTGACAATTATAGGGGAAGCTGAGCTTCCCTTGCAGTCTTAAAGAAATCGCGTCTGCTTGAAACATTATGATTTAGTTCTCCACATGTATCGTAAACCATTGAAATGTGTTAAGAAATGTATACGTTTTTGTGCTTTTGTGCCACGACCACTATGGAGGCGTCAAGATCTGACAGCCGGATGACATCAAAGTACCGCGAGAGCGATTCGAAAAACATATAAAGTTTCCTTGATGTCATCCGCATGTCTGATCTTGCGGCGCCTTATCAAGTCGGTTAACATCCAAATGCTCTCTCGTCCTCCGTAGCGCTTTGAAGGGGGGGGGGGGTGGAGTCAGCGGTTGGTTGCAATTCGCAACCTCACCGCTAGATGCCGCTAAAACATTACACACAGTACATGCAATAACTTCCAACGTCATCTTTTCAAATTCTACAGAAAACTAACAAGTTAACTCTCATCAAGTGACAAATAACAGTCAAGTTAACATGTATAACATGTATAGACCAGTTCGGATGACGTAGGCTAAACAACGCTGGTTTAACGCTGGTCCAGGAGAACGTTTCAGTTTTTTTAGAAACACAATTAACAACAGAGTATTTAACACCGTAACATAATGTTGAACTAATATATTTAGGAATAATTATGCAAGATTTCAGATCAATAAATAAAAAGAAAAGGGTTTACATCTTGACAATTTTTTTCACCCTAAATTGAAAATGCTTGCTCAGATTTCTGACACATCAGGACAATTACATTTTTCAATGTCATTTTGCTGGCCTCCAAATTGGCCTCCATTTGACAACAGTGCATTCAATAATCTAAGAAAGAAAGATAAAACATAATTAAGCAAAACACTTGCAACGATAGCATTCATAAAACTGCGTTCGTTCTCCCACCGGACTCGCGCGTCCGCGTTCCAGATGTGCGGGCGTTCGCTACACCCACGCGCACGGAAGCGCGCACGCAGCAGCGTCTCTCGCTGAAGCAGAGCGGAGCACAAGAGTAAAACATGGCGACCTCGAATAATCCGCGCAAATTCAGCGAGAAGATCGCGCTGCACAACCAGAAGCAAGCGGAGGAGACAGCTGCGTTCGAGGAGGTGATGAAAGACCTGAGTATTACCCGGGCGGCCCGCGTAAGTATATTTTTTCTCTTGTAATGACAGCGTTCATTATCGTTCGTGTGATTTCTGTTGATACGACGCGCACGGAAGCCGCCTGTCGAGACGTAAACAATAACAAACGCCCCTTTTTGGTGTGCGTTAATGTCTTGGGTTTATTAACGGATAGCCGTATTGACGCCGTTATAAACATACGGTCACGACGAGGCCTTATAAAAGTTGCCATGCTTACAGCTGCCGTGGATCATTGCGAATGGATTGAGCATGTGTGTTTGACAGCCCACATTACAGTCTCTCACCATTATATCTATGCACTGTGATCAAGGCCATATCTGTGTCACGTCTGTAATGCGCAATTTGGCATCTAAGTACTCGATTCAGGTGTCGTTTTAAACTGAGGACGTTCGTCTATATATATATTTGTATTGGTGTTTCTATTATGTGCTCAATACATGTTTCAAACAGTAGATTTATTTGCGTTGTTCAGCGTTTTTTTGCTCTGCTCTGCCCAGTTTCACAACACTCCTGTTCAGTAACAAACTGTAATGACAGGACTGTCATGATGCTCTTAGTGAATAATTCTCATTGTGTTTTTATTGAACTTTGGATTTTCTTCACTGATTCATTTCTTCATATATATTTAAACTCCCACTTTATAAAGTCAACACTGAATGAATCATTCCATATAGTCTGATATTAGAAGAAGGCAGCTCTAAAGCAATATTTTAGACAGCCATTAGTTAAATCAAACTGGATGGTTATTTAGCATTGTTTCCATAGCATAAATCCATGATGTTAAAATGGTTCTCAAACTTTGATGCCAAGCATCCACAAATACCTCGTTCCTAAAATGCATATCCATATATTGATGCATTTCTTTTTTTAATAAAAAATACACAGTATTCTATATTTATAAAACTATTGAGAAACATTTTCAATTCAAATTTATTATAACTTTCACAAAAAGAACTTGTGTTTTACAAAGAGTACTGCCTTGAGTGAATTTACCTCAGTGAGTAAGATAACGGTGAGAAAAACTCAATAGGTAAACATATATAAGCAATACTGGAAAGTATGCATAAAATAAACATTTATAAATAAAATGAATATATATATATATATATATATATATATATATAAAGTTCACGTCTGAAATTCCCCTAACCCCAGTTTGAGAACCTCTGGAATAGAGAACGGGAAAGAATGTTAAATGATGAAATAAAGCAGCATGTGTTGATCTAAAACTATAACTGTGAATCCTTACAAAAACAGGCTAAATCTATTCTCATGCATATGTGCAATTCTGTGGGCACGGCCATCCCCACATGATTGGGCTCAGTGGAATTGTTTATGTAATTTATACACACACATACACACGTCACTCACTCTCACTAGGTTACAAGGATAGACTACCTCCTGAAACAATCTGGTGCAAAGTGCCATACTTAATAACACATTGAGGACTGTACCCTGTGGGGTCTGAACCTATTACCTTTTTCGGTAACTCATTACTTGCCTCAGTGCAGACAACCCCATGCTTGAATCAATAACCGAAGCATTAAAAATGTTTGTTAAGCTAGGCAGCTTGGAAGTCATTGTCAGTATTTCTTAGTTTGTTCTTTTTTTTTGCAGTTACAGTTACAGAAGACACAGTATTTACAGCTTGGTCAGAACCGAGGCCAGTACTACGGTGGCTCTTTGCCAAATGTCAATCAGATTGGAAACAACTCCATTGACCTTCCCTTTCAGGTGAGATGAGCTCTGTTACGCACAATAAAATTGAACAGAACAAAAGTGAAATGTTGAAATGGTGCTATTTTTAGTTATTTGGTAAAGACTCCTTTTCAGAATTCCGGGATGGACACAAGTAGAGTGACTCGTCACCATGGGTTGGTGGACAGGGTGTATCGAGACAGGAATCGCATCACATCCCCACACCGCAGACCACTCTCTGTGGACAAACACGGACGTCAGATATCCTTAATGAGTCTATTAATGCTTGCAGATAGGCAGGGCACCTGTGTACTGAATTGGTACCCTGTTGTTTGGTTTGTGTAGTATACAAAAAGATAGTTTCGTTTTTTTCACAATTTGTGTGCTTGTTTAGATTTGATCGGTGTTGCATTCAGATAATATGATTTCCTTAATGTTGATTCCCACATTGATAGCTGCCCATATGCTTCGGTGTATCTGTCACCACCACCTGACACCAGCTGGAGGAGGTGAGAGTTGATCCTGTTTGCATGTGCTGAAGAAGCATTGCGTTAACAGCGCAAGGTTGTGGGTTCGATCCCAGGAGATTGCAAATACCTATGAAACATGTATAGGATAAAGCAATGTAAGTCGCTTTGGATAAAAGCCTCTGCCAAATGGCTAAATGTAAGTTTAATGTCTATAATTACATATATCCCAAAGCGGGTTAGTTTTCAATAGATGTTTTCGGGTTATGTCAATAGATTCAGACACAACACTTTATTTAAATATGTGCTGCCAATCTATTGTTTAAGTTTTCTGACTTTGTACATGTTTTTCATTATGTTTTTTTGTGCTTGTTTTGTAGGACCAACTCAGATTCTGCCCTGCACCAGAGCACTTTGAACCCAACACCACAAGATGGATTTGCCGGAGGTTCTCAAGATTTTCAGCCAAAACAAGGTTTGTAATGTATTTAGATTGTGTTTCCTCCTCTAGAAGGCTTGTATTAGTGTAAGCATTATAATGAACTGTTACTTTTAGAATTGTCTGCACACTTGTTTCAATATATACTTTCATCCCTCTCTGTAGTTCTTTATCTCACTATGCCGGGAACAGGGGACCCAGAGAGCGACTTGGACAAAGAGTGTCAAAAACAGATATGGGATCATAAAAAGGTATATTTGAACACCCGGGGTTTACTGTAGTTCTGTCTGTTCATTTATTGATTTTAATTTTCTTTTTTTTTCATAGAATACATCATCAAGGCCCAAATCAAACAAAATACCTGGAATTAAGTAAGTTTGGTTTCATTACATGTTCATCTGATAGATCAGTAGATAACCAAGGATAATTTTTTGAAGTTCTGTGGGTCCAGCTATTCATATGGAGTCTTGGAGAGAGTTTGTTGCAGAATTTTCTGGGGGAATAAAAACTTTTGTTTTGTGCATTGTAAAAAGTGCTAAAGAAATCTGACTGAACGGAATCAGATTTTTTCTTTTAGAAGTCGCCTGTAAAGTTCGGGTGAATGTAACGGCCTTGCAGCATCGCAGTTGGTGGTTACAAGGTAAAAGGGTCATAAAAGCAAACTATTATCAGAGCCCCCTCCCTCCAAGGTTAGCTAAAAAGTCAATAGAAGAATTCTTCAGTGACTAAACCGCTTTTTATGTGCAAACAGCTTGTTTACCTTTACGGTTTCTGTAATGATACAGACGAGGAGGTTGATATCTCTACCTATCCAGCATAACCATCTGGACAGCTGAAAACACTCTGACAGCAGTAGACTCAATACGTCACTGGTCATAGATATTATAAAGTTGATGATATTATATTAACTATGACATGCTTTGTTTACAAGGAACTTTCTCTGTTGAGGCACATCCAATTACTATTAACAGCCCTCATGTTCCTTTTCCCAGCATATTTCCATCTCCAGATCAGGAAATGACTACATCTCTAATCCCAGCGGCGCACAACACGGGCGGCTCCCTGCCAGACCTAACCAACATCCAGATCCCCCCACCTCTCCACACACCTCTGGACCCCGACGACTCCACTCTCAGTGCCTCCAACAGCACTGGCAACCTGGCCAACTCTCACATGGGCCTCACTTCTGGCAGCCAAGGTGATTCCACTGACCATATGCAATATATACGCATCCACAAGAATATACTGTATAGGCTATGTGTAGGTAAAGATGTATATCATCTTCAAGGGCTTTATTTTGGGATGATGACTGACTAGCCAAATAAGTAAATACATTTAAAAAGTGTTAAAAAAGCAAAAATTATCATGTGAGAAGTTTTTCACTTTTTTTGGAATGGTGCAAAGCTTGACGACATTTGTGGCACTTGTTATGTGCAGAAAATGATGAATGTGATTCTTTAAGGCTGAATGGTCCTCCGTCAAAAATGACTACCATGGCCAAATGGCAAACAGTAAAGACGTTTAATGTCTCAATAATATTAATATTATATTGGAAAGAAAAATAGATGATACTTATTGCATAAATAATACATGAAACATCCAAATTCTCAAAAAATCTAAAATATTAAAGAAATGACAAAAATATGTTACACTGATTTTACTCAACATCATGGGCCGACATTTCTCAGCTTTCAGATAAACCTGTACATATTAGATACTAGTCCTCTATCTTTGTAAAATATCAGTAACAATGTAACCAGTATGTGCTGCTGATTTTCACATTAACATTAACAAGAATCAAAACAAAATTTAGTGTGTGTGTTCTAAATGTTGATATTTCATCACATCAGCCCGGCCCACGGCGACGGCGAGCATTCAGCGCCGACACGAGAATGTGGCTCCTCTTATTCTCGACACAGACTCCCAGCAGCATCAAAGTCTCCAGCAGCTTTCTCCCACCCTCTCTCCTCCACTCTCTCTAGCTCAGGTAACACTGCTCTTACACCTTCATCTGCTGAAACCATCTGTGTGCAGTTATTCAGGTTGGTGTTACAGAAAGAACATTCAGTTCTTCTGCTTCTTCATCTGTCTGGTCCAGAAGGTTGTGTAAGAGAACACACATTAATACATTGCAGGTGTAAATGTGAGGAATGACAGGCAGTTCTCAATGCATCCTGCCAGCTCAATTTTTGCTGTGGTACTGTAGTAGAGATGTTTATGCATTGTTTCTTTTTTGGCAAAGATAACTAAAGTGTGAAGTGTTAGGTGTGGCAGTTTGTTGTGTAATAAACACGCAGTTGTAGATTTCTTGCAACACTGCTCACATATACTTTGTAATATGCTACATTAGAATGCATAGGCGATGCAGATGCTGAAATGTAAATCTGCACCGGTGGAATAAAATAGCATCTTTCCCAGGCTTTGAAAGACTCAGTCTGGATCTCTGTTTAATAGGCAGTGACAATAGACACCATGACGCTGGAGCAGCAGTTAGCTCAGTATGCTTTCTTCAGTCAGCCGTCCACACAGATGGGAATCAGTGGATTTCCTCAGCTCCAACAGAACACTCAACTGCCACCTGGCTCAGTCAACCAGACACAGACTTCTGTGGACATTGACATTAACACGGTAAGATCACATTTGAACTTAACCTTTAGCTTCTTTGGTGTTTGGCTTTCTAGGTCTGAAAGTGTCAAAGGAACTGGGAATCGATACTGTAGATTTAACTAAATTTAAAACACACCATCTGTCAAAAGGGTCGATCTTATTTTTTCTTTCTATTGTTCTACATTCTTGATGAATACTAGTCAGAGCCGCGAAGTAAGTGAATGGGAATTAAATGGGTGAAGAAATGATAATCGTTCAACTTCATTGCTCGTATTGTAGCATAAAGGTAGCAATCCTTTGCTATACTCTTAACCAACTTTGAGCTTTAAAAGCATATTGTAGGTGATTTCATATATGATTACCACTAACATTTTTTCTAAGACTGTCAAGCAATTAAGTATGAGCCCTAAAGGCACAAGATGTAAGATTTTTGCATTAAAGGGGAGGTCTGATGGATATTCACTTCTTTAAATTTAGTTAAGCTGTAGTCAAGTAGTCTTATAGCTGTTTGAGCGTAAACCACATCTGCCAAACACACTCTAAGTGGTAGACCAATCACAAAAAACTGGCTCAGTTTGACCATATGAGCATTTCAGACAGAGTGACATCATAGAACCAGGAACCTGACAGCTTGTTTTCTGAGAATAAAAATGACGGTGTAAAACAGGTGAAATATGTCAAATCTAAAGGAAAAATCAAAACATGAACACCTGTTGATTAGCACATCATAGCATAACAAAGACTTTGAGAAATAGGCAAAATATGACCCCTTTAAAATATTTGAAACATAATAGCAGTGTTGTATATTTTCCTCAGGTGTGTACTTACAATATCCCAAAAAATGTTAACAATGTTAAAAAATGTAAAATGTTGCCATTTTGAACAATGTTTTCCAGTGTTACGCCCTTGCTCACTGCGCTATCCTTGGTTTTATTCAATGCTCCTTTACAGCATTATCAAGCTACACCTTTGTTATTGTTTTGAATATGTGACCTTCTAGCAGCAAAAATTACATATTGTGCTTTTAACATCATGATTTTAATAGCAAGAAACACAAACTTAAAAATACCTTCAGGCTTTTTACTAGCAGTGGAAATAACGTATTTTACCAGCTTTGTTTTTGGTGGGTAACCAATACGACTTCTCAATTAAACTCTCTTTGTTTTGAACATTTGCTTAGCCTTTACAGAACTCAAGCTGCTATCCTGGTCTCGTCATTACTGTTTCTTTTTATGAAGATGCGGCCATTTTGTTCTGATTACAGTCATTGTCCTGATGACAGGGTGCTGGTAGTGTAATTACATTTTTGTAAAACTTTTTTTGTTTTAAAGACACAGGCCTTGTAACCCTGACACTTCATGACAGTTCCCTTTCAGAGGTCCCCTACAGGGGCTCTGGTGGTCTAACTTGGTGTTGTCCCACATAGGCTTCTTCCCTCCAGCAGTACCGCTGTAGGGTGGGGTCTTCGGCCAATCAGTCTCCGACTTCTCCGGTCTCCAATCAAGGCTTCTCTCCGGGGGGCTCGCCTCAAGTAAGGGCGAATCCAGCAGCCTCTGCTTCCTCCCTGTAGTTTGTTTTGTTTGGAGCCGATCTGGAAACTGTCCTTTTAGGCGCTCTGTGTGTCTCAGTCCCGTCCTGTCCCCCAGTCTCTCTGATCCTGGCTGCTTTGCTGTGTGTCTGAGCTCCACTGTTTTTGTGTGTATCGTGATTAGTAGCGAGATGGTTTAAATGTACTCGGTGAACGTCCAATTCCTGTTAAACGTTCGCTCACTTACTAGCACGTATTGTGTATATTGACCTACTACTGAGTGTCAGTTTAAGCTTCACTTCGTGCCACCACAACCTTAGTTGTTATATAATGCATTGTAACCCACTGTTTCTTGGGGCTTATTGGTTTATTATGGATGAAGGTCTGAAATAATAATTGCAGTTTGAGCTATACAACATGACATGGTGATCTGAGATCTTACAGTACATTCAGGTGTTTTTTCATCTGTTCCTCAATGCTTGCTCAACATTTATGTACATTACACATGCACCATGTGCTTATGGAAATGGTTGGTTTTATGTCAATACAGAATTAGACTTATACCTCTTACGTCAAAAAAAACTTGGAAAAGTTAAGTTTGTGAAATGTGAAGTCTAATATGAGCTTCCAATATTGTTTTAGATGGATTGTTCACATAGAAATAAAAATTCTGTCATTATTTACTCACAGCTATACAATAGAAATTTAGTTGTGAAATATACCTTTAAAATCCTGTACAGTGAGAGTAAGTGGTCTCTATTGATAATCTTTAACCTCTTCAAAAACGGTTATGTCTGATATGTTCTTGTTTTAGCACTCCTCCATTCTGGGAAGTGTCTTTGGTGATGCGTTTTATGACCAGCAGCTGTCTCCCCGGCAGACCAGCGCTTTGTCTCAGCAGGTAAGACCACTGTGACCTGTATAAATAACCTCACTTGTTCTTGAGCTGTTCCGGACCATCAGTGGGTTTACAAGCCACAGGTCACACATGCATATAAAGCAATGTTAAGTTTTAGTGGAGCTCTAGGATTCCTCCAACCTTCTAGGATCTGTTTCGTCTAGATATAAGAAATATTGTTTTCCTTGCCTCTTACATGGAATGCCCACTAGAGGGCACCTGAAAGCTTTGAAATCATCATGCCTAGGGTTTATTTTTTTCTGATAAATTAGAGAGCACTTATTCATGCCCATATTTTTTTACATATAAGGTGAGAACTTTAGGAATGTTGAAACTGCTGTTTTCTGTATATTAGAAGTTGTACAGACTACTTTTATGCTGCTTTTTAATAGTTTGATAGCATCAGTTTTATTTTAAGCTATATATAGTTTTTTTTTTAATTCTTAAAATTGTGGGGCATGTTCATGGTGACCGCTGTTTACTGTAGCCAAGTGTACACATACTGTCACAATAAAGATTCAAGTTGCAGGGATAGTTCAAGTAAAAAGGAATAGTTCACCCAAAACTGAAATTTCTGTCATCATTTCAAACCTGTAGGGCTTTATTTTTCCTGCAGAATTGCATTCGTTTTGTGTCCATTCAATAGAAGTGATTGGGTACTGCTGTTGTACTCTTACCAACATTCTTCAAAATATATTTTTCCGTGTTCTGCAGAAGAAAGAAAGTCATACAGGTTTGAAATGACAAGAGGATGAGTACATTTTTGGGTGAACTACCCCTTTAACCTTTGACAATGGGACAAGAACAGCGTTTTCATTTTATGTTCACAAAATATTTTTTGTTTTGTCTGTACCTTCCAAACCTACACTACATTCTTTTCAATCTTTAGCTGGAGCAGTTTAACATGATTGAGAATACCATCAGCTCAAACAGTCTTTACACAGAGGGATCCACTCTAAACTACTCGCAAGCCGCAATGCTCAACCTCACCGGTAGCCACGGCAACCTGCAGGACGCGCAGCAGCTAGGCTATAGCAGCCATGGGAACATCCCCAACATCATTCTCACAGGTATTGCACCTGCCTGAGTCAGGTATTGCATAATGTTGCCTATAGCTTTGTAGTACATATGCTTGAGTAAATACCAGCTATGTCACTTCAAGGAGGATTTGAGATTCAAGTTTAGAGTAATAAATTGGTCATTTTGTAGTCGCATTAGCCCCTCCGACCTAATGAAAGATCTACTCTCTGACAGGTGACATGAGCTTTGACGGAGACTCCCAGTTCCCCTTGGATGAGCTTAAAATTGACCCACTAACCCTGGACGGCCTGCACATGCTCAACGATCCTGACATGGTTCTTGCAGACTCCGCCACAGAAGACGCTTTCCGAATGGACAGGCTGTAATCTTTTAGGTATATGATATTTATTTGTCCTCTTTATTGGATCGGTATTAAGTTTTCACAGCGTGTCCTAACCGATATTCAAAGCCCACCTTTAAGGAAGGTGGGGGGTGGCTGTGATGACTGAGAATGTTCTCATAGAAAAAGTCCAAACTAATGAATCAACCTTTTAAAGAAGCAGCCCATAATTTTTTAGGATTATTCTGACACCTTTAACACTACATGAGTGAATGAGTCTGTATTCTCCCTCGATTCCCTTCCATATGTTATCCCGTTTTATTTTCTGTAGAAGTCCTTTCTACTCTCCTCCACTGTCATTCATATATTTGCAGCTCACCTTTTACAAACTTGTGTTACATGCCACTTTGTTTTGACTACAGATATTTATTTATGCACTTTTATACTTGCATATGTCACCACATAGTTTGCATTGAGTTGCTTTTATTATTTATATTCTTAAACAAGTGTTGTTTGACACCAAGAATGGTTAGAAAGGAGTGTTAATCCTCCCCGTTTTAAGGGCAGTACTGATGTCCTCATGCATGAAACACATTTTACACATGAACACTAATGTACTCAAGGACAGCTATGTTTCTTCAGTGGGGTCTGAATATTTGATTGTAATCTGTCATAAATGTCTAGTTTTGTCACACTGTAATGAGATAATGGTTCAAGTTCAAATGAATCTGGTTGAAAAAAAAAATTCGCACATGCTTAATATGGTACACATATGGTACACGTTAAGATGTTCAAAATATGCACACCCTTACACACCATTGCACTAATTTAAAAATGAAGCAGATCGACTGCCTCTCAATTAAACATTTCATTTTGGACCTCTGTGTAGGCTGCATGTAACTGTCGACGGGCATGTTTACTATCAGTGCAGTGAACCTGATACAATCAAAATAATGCTGGCATTACTTACAGATTACGTTTGCTAGGAAAGAAACATGAACGACACAGTACATCATTATGATGATCGTTTGCATACATGTATCAAAACTAGTCACTGTGATAACCAGATTCTGCCTTACACTGAGAAGATTCAGTATTTTGTCAGTTCCGTTCTGTGAAGATTCTCTTGTATTTTGTTAGTGAAATGTGGTACTGTAAATTTAGCTGTAATTTATTGTGACTTTGGTGCACTGCTCTCATTTGTCTTTTGGTTATCGTGACATCATATGCCCAAAAGGGGAGGTTTACTACTCTTAAGTATTACTTTTTGTTTGTTTATTTGAAAATCCTATCATGTTTGTTATTTCCTTTTCTTTCGATTTTTATACTCTTAACACTTTTATAAGTGTTAGGATTTTGTTTACAAAACCTTTAGAAAGAACATTAATGCAATGTTTAGAGTAAATAATGCTAAATATAAAAGTATATATATTTAAGAAATTTTGTTTCTCTAGTCTACATTTAAAGGGAGAACCAGATTTGGAAGAATATCTATGCAAAGTATAATCAAATGTTCTAACACTCAAAAATACTAAAGAATAGCTCAAACAGAAGTGTTGCTTTTACAGCATCTATAGGTTCTGAGTCAGTGCAGCTGAATTTTAATTGTTGCATGGATCGCTTTATTTACAGCAAAGTGGGCAAAAGAGCGGCGGAAAATGCATGAAAAATGCTTTTAGATCTCAACTTTGTTAGGGGTTCATCCCATGATTGCACCATGTAAATTTGTAACTTGTGTACAAACTTAAAGCATGACCGACATGTACTTTGTCACAGACAATTGTTTTCATGAGGATCATGCTGTGTATGTTAAAAATGTAAAATACTTGAGGGAAAGGATGTGTCAGGTAGACAGTTACTGTTATATTCCTTTACTTGACTGCCACGTGGAAAGAACCAGAATGTATTTCATCACATTTTATGTAGGACCAAACATATTACGATCTAGCATTATTTTGTTACTGTGACGTGAACTTTTCCATGTGCATCAGTGTGACGCCTTCATTTCACTGCGCATTGTACAGAGGCTATTAGCTGATCACCATCGCAAGTATTGGTGATTTCAAAGCTGTTCACTCTTGAAATTTGACATTTTTTCACATCTGTATCTGTGTAGTCAGCGTTTATGTGAACTTCTAACGAGAGTATATCACTTCTTACATTTACTTGGCACTTTAATCAGTACTCGGTCTCTTTTGCGTTCTTTTACACCTTTCTGAGTGACTGTTACGTGCACTGGGTCTATTTCCCCCTATGTTTGGCCGACTTTGCCTTCTACTAAAAGACAAGTATTTTTGAAAAAGTGAAAAGTGTCTGTTGTGTATTATGATTTTATACTTGGTCAATGCTAAAAAAAAAAACTTTTTTATGTAGTTTTAGGAAAGTATGAAAGTGCCCCGATATTAACAAGATGCATTAAAGAATGCAGGTAATTTTTCGATCTCAATTCACCATCTTTGTAAAGCTTTCATCTCTGGATTAAAGTGTATCATTACCAAGATCTGAAGCAACCTAGTACTGGCCAAAAAAGGAGATCATGAAGAAAAAAAGGTCTTTCATCATTTAAACTTATTCAGTTGCTAATGTATGCACAGCCTTCATGTACATAAATGCTACACTAATACTATATTTTAAAATCTAAGATTAGAGCGTAAAATATTTAAAATATATATATATAAATAAATAAAACAAACAATATGGAACTCTATGTTTTTACATTTTAAAATGCTTGAAGTGGACTCTATACTGTCCCTTAGTTCAAGGGTTTCTAACTTTCCTCTAACTCATGGTTTAAATAAACATCTGTGTCCATTATCAAGTGACATCACACTTCTAGCCAAATTTTAAGAATCCCTGCTGCAGATGTACATGCAGCATTGCTTTCTATACACTGAACTTTGTTTAAGCTTTGTGAAATATTATCCTCTTTTGTCTTTGTTTTGTAGTGTTTGCAGTAGAACTATTAGTTTCTGGCAGATGTTGTTTTGTTTTGTTTTGTTCTTTCTTTAGTGTGCGTATATGGAATTTGATGTTTAAGTACTGTAAAAGTCTCATGCTCAAGGTCTGTTGGCTGCAACGTAGATCTGTGGTTTCTTTGCTATGGTTGCTTTTTCTGCTCAGTTCTTCGATTTACTAGGTATTTTTCCTGTAAGGCAGTTAACTACAGGTTAAATTAAAAAAATTGTCACAAGAATCTATATAATTCAGGTAAAAAGAGACAAAATTTTACTACGTTCAAAACAGACTCAATTCAGAAATGGACAAAAACTAAATCAATGTTGTTATTTATTGTTTATCTGAATACCTGGATATAAACTGAAGTATACTGAGTATTATAAAAAGTTTTTTTTTTTGTACTTGATATCATTCATGGGAAATACATAGTGTTAAAGTTGTTTTCCCATAAATTGATAAAGTATTGTCTATTTTCCCCTGATAACAGATATGATGTTTTTAATGGTTATATATTTTATGCATCAATGAGTGTGCCAATAGCTTTTTTTTCAAAAGAACCCTATACAAAAACTTATTTCTGTCTACTTTTCAAAATTACATTGAATCAGTCATTTTAATTAATCATTTCAATCATTTGCCAAAATTCCCTGTTAATATGACCAGAAAACGACTTGCAATGAAAGTGTGCATGTATACGTTACCTGCATTCGTTCTGCTTTATCAACAAAGCCATCAGAAAAAGACCAAATTGGCTTTTACCCTTTAATTATTCTGTTCAATTATTTTAGTTTAATTATGCTGAGAATAACTGTAGGTGCTTTTGCCTCATGGAAATTCTTTTTACACTTAAGGACACCCCTGTTTTAAAAATGAAGCAGTTATTTATACTCTATTATTTATTCCTGGCCATCTATTTACATGAAATCTATATCACTTCAGCCTTTAATACTGAAAACTTGCTTTATAATGGGGGTAACTTTTGCTGCATGGTACTGAATATTAAAATACCTGTAAGTCTTAATGTGATGTCCTGCTTTTTGCAGTTATCAAGCTCTGCGTATATCTAAAATGCTATTACATTACTAAAACTCTTGCAACTGGAAATATTTTCATATCAAGTGATTTTGTATTCTTTTGTTTTAACTACAAAAAAATGTTTTAAGGCGAGATGACATGGTAACACAACCCAGTGGAATTAAAACGCATAAACAAAACTTTACAACCCTGTTACAGTATGTGCATTTAATGAATGTGAACTACTGTCTTAGTAGTTCATGTCTCTACGAAGGCAGCTTATTTCTATTTTTTCAATGTATGATGATTCAAATGATGCACATACATTTGACGGCAAAGTTCAAACATTAATTCAATTTTTTGCAACAGGTCATCTTGGTTATACTCGCCAAATATGCAAACCTAGCTTTCAGGAACAGCTTTGCAGCTCTGTGGTTTGTTTATCCGACCCTTTAAAATGAAAGAAAACTGTTTTCCTCTTACTAATCGTTTTCTATAAAATATAGAAAGCAAAAAGGAGACTATAAAACGATGTGAGGTGTGTAGATGTGTCTTACTTATTTAAAACAAAATGTTACCAAGCTCAATTCCATTGTCCTTACTGTATTTTTCTGTGTGGAAGCTAAAGTCTTTGTACCTTTGCATTGATATTTGTTTATTAAATTGAATAAAAAATGTACAAATGAACAATTATTTGTCTGGTGTCGTTTTTAAAAAAAATCAAACACATAGCAGTCGGGACTTACGACGGCATTATTGTAAAGAGAAAGAAAAATTATTGATGTCTTTTGCATCATTGTGTATCTTCCAGCCTGCGTCATGACGTCAGGTGGCGTCACGTTCTCCCATAATGCAGCGGTGCTGGGGTTTTGATCTAGTGGACTTCATGAGATCGGAGAGAGCGCTCGACGCAATGAGGCGGAGAGAGACGACAGACGTCGAATCTTCATCTCACAACTGAACACACATACACAACGTTTCAAGCCAACAGTCACATCAGAAACATGTGGTTCCGCCACATCTCGATCCCCCCGAGAGGCCTGTGACTTCTTGCCATCCATTAAGCCCTTGAATCCGGAGGATTTTTCCCCCGTCGGCCGATTCGCACAGAGCAGGCAATGACAACGGCCTCCGCAACCCCGCAGCAGATGAGAGACCGGCTGCTGCAGGCCATCGATAGCCAGAGCAATGTGAGTAACCCGCTCACTCTCCCACCGCCCGAACGTCGAAGCTCGCTTTGCCCGCCACAAAAACAGCTCGTTCCTTGATTTCAAACCCAACCGAGCCCTTGATTTCACGTCGAAGCTGACGTTGAGTCTAGCGTCCGTTAGCTAGCTTGCTAACCTAACGTCAGGCAGCCACATTTATCTTCCGCGCTGTGCTAACCGAGCAGCTAGACACCCACGAGTTAGCGCAAAGTTCAAACGTATACGTGCAGAGAAAGGTTTTATACAAGCACCCACCTCGGTTTAACATGCACGGTGTGGTCAGACCCGGATGACATGCTGTGTGAAGTCTGCGTGACATACATGTTGTCCGTTAGCCGTTTGATGTCAAGCTACCTGCTATTGAGTTCTGGAGCAGATGTGTAACTTTGAATGGTCCGCTCGATTCGGGCGCTGCTTATTATAAGTTGAATAGTATCCGTACTAAACGTTAGTGTCATGGCACACGTTGTTGCCTGGTTGTACATCGCAGTTTAATACTGAAAAAAGCTCGATATATGTGGCTAACATTATGTGGCACTAGCCAGGCGCTAGCATATGGATTTATATGAGGAGCAGCGAGTTAGCCCCGAACGTTTGCTTGGTTTTGTATATAAACCTAAATCACGACCACAGATCAGTTTGTATTGATGCATGGAAACGGTAAAAGCCACGACTGTGCACGTGACTTTCCTTGATGTTTGTGAACTGTGTGGGACCATGTGTACTGTGTGGATAGCTAACCCGAGTACTCTTAGGTAGCTACTGTCCGGCAACGTTGCGTTTAGTGCTAACTGTGACGACCCAGACTAGATTCTGCTGGCTGGGAAGTGTGACAGCCACATTGCAAACTTTAAGTTGGAGAGGACAATAGCGTTCAAATGAAATAACTGTGGGAAGTTGTAACCATAGTGATCTAATCCAAATAAACTTTTTTTCAGTAATAGTGATGCGATTGAAGACAAACATTATAGACATACCCTAACTAGGAATGTTGCAGTAAAGTGGTCTTGATGGTAATCGTGACGTGTGTAACCCTGATCATTGATTTTGTGTAAATATTACCTGATAATATTGTAAATCAGTGCCATGATTTAGAAAAATAGTAGGTGGTTTACTCATTAAGACATCAATTTTAATCCGAGTTTTTGTTATAAGAAGTAATCGTATTCAAGAGAACATACTGTAAGTGTCGGAACTGAAAACGCCCTTGTTTCTGTTATTGACACCAGGCCCAGCGAACGCCAGGTCCTGTAATGCACCTATCTATGTCATAGATAGGTTGAACACCGCCTCCTCTGAAGAATATCAAGGACTATTTCTCTAGCCCCGCCCACTGTTAATGCGCTTGAATGTACTGACAAAGCACAGCTCGACGCTGGATTTGCATAGAGACTAAAATATAAAAAGCAGTGCTGTGCCGTCAATATTGGATCCGATAGGAATGACAAGGCAATCTTTGTACTATGCGTCGCTGTTGCTGTATATGCCCTGATAATAGCCCTATTAGCAAGGGATTTGTACTACGTGGGGACCTCTAGTCATTTATAATAATTGCAGAGGTTGTCTGTGATCTTAATCCTGTGCGACTCGGCCGTTTCTTTCTCCTGTAAAGTAAAATTCTCCCACAAGTAACCTACCATATTTTGTCGAACACCGAGGTCCTGTGATAATATTAGTCCCGTGCGAATCGGCATCTCTGTTATTTGGGGGGCTCATATATACATTTTGAAGGTTGTATCCACCGTTTGGAAACAATTGTGGCTTTTTTAAGTGTTTGGAGGCTGTTTTGAAGTGTTTTGATATTATTTTGGGTAGGGCTGAACGATGAATTGTAATTGCGATTAAATTGGGAATATGGTGAAACGCGGTTTTCTAATCGCAAAGAACGCGGTTTATTATGGGGGTGCACAGTGTGATGCGACACTGCTCGTAGCTGACCAGTACCATCTCAAAAGCATTAAAATGCATGGAAAATGCGCGGCATTTTCTTATTTTACTAAAGCTTGCTCTCTCGTGGTGACTCCTTCGCTCTCTATTTCTGGCTGCTTGCCATGCGTCTGTATTTAAAGTAATGAATTTGTTGTACAATGGCCTCAAACTCGACAGGACACTGTGGAAACTTAAATGTAAAATAGCAACATGTCCGTTGTAGTGATCGACCGATATTGTTTTTTTTAAACGGATACATATACCGATTATAGCATGTTTATGTGCCCGATATGCAGAACAGATGTTTATTTACTGTTATTCTTCTGTTTTTGGCACACTGATTACACTGAACCCAAATATTTTATTTAGAACAAGCACTCCCTCCTTGCATATAAAGCAAAACATTTGCATCTATACACCTTTAAATAGAGGTGTTTGAAAGAGTGAAAATAAAGTGCACAGTAACTAAAGTGTCTTTGTTCAAGAATAAATTATTCTAACCAATTATAAAAATGTAATAGAGGGGTCTGCAAACACTGCACCAAGCTCATTGGTAGGGACCAAGGCCTCGAGCACAAGCACAGAGCTCATTGAGAAAGAGAGCGCATGCGAACACGGGAGAATGGACACCCGTGAACTCGCATCAAACAGGTCAGGAAAGAGAGAAGATGCCTTTATCTTCTAGTGAATCTATCACAGTTTATTTTAAATTATAAAATGTGACGCCGAATATACTTGGGCGGTCCGCCCAAGTAAATGCATTGTATGGGGAACACTAATGGAATAATACATTATCATGTAAGTAACAAATAAAACGGCATATACATCATTGCAGATCTCAACTGGTATGTTACGTTAATATTTTTTTTAAGTCTTATTAAATACCTGCTGACAAAGCACTGTTTATATATGCAATTACCAACGTTACATTTAAACTGCGATCGCTTATGGAGTTAATAAGTAATTCCACAGGGCTGTATTTATCTAAATGTTTATTAGTTAGATAATGGTTATATGGTTGATGCAAATATAAATTTGAGTGTTTTAAACAAGTTAATCTTGTTAAAAAGTTAGCTGCATGGGGAAGCTTTGCTAAAACTTCCTGAGCATCAACCTGGTGAGTGAACAGCAATATGATGAGCATAGACAACAAAGGTAATTCAATTCAGATCTTTTATTCCCAACATGAATTAATTCATGGCTGTATAATTTAATCCATGTAAAGTTACGTCTTTATTGGGGGAGGAATTGATAGCTTAGGCAATGTGACTCTAATAGTTTGTCTCTATTAGCGGCATTCAATTTAACTTCTCATTTGTGCATAAATTGCTCTCATGTTAAATATAGCCTAAGTGTATTAATAAAGCAAACGAGTATACATTACCTGTGCACGCTGTCGTTTCTGTCGCGTTTCCCCTAAGAGGCTCTGCTGCATTGACGGCCTGCACGCAAGTCTCTAAACGACCACAAAATGGCGAATCTTATTGGTGAATCCGATATTAGAAAACAGAGACCCGACGATGGGCAATTTATTAAATATCGGGAAAATTATATTTTTATATTATATTTATATTATATAATTATTATCTATATTATTTTTCAAAATCGTTAAGCAAATCGTTGGGTCATATCCACACCTGCCAACACAGTCGTTTTGCCGGGAGTCTCCCTTTGTTTGTTTACCATGGAAACTTGCGTAACATTTGAGACCCGCGGTCGTGCTTATCTGCTGTCCTGTTTGCACTCGCATGTGTCAAATGCTGACAGATGCGGTCATATATCATTAAACACCATACTACTCTTGGCTATACAGACTATACTCAAAGCCATGCCATCACATCCATGGAATAAGTCAGTAAATATGAGTAAAATCCCAGGTTTCACTTATCTTGTGCGAACGGGCCACATGAAACACAGATGTGGGGAGGTAATTTCTAAATCACACTAGGTCCCCAAATAATACTAATTCGATGCGAATAGGGGTAATGTGTAACCTAACCTTACGTGTCTAACCAAATCACAGAAAGCTCCAACTGAGTTTACTACTCAAACTGCTATCCAATCATAGCAATGGGCGTTTACTTACTTAATGCTGCACGCCCATTAAAACCGATCGTTTGTGGAGCCGGCCTCAAAACCTTGCTAGAAAATAGCCTATTACTAATTGATTTTGATGTTTTTGATTGCAAAAACCAAGCAAATCTCTTAAGTAGACACAATAAACAAGGCCAGTTCATGAAACCTTTAAGACTTACAAACTCTCTTTTTCTTCCCTTGACAGTGATGCAGTTACTAACAGAGAAAAAAACACAAAAATCTTAAGTAAAGATTAATTTGATTAATAGCTTTATTTATTTAGGAAATCAAACATTAATGCAAAGGTGAGTTATTTTTGCTACAATTACCATGTTGACAATATTGTGACAGCCCTAAGCCTAACAACAATAATAATGTAAGATTTTTAACACTGATGCTTTAAAAAATCAGAAATGCAATATATTATACATAACTATAGTTCTTAAGAATGAGCTATTTCTATCTACATACACCATGGGCCCACTTACATGGAATGTTGTTGACATGTGGCCATGTTGTTCTACAGTAGCTCTTAACAGACGAACTGTTCTACAGAATTTCTTTCATAAATGTCTTATCTCTTTCGGGAAAGAAGTGAAAACGTTAATCCTGTTGCACTTCACTGCAAGATTAGTGATGGGCATTTTTCAATAATTTCATATTTGAATATTAGAGCTAATATAAAACTAATATTTGGATTTGTTTATTTAAATTAGGAAAATTGAGACATAATTTGTCATGTTTTTATTTAGTCACAATTTCACATAAAGCTTAATTATCATTAAATATTCATAACACACTAATATGGTATCTTGTATATAGGTTTTTAATGTTGAATAGATTGGCAACGTTGGCAAAAAATACATAAAACTGCATTTAAACCTGCAAAAAGTGAAATCAAAACAAAACATACTAAACAAAACGAACAAGACCCAACGTATATTGACAGTCTGTGATATATGGTTATCTTGGTTATTTTGTTTTACATGTTCTTGATAAGAAAAACAAGCATATAGGTCTATTTGAAAGTCTGTTCAACAAGCTGACGATTAACAAGCGCTGCTCTTTTCTAACTCCCGGTAACAAAACCCAGATCTGACAAGAATATCTGGCTTTATTGTTTATAATGTTGATAATAAACCAAATAAACAGGCTTGACATCCCTCCATGCCGACTGTTAATTGATCCTTAAAACACAGACGGAGCCATTAGTGCTTCTTGTCCTGTTTATTACATGACCGACACCTGAGAAAGAAGATGAACTAATGACTAATCCTGCTGCTCACCAGCATATAAATATTGTTTTCTTTGTTGTTTTATGGTCAGTGACTGTCTTGTTTAGCGTTGCATTGCATTTACCTCAATAAATGAAAGAAACTTGGGTATCCTAGCTAAGGAATTACAGTGCGTTTAAAAAAAACATCCGTGCAAATTTATTTACAGGCGACGACCCTATTTGAAGTTCTTGGGAGAAAATTACAGGGATTAGGAATGGAAAAAAGTACCTGCTAAGCCCCAACTTTAGTTGCAGTGAAATGTACATGTTTCAAGTTCCAAATCACCATTATTTAGCCCAATATATTTCTAACGAACAAACAACCGCTCTGACCAAGTTATGGTAATAAATAAAAATCACTTATACCAACTTGTGTATATAAATTTATGTTCAATTAAAGTAACAAATTATGTGGCTCATGTTCTGAGGCTCTTGTTGGTCTGATGTGAATTTGATTTGGTGCATTGAGGTTAAATTGCTATGTTGAGGGTCAGCAGGGTCACAGTGGTCCCTAGAGCAGCGATTCCCAAACATTCCAGGTCCTATATAGAAAGGTCTTTAGACCCACCAAAATATTTTTAAATGGAAATATGGGAAGAGAATACACAAGTAGAAGTTTTTATTTTCCATGAATAGAATAAATGAAATTTAAACTATTAGTACCAAACTATCTAATGGTAAAATATCAAAGCTATTCTTATTTCCAGTCATTTACTGGACTAAACTGTTTTTTTTGTTTGTCATTCAAAAGCCAAGTGATTTTCCACAACCCACCTCATGTGTCAAAATATCTTCTTTTGTTTGCAACAGAACAAAGACAAATATATAGATTTGAAAATACTTGAGGGTGTGTGAATGAAGACAGTCATTTTTTGGCAGTGAGAAAGACTGCTATTAGTTTGCTTTTAAAATAATTGATTATATGTGGGTTTCTCAATTCTCATTGAACCCTTGTTTTCAGTTTTGAATACAGAGCCAAATATATTTTATTTTCAGGTAATAATAATTATGTTTCAGTCTACTTAATTTTTGTGGCTAAATTAATTTATCTTTTTTTCTAAACAGATCTGTAACATGGTTGCAGTTCGTGATGTTATCACCAATTTGGAGAAATTCCCCATCACCAAAGAAGCACTTGAGGTTTGTAGTGATAATCAAAATATTGAGGTTTTTTTACTGTTTAGTGTCTTCTCCTTAACATATTTGAATGGAAAGTGCATTTGTAATGAAACAACCAACTATGTGAACTTCAATGATTCCCATAAGAAGAGTAATTTCTCCCCATTTATTAAAATTGTGTTTTCAATGCAGGAAACTCGCTTAGGAAAACTGATTAATGATGTAAGAAAGAAAACAAAGGATGAGGACCTTGCCAAACGTGCCAAGAAACTCCTGCGGAACTGGCAGAAGCTCATTGAGCCCGGCCAAAGCGACACTCCTGCAAGAGGAGTGCCGAACGTCCCAGGCTCCGCCAATGGAGGCGCTCACCCCTGCCGGACAGACACGCCTCCAGCGGTCCCCCCACCAAACAAGATCGCCCCGGAGCTCAAAACCCGGAATGACGTCCACAACACCTACTCGCCCAAGGCTGAGAAATCCGGCACTCGAAAACGCCGGGCTGAGCAAAGGGACACTCCCCATCTGCCAGCCAAAATGACAAAGACATCCATTTATCAGCAAATGTATTCTTCTTCCCCACCATCAAATGGAATAAGGGGGAGTCCTGAACCTCTCCCAGAGAAAGATAACGAAGCTCCATCTGACAGAACGCGCACGGAGCACCTTGAGAATGACAGGCACAACAAAATTCCTGTCAATGCTGTGAAGCCTCATCCGAGCTCTCCCGGGCTAACCAAACTACCTAGCACTTCCTCTTTACTCAAAACGTCAGTGTTACAACAGCACGCGAGAACGGATGGTGCCGGAGGCGGTCAGCATCAGCCTAAAAGCCCTCGATACTCCTCCAGTCCACGCAGTTTACCGCAAGAGACATTGGCCAAGAGGTCGTCGACATATGCAGCAAAAGGGACTCTTTCGAGCCCGTCCCAGAATTCTGCCCAAGTGCCCTCTCCTTTGCCTACATTGCAGCCTTTACCCTCCCCGGCCCAGATGTGCATCGGTGATGGTTCATCTTCCGTAGGATTGGAAGACTCCATGCACTTGCACAGATTGACAGAGAGAGTCTCCCAACCCCCACACGTCATCGCAGCACTGGAGCCACTCACCGGCTCCCCGGTCACCACCCACCGAGCGACACACAGCTCGGAGGGCTCCGAGACCAGGAGTGAGCGAGAGGGCGCAAACTCCAACTTGGACAGCAAAAAGCGGAAGAAATACAGGCCCAGAGACTACACGGTAAACCTTCAGGGGCAGACATCGGAGGACAGAACGAAGCCTGTGCGGTTAAAAGAACGCAGGTTGACGTTTGATCCTGTGACGGGACAGATTAAGCCCCTCACTCCGAAAGAATCTCACCACGAGGAAGAGTGTCAAGGGCCGCCAGTTGCAGAGATCGCGAGGACCGAGATGCCCCAAATGAAAACAACTACGCCTACATCTGTCCCCAACCC
Source organism: Triplophysa dalaica (assembly GCF_015846415.1). Lineage (NCBI taxonomy): Eukaryota > Metazoa > Chordata > Actinopteri > Cypriniformes > Nemacheilidae > Triplophysa > Triplophysa dalaica. The sequence goes on from NC_079544.1 coordinate 9,604,661, forward strand.
CTTTCAACAGACGAACTGGAAGGAGCTGTCCAGAAACGAAATCATTCAATCTTACCTTAATATCCAGAGCAATGTTCTAACGTCCTCTGGAGCACAGACCCACGGGGCACACTTTTTCATGACTGAATATTTGAAGCGAGAAGAACCCGATGTAAAAGAGTCCAAAATAACGCATGTTTTAGCACCAAGCGACCCTGATAGCGAGCTTCCCGGGGTGACTCGGGAGGTAACGAACGAGGACCTTCTCAGAATACACAGTGAACACTGGCCAGGGGTGAACGGTTGCCAAGACACCAAGGGAACCTGGTATGATTGGACAGAGTGCATATCGTTGGATCCTCATGGTGATGAAAGCAAATTGAACATCCTGCCATATGTTTGCCTAGACTGAGAGAACAGGGTTTGTGCTGGAAAAGTTTTCAATGTTCCCACTGTGAGTCAGAGGAGAGAGAGTTGCTCTCCTCGTTGCTCTGCGCTAGGTTCATCTTACAGGTGTGATGAATGAACGAGGGTTGTTCCAAGTTCAGTTTTCCACAGGAAGGAGCTGAAAAGGTGTCCTGTTTGTAATGTGCTGCTACCAACGAGAATTTGCAAACAAGGGTTGTATATAATGGCTCGCAGGGATTTCATTGGGCCAGTTATTGCACAATGTGTGAATAGGAGGGTCAGAGCGAGCATTGAGCAGTACAGATATGTTTAAAAGCAAGTCGAGAACATTTTTTGGCAGTTACAAAAAGCTTTATGTGACAAAGAATAAATTATAAAAGTTTCTTATCATGTATGCATCTATTTATTTGACCACTTTTGTTTTCTTTTCTTTTTTCTCATCCACTAAGATATGTTCGAGGCTTTTCTGTTTGCGTCGCATATGTGCCCCCTTATTTGTGATGTACTCGAGGCGTCTTAAAATGCGTTCTGTTTCACAGCGGCTTTCACACGCGCATGCTACTTGCAGTAGATACCGACATTCCATACTGTACCAGACATCATTTCTTGCTTAACGTTTCTTTCTCGATATATCTAAAAGACGTGATTTTTCATACGAGAGAATAGCAATCTATTTTTAGATGTGTTAAATAAAATGATATTTTAAACAAATCTGTTTGCCTAGATAATTGTAAAACAAACAAAAAAACAACAAATATGGATAAATATGTGGAAAAGTAATCATGTCCTAGAGGAGAATGTTTGAATGCAGTGAATGGCCACTGAGGGTGCTACTCTTCATATTCATACTTTGAGGACAGGAAAGCAGGAAAATGTTTATATGCTGGAAATATACTTATCATTCCTTTAGATATTTTTTGCCTTACTGAGTACCATTCAACAATGACTTTGTTATTTGACGAGCCTTAGTGAATGTATGGCATTTCGATTTTTGTTTAGGTGGTACAGAAGGAAACCCCTCCTGGCATTTGCCATGGTCTTTTTTTTTTCTCGGCGCATTGTGCTATTAATGTGTCAATAAATATGCCCATTATCCTGCTTGTCTGTACATAGTTCTTGAAATCCATGTAAAATCTCGCTAGGTCTTCATTTTTGTTTGTTTGTGAGAATGTCATTCATTTGGGAGAAAAAGCATTTTGAATGAAAGAACCAATTGTTTGCGTTCCGGTTTTCACAGACATTCAGATCTAGATTTATAGGTTACGGTCATACTATTCATTCAGTGTTTTCAGATTTACATATTTATCGTGTTATTTTCTAAAAAAAAAAAAGATTAACCTGCCTTGCCATTGTTTTGAAGACTAATGTCTTGTGAAAGGGGTTGAAACCAATTTGCTGCCGACTTGCAAACACTGTGTGCTCTGCTACCTTCGTCCTACCAATGTGCCTTTGATGTAAAAAGTTTGAAAAAGGCTTCCGCTAGCTTCATTTGGTTTAAAAAGTACAGCATATGTTTTCTTACAATGTCAGATATTCCAGGTATATGCGTTGTTTCTAAAGCAAAGGCCATCATTGAACTCATACTTGGTTAGGGTATTGCAAATATAATTTGCGATTTAAATCTAGAGGAGAGACTACTTTGATCATTTTTGATCAGTATATTTGTTCAGTGTTTAACATCACTCGTTTGTTCAAAAAAATAAAATGATAAAAACTATTTGCATCATGGTACCCTTTCTTACATTCAGGTTATCCCTGAAACTTCATATTTGAGGTGCTTTTGATAAGGATAAACATAGGTGTTTTTGGTAATACTTGACAATAAGGTTGTATTTATTATGAATTGGATAATATGAACTAATTTCAGCTTTAACGAATATATTTTAAAACTCCAAAGTTGTAACTGTTACCATTAGTTAATGCACGGGGGACTAACATGAATAAGAAACCCACAAGCCATTTACTAACATAGCAACATTTTCTTTTTATAAGAATCCAAAAATAGATGTTCCGTCATCATTTACTCGCCCCCAAACCCCTTTGATTCATTCTTCTGGCTAAAGATATTTTGAAGAATGTTATCAACTGAACAACATTCCCATTCACTTCTATTCTATGGAAACCAAACCAATGCAAGTTAATGGGTACATCCGTTTATTGGGGTGAACAATGCCTTGAAGTATGGCTAACAAATACGACCTAATTGTAAAGTGTTACCCGATATTTTCTTTTCACTGTAACTTCAGGAAATTTATGAAACTAAGAGAAAACCACACAACATGATTTCATTTGTGTGTCTTTTTGTTGTAGTACTAGACAGTGTGTCATGGAACCCAATTTATCTGCTGTCAATATTCACCAGACAATGTTTGCCTAATACTCATTATTGTCATCTTAAAAGAAAAGTTTACCCTAAAATGGAAATTCTTTCCTTATTTAATCCCCCCCAATGTCATTCCTCAAACCCGTATGTCCCGTATGTATATGCACAACACAGAAGATATTTGGAAGAACGCTGGTAACCAAACAACATTGTCCTCATTTCCATCTATTATATGGATGCAAAACCAATGAGACATTTCTCAAAATCTTTCTTTTGTGTATAAGAAAGAGTCATATGTTTTAAACAACTTGATGGTGGGTGAATTACGACAGAATACTCATTCCTTTAATCTTCATGTATTTTGTGTCATCTGTTAGTCAGTCTTTAAAACTTTTATTCAGCTTTAATAAAGTCGGTAATAAGCTTCACTATTTTGTTTGTTCATCCCAGAAACAAATTGGTGATTTAAAATTGTGCTTTGAAAGCACTTATCATTCACGTAATATAGATGCATGTTGCTCTCTCAGCATTCCAGAAAGTGATTGAATGAATGTAAGTGACATCATTCAGTAGCCTGCTGTATTCCCAGAGGTTTCTCATTCCACAGCTACTGCCCGCCTGCCTGGAATACCAGGATGGACACGGGGATACTCCCTTCTAAAGGAATTTGTTACTTCAGTGCCATATATGGAGTTTTTGATATCAATCACGGCCAAAAAGGAAAGAAAGGGGCGGGGCGTGTACTTTTTATTGGCGGCGGAATAAACAGAGGAAGTACTAAATCTGCATAACCTGAAATAGGAAAGCGAGCTAAATTATCGCATACTTTGCCGAAGTCATTCTTTCAGTTCCCGAAGAGCAAATATTTGTTTCTCAACTTTGTTTGCTTCAGTTCTCGACCATGTCTTCGCAGTTCAACAGAGGTCCAGCTTACGGGTTTTCAGCGGAAGTCAAAAACAAGGTATGTTGTGGAAATTCATGAAGTGATTAAAGCGACTTGACATTTCATGTGGTGTTTTGCAACTAACGTTAGTCATCGAAAGCTCGAGCAGTCTGCTTCTGACGAAAGAAGATCGACGTACGTTTCTCAACTTCCTGTCGTATTAACATGTTACGCACGTGTTACTCCACATGTTAAAATATAAATTGCGCCGTTTGTATGCTTAATGCATATTGAAGTGTGTAATTCGTGCGTTGGTTGTCATGTTAAAGTTTGTGAAACGCAACAGATATAAAGTTACTTTGAAACAAAAGAAAATGTCTCAAGTAGTTCTTGGGGCGTTGCCTTGAGTGTTAAAATGTCATTGTAATATGGACTCACAAGCACACACACACATTTAGACACAGTTTGTGCTTAGCGATATATTAAGTTACTGTAATAAATAAGCTTCTTCTTCGCTTATTTTGTTTGACACTTGATATTTTACAGTTAGGACGCGTGATGTTAACAGTGCTGAAAGTGCTTTACTTGATATTGGCATAAAGCATGCATTTTAACATTTGACTTATTTATGTAACCATGTGTGTATATAACACATTTCCACATTTTCTCTAGATTGCACAGAAGTATGACATCCAGAAAGAGGAAGAGTTGCGCATTTGGATCGAAGAAATTACTGGACGATCAATCGGAGACGACTTCCAGAAAGGGTTAAAAAGTGGTGTTATACTCTGCGAGTAAGTTTGGTGTTGTGGTTGTGTTCTTGTATATTCAATGCTAGATTAACATACACTAACACACTACATGTATTTCCCCAAAGGCTCATAAACAAAATTCAGCCAGGGTCTGTGAAAAAGATCAACCAGTCATCTATGAACTGGCATCAGGTGATCTTTTCTACTTTCTCTTTTAAGCTACTGAGCAAATGTTTTTAAGCTCTTGCATGTTATTAAAGCACTTTCATCATTTACTGACGCTCATTTCATTTCAAACCTGTATGACTTTCCTTCTTTAGCGGAACACAAAGGAAGATATTTTGAAGAATGTTGGTAACCAAACAACATTGGCCCCTTTTGAAAAAGAAAACCACTGAGACATTTCTCAAAATATCTTCTTTTGTTTCTCATTGAAATAAGAGTCATGTACAGGTTTTGAATGACGTAAGGGTCAATAAATGACAGATTTTTTTGTGGTGAATTATCCCTTTAAGGTATTGTGTTCTCTTGCAGCTGGAGAATCTGACCAACTTTACTAAAGCAATCACCTCCTATGGTCTGAAACCTCATGATAGTTTTGAAGCAAATGATATTTTTGAGAGTGGAAATATGACACAGGTTCAGACCACCCTTCTTGCTCTTGCTGGCATGGTGAGCTTTTTTCCTTAAAGGAGTACTACAATAAACAGTACATTACATTTTTTTCAGCTTTTTATTAATGTTTGCAATAATTATTTGGTACTATTCCTGATAAATAAATATTTTATACTGTTTTAATACATAAATCTACTTTACTGTGCATATAGACTAAAACCAAGGGCATCAACTCGAGCGTAGATATTGGAGTGAAGTATGCAGAGAAACAGGAGAGAGCATTCGATGAGGAAAAAATGAAAGCTGGCCAGTGTGTCATTGGACTTCAGGTATGCTGTTTATATATTAAACTATCTGATTTATAATGCAGAACTCTTGTTAGTAGTATAGGAATTAGAAAAGTTGGGCTTTAAATGTAGTATGACCACACCAAGTACTGTACATGCACTTCTATAAGTCTACATACCGTATATACTCAGTCACAACATATGTCTCTATAGATGGGAACCAATAAATGTGCAAGTCAAGCTGGAATGAATGCTTATGGTACTAGAAGGCATCTCTATGACCCTAAGTCACACATTCTGCCACCAATGGACAATTCAACCATCAGTCTTCAGATGGGGACAAACAAGGGTGCAAGCCAGGTATGTACTGTATTACCATCCTTGTGCCTGTGTTTTACGATGTGTGAGGTGTCTCCTTTTCTCTAAATGGTATCTGTTACATCCAGGCTGGCATGACAGCTCCAGGGACCCGTCGTGCCATCTACGACCAAAAAAGTGGCACCGACAAGTGTGATAACTCCACCATGTCTTTGCAAATGGGCTACACTCAAGGGGCCAACCAAAGCGGGCAGAATTTTGGACTGGGCCGCCAGATCTACGATGCCAAATACTGCCCCAAAGGTGTGTCTAGCACAGCTGAAGGAGGTGCTGACGCTGCTGGCTACGTGGATTACCAAGATGAAGGTTACCAGGGCTATCATGATGATGGCCAAGATTCCTGAATGGCTGTTAAAGTAACCACTTACTTGTAATCAAAAGAGCCAAAACATGTAATTACACCACAGTAAAAGTGCCATCTGCTGGATGTAGATGCTGTAGGTGACCAATACAGAACATATTATGTATGTTTTAGATATAATGTTAATAATTCTTTTTTTATAAAAGGTATTTTTGGAAAATTTGGACCAAGAGACCTAATACTGTTAAAGTGTTTTTTATCTTTTGATACGTTTTGTATTATGTAGGGTTAAATCGACAGTCATTTAATTGCACAACCACTATAATAATATTTAGTATTTGTTTGATACCTCGTTGTTTTTTGTAAATGCTGATCTCTACTTGTTAGAAACAAGTATATAAGAGGGTTATAGCAAGGTTACAGCAATATAATCCCAATATGATAAACTGTGTTTTTTTTCTAATCAAGCTGTTGATTAAAAATTTGATATTAAGACAAGAAAGAGCTTCACAAGAGCCCAATTCAAACGTTGAAGGAGTAACGTGCTCAGGGGTTTATAGTCATGCTCTTTTGCTCAGATAAACACGGTGAGGTGAATTTTTCATGCTGTTACTATTAAAAAATGTAAGTTAGTTAAACTAGTGAGGATTTTGATGCGATTGTACTGCAGTTATGTGGTCAAATGTCTTGTTTTAAGAGCTTGTTTCCCCTGTATTATTTTGTTTTATATGTAAAAGGATAAAAGTGAGAACACATTCCTGTAAAGTGCAAAAAGGAAGGTTTTATCTGTCATTTCCGCAGCTTATCCAAGCAATTTCTGCTTTTGACATTCTGAACATTATACTTCCTCACTTGATATGAAGAGCTACGAATGTGGCTTACGTTCTGTAATGTATTGTCTTAGGTTCAAGTCTCACTTGCAGTTCATACGATGTGTTAAGGAGGTCATCTTAGTATAAATCTTTCTGTCCTCGCTGTTATTTGAACTTTTTGTGAAATATTTTCCTGTCTGTAAAGCCAGAACAACTGGAGCAAACCTTGTTTTCTTTGGGTTATAGTATCGTAAAAGGAAATTGAACAATAATATTGTGAACCTTGAACATTCCACATTAGGAACTGGATTCACTACTTTTTTATTCCACAGTATTTGTCCTTCGTTGTTCTGTCATTGCAAAAATCCAGGTAAAAACCCTCGCTTAAATTAAATATGGCTATGTATTCTCTAACATATTTTTACTTTTCAAATGGAATTTGATGAGTAGATGGATGTAGTAAAGACTGGGTTTGAAATAAATGGTGAGCATCAATCATATTGTCCTCATTCACAATTTAGACATGGGTTTGGTTGGGTGCTGATGTAGTTAGATACTAAACATAAACCCCATTCACACACCCCACTGATCCCAGAACATTTGACATCAATTGATGTAACAAGAAGCTAATTCACAAAATGATTGCAATAAAATTCAGGATTACGTTTTTCAATGAAATCTTCTATTTCGTTCTGTTCACGATTGCATTAGACTACGGGGCCCACAATTTAAAAATATCTAGATATAAGCGTAGTGTAAAGGTACCAAATTCTGCCACCTCCTGTCGCTAAATGGGATATAGATAATATACACAGCATCAGTGATACACACAGACTTCATTTTTAAGTCGTCAACCTTACATTTATGGTTATTAGTGCCAGCTTCCATGAGTTAGAAATTGGTAAATTTTATGTTGTTTTAATTGGTTGATTTTGCCTGAATGCCTGCCACTAGAACCTGATAAAAACACATTGAGTTAGATTGCATGCATGTCTATGCAGTATGTGACTAAATGTGAATGCAGTAATATTTTGCTCTATTCAACCTCTTAAATGCACGGAATTGATTTTGTCCCTTAAGAAAATTTAACCAACCTTTGAAACAGTTAAAATAAAAAAACATAGTTTTGCTAAATTTAAAACAAAAAAAAACTGGTTACTGTAGTAAAACAATGGTTATCACAAAATAACCGTGGTTTTGATCAACTGTAGTAAAACCATGGTTTTGCACGAAGAAAATCAATGCACCAAAAAACTTGTATCACAAAAAACAAGGTTAATTTTCGTTAAGGGTGAAAACTAGACAATCAATTATTAAATTATGTTATGCATTCACTAATAAAGAATACAAGCACAAATTAATTTTCTGTTTTGGGGAAATGGTTCTTCAGAGATACACTGAATGTATATACCATTGTAAATTAAATACCGTGAGCATTTACATGAATTGTCATGACTGTAATAATTCAGCGTAGCGTGGAATTTCACAAGATGGCGCTGTTTCACAAGTTCTTTCCTCATTTTAAATGCACGGGTTGTGATTTTCATTTGCGGCCTAGCCTTGTCGTCATAGGGGCAAATTTTAGCTTTCAAACTAAGTTTGCTGTAGACTTTCTCTGTCAAAACGATATCTCCCTCCTTCCAACTGCATTCCATTTTGACGGGATATTTGTTTGGCCTTATGTTTAGGACTGATTTATCGTCTTAGCTCCTGTTGAAGCAGGCAGTATTCAGCTCAACCTGTCACAGTTCAACATTGTAACTATTAATCTATCTTAAAAAATCTGGCAAAAATACAATGGCAACATTTGTTTTTAACAACACATAAACAAATTATTTAGTGAAATGCAAATTACCGGAATGCAAAAAATAGAGGGCTTTATACTGCAGGGTTTCAGATTTAATGATCAAGTTGAAGTTGTTAAAAAACTAAATGTTAAATGTTCCGCCCAGTGGCTCTTAACAGTAAAAACAATACTTTATTTGAAATTATAGGGTTTAGCGAAAAGAACGACTATGGATGGAAGCTTTAAGAAACATAATAGCTAAACATAATGGCTATTATATAAGAAAACACAAGTCTTTGTGTTTGTGCATTGGTCTGGTTTGCTCTTTGTGTTTTTATGGTCTAACAAAGAATGGGTTTACTGTACATTTAAAACTATCCCACATACAGCATTGTCCCACGCCATCAGCTTTTCTTTGGTATGATATGTTTTGCAATCCACTGCATAATTTTGAATCAGCGTTTGATTGTAAAGTTGTTCATGTTATACACTTTTCCATTAATCTACACAGCTTATCACAGCTAGAAAGTAAAGTCATTTGGAATTAAGTATCGACAAGCACATTACTGGCGATTTGGCACATTAAGAGTCAGTCTCAGGTGTGAAACATTGAATGTGACACTCACAAGCCAATTTAACTTGGTTACTTAAAATCACGTCAGAAGAATAAGCTGATCTTGGTTAAGTAAGGTTCACGTGGTAAAGACCATATGGTGTTGCTTTCTTAGCAACACTGAAGGACATAGAAATGTTCAGACAAAGAATCAGATCTGTAGTGATGTACACTTGTTGACTAGTCATTTATAATAAAACTGCTATATGATCATATTAGCCTTGGATGATAATATAAGCCTCTACTATTGTAAGTGTTGTAGCATGGAATAAAACACCACTTTCCTATAGTTATAGAATGCAGATAAAAACCATACTGATAACCTACCCCTATGGACATATGAAAAGCGTATGGATAAGTTATGGGTACACGTGTAGACACCTGCTGAATGGCTTCACATTGTTTTTTTAGCTCTGGGGCACAATGCAAGCTTGAGCACCTTCAAGACATTCCACCATCACCTGCCATCTCAGTGTTTCAAATGTACTTAACCCCATACGCTTGCTGAGAGGTCTGTTCATCCTCTTAACACTCAAGAACAAGATCTGATCTGAACAAGCCTGTCTTGTGCTTCATGCACTGTTGACAGGATTGAGATGTAATATGAATATGTGTAAACTTCAATAACAATCACAAAGAGGACTTTGTAAAATAAAATTAATCTTTATTGGTCTCTTCAAGACCAAACACTTATATAAAAACAATAACAAAACGTTTTGCGTTATGCGAAACATAAATTATAAGCGAGAGAATACATAAAGATTTGTACAACATTTAAATAAAGTAGAATTCAGAGCATAAACATTCAAGGGTGGCAAGAATACAGCCGCAATGCTACTAAGGATATGCATACATGTTATGTACATAGAAGTAACAGTTCTAAAAGTTTAAAGGCAGTCAATGTGACTGAGAAAAAATATCTCCTTAGGAACTCCTTTGATTTCAAAACAGGAAAGTACACAAGTACAGCTTTTGAAAGAGAGAACGGATCCCGGAAAATAATTTACAAACGAAAATGACTGACGGGTAACAAATCGTTCAATGCTCAGCAAACCTTGGGATGCATCTTTGTCTGTAGATAATGCCTCGACGTAACATAACATAAACAGTGACTTTACAATATGCATTTTAAAAGTACTGGCTCAAGCTTATTTAGCTTATTTGGTCCTTATGTTTCGCTCAAGCACTTTTATTTAGTGCTGCGATGGTGCTAAAGTATCAGCACACTTTCTACCTCCCTATTAGATCTGCCGCAACAAGTAGCAGATCTTTACAGTGGCCTACATCATATAAAACATGCTTCTTCTTGCAGGGCCCGAGGCACATTTAGTTCTTCTCCATCTGATTTGACACCCTAGCCCATTTTTACTCAGACTGGGATTTGAGTGTCCACCAATCTTGCTAGACATTCATCAACAATCTGAAGATTGGTAGACACTCCTATATGAGCTTTAAACCTTTTCAACACCACTTATTTTGACAGGTTAAGAACGGCAGTTTTCCCCGCCCGTTGGTTCGTGTCTTTCACGTGATGGGTTCGTGTCCTCTAGGACTTGTTCTCGATCTCAGCGGGCGCGATCATCATGGTGGTAGTTTTCAGCGGGTAATAGCGACCACGCCAGGTTTTCCAGAACACTCCTTGTTTTCTCTGATGCCTTTGCTTCGGTGCAGGGGTTACAAAATACCTCCCGTTCAAGTTCGAGCGGCCACAGTTGCTAAACCACCAACCACCTGGGAAGCAAAAAGGAAACGTTAGAATATTGAATACAAGCACATGGAAACCTCTTTTAGAGCTTGTGGAAAATACATAAAAAGATCTCACCTGACAGCTGCTTGGCACAGTTGAGGTCATTCTTCTGGTCATTGTCTTTATCGCGGGTGGAGAAGGGCACACCGGACCCTTCGCTTGACAGGGAGCTCTCCAGGTTCCCAGCAGTCCGCTCCAGAACGTGCAGAGAATAGTTGTTCTCTTGGCCGTTCAGACGGAAGGCGTACGTGATGCTCTGAATATCATCTCTCCAGTCAGAAAACTGCACTTTTAGGATGTAGTTGCCAGCTTTGGACATAGAGTGGATCTTCTCCAGACCGAGCCAGAACTCGCCTGAAAATGATAAAGGAAATGTGTAAGAAAGGTGAACTCAAATGTGTAACCTTGTTTTAATCTAAAGTTAAAAACAGGATAGAAGATTTAGTCACTTTGTCAATTAAACTAAGGATGAGCGGTATTAAGGATCTGGGATTTCCTCTCCAGTCAGGATTGATCTGATCCTCTATTCTTAATCTGGCATTCAGTGTCCCATGTTAGTCTGGTAATCACTTTTATATAATCAAAGTGTACTGATCGAAGTAGCTTTGGGCTGTGAGAGAAGAACCAGTTTGTCACTTGCATGTGTCTGTTTTCATGTCCCTAAAGAAAACCAAACAACAATGGATTCTTACCATTCAGGTTTCCAAAGCCAGTCTCATAGGCCTGCCACAGTTGATCAAAGTCTACCGATCCATCATGCCGTCTCTGGATGACAGTCCATCCACCCTCGGGTGTCATTTCACAGTAGACCTCAAAGGGCTGAGATTCAGATGGCTGGATGGTGTAAAATCCGCTTGTAGTATGACCCCGCAGAAACAACTCATGACAGTCTGAGGCTGCCGCTGTAAAAAAAAAACATGTTTACTTCTCTAAAAATCACGTGTTGCTTAATAATGGTTGGCACATAATAGAAGTCACGTGTTTATCTCACTGTTTAATAACAAACTCTTATCTCAGAACCTTGAACTCCCAAGTACCAAGAAGCAAACTTGTTTTTTGAATTCCAGGGCTACAGTCCAAATCTTTTGGATTGGTTGTTCTTCAACAAACCTGTTTAATGTATATAATTCTGTACCAGTGTGCAAGTTACTCATTCGCACAGTACGTGTGCTATGGCGTTTCCTCTTTCAACCGAGTTACCTTGCAAACATTTGCCTAACAAACGGAGCTTCACATTTCGACACCGACGTGGCTGAAACATTTGAGGGTGTAAACATGACCTTTCCCCCGGTTCCCAAGCAGAGACATCCCTCAGAGCAACATGTTAACTGTGGATGTTTCCCCCTGCCCCCTCTACTCGAGCCCTGCATGCTTCCTTCACGTGCACAGCACCTCTCTGATGACATCACAATGCATGGGCAGCGAGTGATCTAGGAATGAGCCGGCTGCTATTTGAGGCCCAACTCAACAGCCCTCAGGGGGATGTATCGGATGCAGACTAAAAGAGCATCTTCGGTTTCGATGCTACTACTAAAAATGTAGGACACCCTATATTTAAACACAACCCAATTCATTTGAGATTTGATTTGATTTATATGCAGTGATGTATATAGTTGTATAGAGTAGGTATGCAATTGGTGGATTTGCTTTTTATTTGTTTTCAAAAATACTAAAATGTCAAAATCTCTAAGCCTATGGCATTAGATGGGTGTCTGATCCTCTGTGATCATTACAATGAAGGGGGCTGGCTGAGCAGATGAGTGGGTGGAAGGGGGCTGAAGGGGGGTTGTCTGTCTCCGACAGATCTAGGGTAAAGGTTACACGTTTTTAAGGCAAATGACACATTTTACGGACTGGTCTCCACACGCCAGGGGAAGTCTGTACAAAGTTCACAGTCCAAAAATATGTACTCTTTGGTCTTTTTTTACTGGCGTATAGCCAAGCAAACTAATCCAAAGTACAGGATATACTATATCAGTAAAAAAAGCCTCCCCTTGTTCTTGGCCAGATTTGAAACAGATTCCTTGGCGCTCGAGCCTTTCTGTGACCCTGAGTTAACACCGTCCGAGACTTACAAACTTTCACACAATTGGAACATGTCCAGGGAAATTGTTTTCTTTTAAAGCGTTCTTTCAATCCTACTGATGTCAGAACTGGCCACGAGAGGCTGTATTGTGTTAGTTTGGATGACTACTCTGTTCCCTCATTCCATGTGTTTCCGTCAGCCTCACCTTTCACCTACTTACACACAACCATTGCTCGCAAATGCATTTATAAAACTTTGCGGTTGGTTTCGGACAATAAACAAACGTTTGAGGCACGGTCAGAAACGGAATGTTTTGTTTCTACATTGTTGGCTCTGAGGATGATCTTTTAGATAATTGAAACACGTCCAACCTACATTATGTCTCATTAACAGCTCATCATATGACTTAAGGTGCAAAACAAGTCTTGCGTGTCCCAGCATGCTTTTGGTTTTGATTTTTCCAAAAGCGCATTACATCTGGAGTTTCATTGACTAGCCCAGTGGTTTTCAAACTTTTTTGCTTAAGTACCCCTTTTTATGATTTTTTCAAGCCAAGTACCCCTTGACCAGACGCAACATTTTCTATTAAAATACAGTGAAATGAGAGTCAGACAGTTATTATATTTGACGCCCCAAGTAGGTTTTCAGCTTATAAACATTTCTGTATGTAGCTTCACGCAACTATGTAAATATTGTTTTACACTTAACCGCAACCTCTCCTAATTTACATTATTTTAGTAATTAATTCCGGTTCCGGATTCAAAAATTATTATTCTGAATTGAAATGCGTTTTAAATGTATGAATTTATTTTGTATGCATATTTGTGTAGTCCTAATTTCATATAACAATACTACTATCATAATTTATTGATTTACATTGTTTATTCCTTCAGTTTCTCCTAGTCCCCCCTGCAGTACCCCTGGGGGTACGCTTACCCCCATTTGGGAACCACTCATATCATCACTTAAGATCACTTTTACTTTGTATAATCAGAACAACAAACTGAACCTTACCAACAGGTGAATCTCGCTGTTCAGAACTCGTGTTGAGACCGTCATCCTCCTTACGTTTAAGAAAAGCTTGCTCGTTTTTTATTTGAATCTGCATGTCACATGAAATAAAATAGCGTTAAACATAGTCACAATTTATAGTCTAATACGTTTTATTAGTAAAAACATTACAATTGCATTTTTTATATCGAAGTAATCACACCGTTTCGTATAGTTGTTCTTCATATTTTTTGAATATTTTACCTGGTTTTGAAGAGTCCGAATGCGAATGTTTTGTTTGTCCAGTTTTTCTTGCTGTTGCTTAATGCGCTCAACCAGCTCATCGATGCGCTTATTTTGCGCTTCCAGCATCCACTGCAAAACAACAGATAACTTGTTAGCTGTTACCTATAGACTTCAAGGGGAGAATTTGTCCATTAACCAAGTTACCGAAATAAGTAAACAAGAAAGGAAATCTAGTTTCTATGGCTGTGACTAAAATCGTGTATTTTCCACCGGTCTCTTCAATCGGAACAGGCTTTCTTTGTAGTTATGTAACGTTAACTTGTTAACAGAATGAACTCGTGAAGTTCGTGCGCATGTGGGAAAACAATCTAAACTTGGTGCTTGTGTATCAGATGTGGTCATCAAAGGTCGAGGCTGAACATTGAACAGGTTTCAGTGATTTTTCGTTGGACACGAGGGTCTGCCGTTTCGCACGTACCGCATGTCTATCAGGGGCGTTTAGCGCTGCGCGATCACGCCCACACGCGTGTCTCATATTCTCATCCTTCATTCTCCAGTCTGCTAAAGCTGTTCGCTGTTTTTAAGTTACTCAAACTGTTGTTTTCGTTCTTGTTTTATTAGTTTACAAATAAAGTCTTGAATGTGAGCATTTTCCTGCATTTGTTGAGGCACTTAATAAATCTTAAAGTGTCTAAGGTATACATTGTTGTTATTGATACACACATTGGTACACAGACACTTATTCACTTTTATTGAGCACTATTTTCCACTTACCTGAATGTTCCGGACATCACTGTTGTTGCCGTTGCTAGCCTCCAGACCTTCTCCTTGCATCATGCCATTTACTTTTTCTTCCAGCTTATTCATCCTCTCATGGTCCCTCTTTCTGTCTCTGATCAGTTCTTCCGTTTTCTCCTGCAGCTCCACGGACACGTTTAGGACCAGATTCTCACGTTCTTCCAGGTTCTGGGCTTTTGCTTTCAGTGCTTCGCTGTCTTCAAGCAGCCTCTGGGTCAGCTTGCCGAGCTCAGATACGGTCGTGTTGAAGACTTTCATCCTGACTGTGATGTCCCTCATCTGGCCTTTGGTCTTGTCTACGTGCTCTTTCAGACCCTGACCTAGCTGCAGCAAGCCATGCGCAAGGACATTTACATCATCCCAAGCGGCATACTGAACTTTCTTCTCTTTGCCAGCAGCTCCCCTCCTCTCCAGTGGAAAGCTTGTTCCAGAACTCGCCAAGACTGTGATGCACAGCAGATTTGCCAGGGATACCTTCATCTTGCTTGTGCAGTTATCTGTTCTTTCGGGTTAGTCTAACTTGTCCTGTTGACTTGTTCTTGTTAGCTGCCGCAGTATTCTCGAGAGCTGAGGCTCATGTTCTTAAAGGGCTTCCTCAATTTTATACCCTTGCAGAGCCGTCTAGGGCATTTTGATTGGCTGACCGTCTGGAGGGAGTGTGTGAGTCTGCTCAGATTTCAGTCTCCGCCTCCTTAAACATATTTGCTGTAGACATGGACCATGATGTAAGAATGGACCTGGTTGCAACCAGCGAGATCTCGTATAATTTCTCATAAATTTATTGAAAGAAAGGTTTAGCTGGCAAAGAACAGTTATAAATATTAAACAATTTATTTATGTGATTTTTGTATTGCTGCCACTAGAATATGGTAGTTTGATAGGATGATTGTCACTGAATAGGAGTTTACTTTTAATATGAATTCATTACAGTTGAAAGAGCATTACTTTATAAAACAAGGAGTTTTATACACTGTGTAGGTATAATGTAGGCTAAATATTGAATCCTAGGATTTCCAAATCCTGTTTCTGTTTCATTTCAGTTTGATAAACGCTCTTCATCAAAAAATGCAATGGATTTTGACCCTCTGGTTGATTTAAAAACTTTGAATAAATGAAGCCAGAAAAAGTTCATATTTGATCCAACAATGGGAACAAATGAAACAACACAGCATAATTAAATTTAAAACCCAATATTTGGGTTTGACTCTTTTTGATTGGTTGAAAAAAATAGTTATATGTGTTCATTTCCAAATATTTAGCATTTGTGAACTATACATCATTTCTATAAATAAACATATTGTTCTCAATGAACGTTGGGGTTTTCCTGGTTTGGAGTCAAAGAGGCATTGTGTTGAGAGACGAGGAGAACGTGCCGTAACTGCGCGTCTTCGTCGGAGTTAGTCAGTTCCACTGTGAGCACGGAGGAGCAGTGTGAGAATTAGGGGAAAGTTCACACACAGAAAACCAGCATTTAAAGGTTTCTGAGGGCCAGACTCAGTTCCTCCTAGGATCAGTCCGGCTATGCTTGGGAATGTGCCTTGCCCATAGAAAAGCAACACTCCTACATCTTTAGTTGTTTTGTCTTCTTTTGTGAAGGATTAGGTGTTTACTTCACTTGGATGAAATCAAAGTACAAATGTTACAGAGTTTATACTTGAGCATTTGGGTGCTTTCCATGTTCTTGTTTTTCCTGTCTAGTTTGCAAATATCGTCAAAACATTGTAAGTGAAACCAAGACTACTGATGTTGAAAAATATCCCAGTTAAATTTTTGACCTTAGACCCATGTGCCTTTAACATTGTATTGATTGATATCGTACCATTACCTTAAAAAAATCTTTCAGATGGTGATGTAGTACCCTTTAAACCTTTTCGGGGGGCCTGTCAATGTTTTAACACCACTCCAAATATTTTGCTCAGCCGTCGCTTAGTGCATGCATGAAAGACAAATAAACATTCTTTTTATTACTAAAACCACCCGTTATTGATCGACAAAAACCTCCCTACTCTTCTTAATGAAGTATCCGAACATTCATCCGTTACCAGGATATCTAATGTACACATTATCTGCGAGGCACATACTATGCAGTTCAGTCTTTTCAGATGCTGAGTAGCCCTGAAGAGAGTTATTAGCATATGAATGTAAAGGATATTCAGTATCTGCCCTTTCTACGCTTTTCCCAGAAACACTGATGTGTTAGTCATCCACTAGATGTGCTGCCGGAACAACCAGCACAGCTGTGCTTCAAACTTCCAGTTAAGATGGTGTTACACCCAGCAAGACGACCTTTTACCCACATTCAAAATGTGCAACATCTGTATCACGGCGGTAAATCCAGATTTGCGTGAAAGAAGCATTGTAGGTATATAAGCCATGGGGGAATATCCCTTGAAATAGGTTGAAATAAGTACCACAGAATAAAAACGTTGAACTAATTTCATAATAGCCTTAATTTGTGGAATTTATTTAGATTTTATAATGCTTTCCAATGAGTACCAGAAACATTACTAAAGATTGGGTGATATAGACAAAAGACATTATTCATCCAATCTCTTCTTTAAATCCTATTAAACCGTATATTGTTATCTGATCATTTTCATTGTATAATAATCATATAAATGTTTACATTTTAATGGTTTTCAACTCGGCTTAATATATGAGCCAAAAATCACAAAGTGGGAGCAGTACAAAAAAGGGTTCAAATTGAATAATATGTTTGGATTAAATATTTTATACTAACACACAACAGAATGACTTATATATTTCTTGGCTACTGACAATCCAGTTTAAGTCTAGATGATGTGTCTGTTTTGTGTTATTGCGTCATCATTGCACTGTGGTCGCTTATCTGCATACTGTACCTATGAGTTATAATTGAATTTCTTGAGAATTTCTTCTTTTTCTATTCAGGTCATGTACCCATATAAACACGTAAACTAAAACATGTTGGTGTTTGATATGTGATTTACTACAACAACAAGCATATACGTATCTTTTTCTCTTTTTTGTGTATTTCTTTGGGCTTAATGCTAAAGTCTTTTTGAGAAGCCACATCCGACCTGATCTACATAAGTGCATAACACCTGTTTAAATGGAAAGCAAGAATAAAAATATCACATCATTCAGACTTTTTCATAACAGGAACCAATTTATTGCTGATAAGTCGAAAACGTCTTGCATGATAACAAAATCAAAACACAGAAATATCATTGTTAATGACATTCTAACGTCTTTGCTTAGCACGGAACACAATTGCTTTCTGTTCTGACTGGCTTATACAGTAAACCACATCTGGGAATGTGTTCAGTGTATCTTATGTGCTTGAAAGGAGAGACTTTGGGGGCCTGGGCTGGTTAGAATTAATGTTCTCCTGCCTCCTTGTGGACAAATGTGAAGGTTATCTTCCCATAACCCAGATCCCACAGAGACTCATCAGATAATGTCCTTTATCACCCGTGGTATGTCTCTCAAACACTTAAACTGAAGCAGCAGGAAACAACTTATATTCTCTGGCGAAAACACATGTGGGGTTAAAATTGCCTGCTGTGAATGCCATCAATGACATTCTTTCTGTACCTGAACAAATAATTATCTTTACAGGACAATTGTTTGGGATTCCTGGGTTTCTTATTTTGCTTTCGTTTTTATCCTCAGTGTGTCTATAATTTAAAGCACGGCATTGTGCAGGACATACTGAACCGCAATGTACTTTAACAATTTGATATATTTTTCTTAATACCTAAATCTGATGCTGGCAAAAATATTGTAACAATCTTATAAGGTAACAAAACTGAATTTTGTTGTCAGTTATGTAATACTTTTCAAAGACTTTTTCTAACACATCTTATATTCACATCTATATCTAATCTCCATATCTATATCTGTACGTATATTCTGAGTAATACATATCACATGAATGTTTTGAACACCGCTTTATTTTGTTTTGCAGTTCCTTCCTAGGTTTGTTGCTCCTTGACCTTTGTTTGTAGGGATATAAGTTAATATTTAGCTTCAGGTCATATAGACCTAAAGATGTGCACCTTATTATCCTTATAGTCAAACAAACCATTTGTGACCCTGGACAACAAAAACAGTTTTATGGGACAATTCAAAATTGAGATTTTTACATAAACTGAATAAATATGATTTTTATTGATGTATGAGTTGATAGAATAGGACAATATATGGCTTATATAAAGATAAAACCCTTTGAAACTCAGGATTCTGAAGTGCAGAAAAATCTAAATTTCGAGAAAATTGCCTTTGAAGTTGTTGATCAGGGCACTGTGGCAGAACATCTACTAACAAAAATAATGTTTTTAGATATTTAAAGTAGGACATTTTACAAAATATCCTCATGAAACACGATATTTACTAAATATCCCAATGATTTCTGGCATAAAAGAAAAATCGCTTTTTCAGTTAGGTTGTGCATGATGTTATTTTATATTTATATTTGATATCATTTGAGAGGTGTAGAAATGCGTACAACTGACAACTAATTGATAAAGCAGCTGTTTTTCAAATCGTTTTTTCCCATGCATACCCAAGCACTGTGCATAGCTGAATCTGTTAGAATCCCTTGAGGCTGAAAACAGTTGAGGATGTACAGATTTTACAGATGATTAAATGCTGTAACGGTTGTCAGTCGCAGATTTTTGCATTTTTACACAGGGTCTGTAAATGTACAATCACAGGATGCTTTAAAATGTGTTGATTTTGGGCAGACTTATAAAAAATATTAAAAAAAAACATACTGACACCATATATTGTCAGGTACAGTGCTTTAAAGTTAAAATTTGATTGTTGAATTGTTTTGTTTTGTTATTATAATATCGTTTTTTGGTTATTATAATGCATGGATAGCAAGAATGTGGTGTATACACTGAAGTTGTTGTAGAGATAAATGACATGAAAGATATCACATCTCCATTTCTTAAGACTCACAAAATCGGTTTCAACCAGTCATTCCAAAACATGTCATTCCAAATCCGGCAGATATAAGAAAAGTATCTTTCCTCAGGCCATCTACCTCAACAGATTAAACATTCTCCTCCACTGTGCGTTAAATATGTGCAATTCCAACTACTTTTTCCTTACATAATTTGTATACAGCAAATTACAACTTGTACTGTATATAGCACATCTGTACATACAATACACTGTAACTCTGTCGCTCTTTTGTCATATATTGTCTTTTGGTCTTTTGTCAAAAGTGTACTGTTCTATTTTTCACTTTTTTGTTACATGCCTTGTCACTTTCAACTATATGAGCACTGGAAGCCTCTGTCAATAAGAAAAAATCCTTGTGTGTGTACAGCTCACTTTGCAATAAAGCTCTTTCTGATTTTGATGGTTTGTGCAAAATGTGAATGTGTCCGAATTTGCAGAATTGAGAAACACAGAAAGGATCTTAAAACACACACAGATCACTTGATGGATATTAAAATCCAAGGATTTGAAATGATTAATGTTAGAATTTATATTTTCTAAAATGTATTCCAAATTGTTGAGTTGGAGGACTCATATTCAGATTCATTTCATATTTGTCATGATGTAATTTACTTTCATTAGCAATAAATATATGTCTGACAGAGCCATTCAGTCTGGAACATTCATGAATAGATGCTTTGTGTTATCTGTTAATATGATTTTTCTTGCGTATCTGTAAGGTCAATATGGTTGCAAATTGCAATGGATTCCAGCATATTATAAAATACTTTCCAAGCTGGGAACTTTTTTAACTTTGCGAACATCTGGAATAGCCAAACCCCCTATGACTTTTAAAAATAAACAACAGTAGGGACTTGTTAATCCTTACATTCCCTGAAGAGTCTTATACAATAGGCAGAATAAACAGAGAGCTGGGATTGTTCAGGCTGTGCATTTTTCCATGATCTGCAAAGATGATATGCTAAATGTCTATGCAAACTCAAGTAGCTGAGAAAAACCTAACTCTGCAAAAGCTGAAAATACCGAGTACTATTATGGGATGTCTAGAAAACCGTTTTTACATCTCATGAATCCTCAGTAGAAGATTTAGCTCCTTTTTATATTTTAACTTGCAGTGCTGTTTACAAAAAATTGATGTGCAGACTGCAGACTTGTTTTCCATAGATAAAACCAGTATTGTCATTCATTCTTTTTCTTTTTTATGAGGCCATGTATCATAATCAGACTTGTTTGTGATCTGTAGTTCTTGGAGGCTCACCATAACATCAGAATTGCCCTTGAACCTTTGCCCTGTTTCACTTGTATTTGAAAACACACTCAATGGGTAACTGATAAAATTGCAGTTCTCTTAAGACAAAGCAAGAACGGAACTTAAAAAGCAGTATATTTGACTTCTTTAATTAAAAGCTTATATTTCCACGTATTCTGATGAAATTGTAAGCATGTTAATGTCCTTGTAGGAAGCCTTTAAAGATAAGGACCCAATAGATGTGTATATTTACATCCAATTGACTGAGTCATAGACAAGGCAAGTGTTAAGATTACATTTCAATTCCTTAGAGATTTCTCTGTCTGTATTTGAAAGGTATTTTTGGGCACCCTACTTGGGTCAAAGGGTGCTACATGTCCAGTACCCTTGTGCTCTGTAAAAGTTACATTGTCTTTATAAAAATTCGTCATTGCAGACCGCATTGAATTACGGTGGTTTCCTCTAGAACTGCACCACTTCAATTTACTTATTGCACAAAGAAACTGGTGAAGGGTCAGACCTGTCTTTCTACTTACTGAACCAAGTGAAACTTAATGCTTCATTGGCTCACTTCTGTTATTTAATAGACACAGAGGTTTAGGCATAGCCTACTAAGAATGAACAAAGGTTGCACGAGTATGATGTACAACAATACAAACTATATACATCATTTTTTTACTTTTGATGTAAAACAAAGCTAATTTAACTTTCACAGTAAGTGATTAATTTACAAGAAAGCACAATACTAATCTACTGGGCATGCTTTTTATATCTATTAAACGCACCTATTTAAAAAATAACAAGCAATGGATGTTCTTTTAAAATGTCTCTGTCAATATAATTAAAGCACAATGACCTGATAACATTTAATGGTTTCTCTCGTCCATGCACTGTACAGCATCAGGATGTTTACAGCAGGTGACAAACCCTGGTGAGTTTGTCCGACAGTCACCCCTGTTTTTCCCTGGGTGAAATATGAGAACTCAGGGACATGAAGACAGTCGGGGATAAACATTCATTCTATCCCATGCACTTATCTGCTTTGAAGACACATGTCTCACAGTCTGATGGCTGTGCATGAATAGGACTTTTATTTAAAAGTAAATTGCTTTCAAGTATCTGTGTTGTTGGAAGCAGTTCAACAGGAACTCGATGGCTTTTGTTCGAGTTGTTTGACTCGTATTTTTAGAGCAACAGTCAGTAGACAACAGACTTGTTTGATTCATTTGAACTGTCCCCTTTTTAAAACATCATTGGCAGTATATAAGTAAATAATATTCATTAAATTGCAAATGGAATGTGCACTATGTAAGAACTTTACATTTCAATATATAAATTATGATCTTGCAAAAGTAATATGTTCATGAGTAAACATGTAACTCTCTTGAATGCTGAATATACAATGCTGCCATACCTACTGGTGAAGTAAAATACATAAACATTTTATTTTCCAATAAAGCAGTCTTCAAAATACCAAGTGCATATACAACCCCCTAGTATAATTTTCATCATAAAGGACACCAGGTGGGGACGAGAAAACTAATCCAAACAATGAATGAGCCTCTGACCTAAACATCTGCAAAACAAAAGAATCTGGTCAGCCTTTCAAGCAAAAACAAACAGCTCTTGTGGTTTATACACAGGCTGTGTCGGTGCCTGGTATAGGCCACACTTACGATGCACAGCGCCATCTCGTGGCCATTTTATGACCAACGTCAAAACGGAATAGGAATTACGTAAAAGGACACCAAAAAAAAGCAGATCCAACCACGTGTAACGATCTCTTGTCTTGAGATCATCTCATATATGGTGAAGGGACCGGTGCCGTGGCTTCACCTTACTTAAAATATAAATACTTTTATGTGGTTTTGACAAAGATTAATCAATTATTGTTCAGCATTGTCTTATTTTAAATCGATGATTTAACCACGATTAATACCAACCCTTTCTGATACAGAAAGTAGAGAATAATTCATGGTTTAAAGGCTCTAATGAATGCTTAGGCTCTCTCTTCTTGCTAGGTCAGTGTGACTGTGAAAAGGGACTTCTTATCATCATGTTTAAAAACATCTGTTGTGTGTGATTGTATTGTTTCAGGAAAGTGAGAGTGGAATATCACGAGACAGACATAACGTCACTTTTAATTCATATTATACTACATGCCTGTCATCTTTGATAGTCTATGGGAGTCAGACTATGTGTCCTGTCTAATGACTCCAGAATTGTTTGAGAGCTTTGTGTTCTTGTTTATCTATTGATAACCAATCATGTGAGCTTGATTTATCCAAGTAATGACATAGTTGACTCTGTTAGCTTAAAACTACTGCATTATGGATGTGAGGCAGGTCGGCCTGTGGAATTCCTTGAGAGTGCTGAAGCTGGCTTCCCCTGGCAAAACTACAAACCATTTTTCTTCACTAAATTTTATTCTATTATTTATAACCCATGCCTCGGAGTGTTTCATCATAACTGGTCTACAGGTCTTTTACTGTAAATCCCTTACATAGTGACAATTTTAAATAACTTAAAACAGTAATACTTGCCCCTCATATATCGATAACAAGTCTTGATGTGAGCTTACTAGGATCATATATTTTATTACATATTATATTCAATGTTCATAAACTATAGTTAGCCATTATTTTTATAAAAAGGTCTTGGAGCCTGATCATTTAAATTGTCCAAAAACTCCACATCAATTCAAGTTGCCTACTTGTATCACAACATACTCCCTCCACAACTGCACTAGGGAAAATGTAATTAATTTCTTCACCCCAATCACCTCATTTGCCTTATTAAGAATAGAGACCATTTAATTGACAAAATGTTTTATTTCAAACTGCAAATGACATTGTACTGACAACCGAAGAGCTGGTGTTGGTGTGCTCCGAGTACTGGTTACGTCATGGCAGGTCTTCACAAACTGCTGAGGAAAACATAAAAGATTAGAACTTAAATCAAATTGTTTAACCCAGAATTCATTTACATTTTATAGTATGACATGCTTTGTTGTGAAAAAAGTATAGCTAAAGCAATTTAAATACTAAGTCCATTAAAAAGCAGGGGTGGGCCGATATCAGTTTTCCATTACCGATACCTGAACTGTAAGAGGTCGTACCCGTTCCGATACTAGTATTGGTTTATCCTGATCAGTGTAGAATTGCATGCATTTTATTGTATTGAACAAAACTATAATGCATTAATGCAAGTTTACAATGTAGTGAAATACTTTTTTTCCACAGTAAAATTAATCTCATAAAGTACATATACATGAGTAAATGTGAAAAAAACTCCTGTACATCTCTGCTCTAATGAAAAGCCGCCGAAAAAAGAGGCCTATGCCCATCCCGGGTGCAGAATGATGCGCTTAATGGGTCCGCTTCTCTACACATATTGAGCATTCTGGGAGCTGGATGAAGCGCTTTATTCTCTTATTTACACGCACAGTGCGCTTCCTGGGCGCAGAATGATGTGCTTAACATACCTTCTTCTGAAGTTCATGATGGTTACAACACAAAGGTAAGAGATATGTTTAACAAAGTGCATTGCACCCTTCCAACAGTTTATTGAGCCTTTTAATCAGAGGTTTAAAATCAAAGTTATTGTGTTTGAGTGACGCGTTTTACTCCAACCGCTTCCAATGCTTTAATTTAAAACACCCATCAGCGATTGACAACTCAAGGAAAATACAATACTTTGAAACAAAACTAAAGACTATTATCTAGTGATCAAGCAGAATAATTAAAACATAGTTTGGAACATCTCGGAAAGATTAGCATCCTCACTCGCACCGAACACCAGAGTATGCTGAATGGAGAGTGACCGATGACAGCAGTAGAGGAGTTTTCTAGCTATTCATAAGCTAATGTTAAAATTCAGCGCATGAAAACTCTTAAAGCGGTTTCCAAAGAGCTCAAACTTAAAGCTTGATAATATTATCAGCACAGGATCAGTTTCTGGATCGTCCACCAATTCCGATACCCAATCCAGCAAAAAAATGTCTATCTACGCAATTCCAATCCAGAGAATTGGGATCTGCCAACCCATATGAAAAAGTATTTTTTAAATGCTAAATATTTAAGTTAATCTTACATTTCTTATGATAAAAGAACCGAAGATAACCAACTGCATTACATACAGATTTACTGACCTAGCGAAGTCTTCTGGCTTCTCTTTCAGATTCCAGAAGTGTCAGGACATCACCTTCTCTGACTGGGCCCTTCACGTTCCTGATGATAGATCTATTGCTGTCATCCATGAACTCAACTCGTACCTGTGACAGTGGATCAAAACACAACCTGTTATCTTAAACAAAACTAGAAAGTAAACAACATAACCTACATAATAATGTCTGCTCGATGCTCTAACAAAAACAATGATACTTGTCAACACCACTCACTGAAACCATTTATTATCATCCTTATCCAAAGGTTTCATCAGGCACATACAATGTGGCTACAAGCACTGGTATTTGCCACCCCTACAACATACATTTCCGTTTATTCATTTGGCATAAACATACTTTGTCTATTATAGTCGCATTTACAAAAAATGCACATACAGGCATCACAAAATGAAAGTATGATGTTTTAATGAAAATAATACAAAAACATCATAAAAACTGAACGGTTCATCATTGAACCGAGCATGAGGACCACACTCTGGTCTAACCTGGGTACATTGTCCCTGGGAGCCGGTTCTTCCCAGCACCTTTGTTACCTGTAATAAAACGTACATTTTAACAAAGAGAACTGCTTTGTGCGTGATTTGATCAACATTGTTAAGTGCAGAAATAAAGTATATGCCGATGTTCAGCATCATGCTGCTGGTTAGCAGGATGCTAATGCTAAGTAAAGGCCTAATGGCGAGCATCGCTAGACATGAGAAACTAATGTAAAACGGTTAAAAATTTAAAAATAACATTTCCCGAACAACGGCAACATAAATATACTCTTAAAAAACGTGTTATAAATTATAATATTGAATAAATGTTATTTTACGTACTCTAGCGAGCTTGATGGGCTGCACGCGGCTGGCATCCATGATTTCAGCTTCGTTCGGAAAGGAAGTCACGTGGTCTCCACGGTATTTATATACCCACCGAAAGATCACTTTTTTCAATTTATCAGGTTTTATTATATGTCATATATCAATATTATTTTAGAAAATACATATTGAATGAAATTCAGAATTATTATTATATGTTAGATTATTATACGATTATTACAGTTAAAACAAGTTTATTTCCGCTTCCGGGATCACGAGGTGAAGAGTTTATGGGCAAATTAAATCGTCGTAGAACATGTTTTTGAGTCTTTATGTGGGATAAAAATGAACACATTTTTCTATGAAAATACTCAAATGGATTAAAAGCAATATTATTTAAAATCTTATTATTTTATTTGCAAAGTTTCACATCCACAAATGTAAGTGGTCTGAAAGGAAACCAAATATTATTCAGTTTAAACTGGATATGAAAATATAGACTACTTTGAAACACTTAAAGGACTTGCAAACAGAAAAGCAAAGACATAGAAAACTAATGAAACATGTAGTTGGCTATGTGATATCAAACAAATAATAGCAACTAAAGGTCTTATTTTTGATGTGTTCTTTACAATGATATGCCTAGTAAGAAAATGCCAGTTTAAAAGGTATTTAGCATTCATAAGGTTTATCTATAGCACACAGTAAAATACATCTATCACCATTATGCAACAATCAGTTTTTTTCTGTCGTATGTGAGATTTTTTCTTATTCTATGTTATGGCTTTATTTGCATGTGTGCATGGTAAAATAAGCATAACAGTCTACTGAGATGATGTGAAAATAGAGGAAAAGAAGCTAGACAAAATAAAGAAATTGTGGGATTGGATGATTTTCTTATTGGATTTTGTAAATTGTCCAGACAGGACACAAGATAAGATTAATATGTTATTTAAAAGCACTATAAATTTAAATAAACAGCGATCATTTAATAAACATATAGCTTCCCTTAAACTGCTATTTATCCTCTGCCATTCCTCCTCTTAGGGCTCAATCCTTAAATTAAATCACAACACTAATCCTCATGACTGTATTTTTAACTCTGCCGGGACAGAAAAACAGCAATAGGATTACGGCATCAGTGAGGTGGGGCAAAATCCTCAACTCCTGATCTTCTGTTCAGCCGAAACAAATACAGTGGCTTTTTCTTTCTGTCACTTGAGCTATATTGCAAAGTCTAAAAAGCTAGAAGCCATGTAAGATGTCTTCTTAATCCGTTTGGACATTTCCTTGAAGCTGGATGTGGGATGTTTACACTTGGAATGTAGAATCTGACATTTTTTCTTTTCCTAACAAGATAGTACATCTGGAAGATACGTTTTAGTTTTCGGCAAAAAGCTTTTGGAAGCCACTGTAATAATGGATCCTCCAAGAAGACATCTTAAGAAACTGAAAAAGAGGAGGTCAAGTCTTTTTGCAAGTGTCAAACTTAATTCTAGCTTTTCACATAGCATAGAAGAGGAAGACAGGGCGTTTCCTTTTTCACAGGAAAGCTCCGTGAAGCCATGGACGTCGATGGACAACCTTGATACTCCATCACCTCCAACAAAAGACAAAAAGGATAAAAAAAAGGCGAAAAGCAGTGAGAAAGAAGCAACAAAATTTCCACATCGGCATTCAACTGTGATCAATGTTAATGTAGGTGGCAAACTCTTCATCATCCCCAAGCTCCTGGCTATCAAACACCCCAAAACCAGAATAGGCTCCTTAGCCCTGTGCAAAGATCCCGTCAGGCAGCTAACGCTCTGTGACGACTACTGTGTCCTTACCAATGAATTTTTTTTCGACCGAGATCCTACTTTCTTCCACTACATCTTCCACTTCTATTGTAGCAATGTATTGTGGGTAATGGAGAGTCTGTGTCCCATCAATTTTGAGGAGGAGATGAAGTTCTGGGGTCTACACTTAAGGGACACTCCTCGCTGTTGCCGCATTCTCTACGAGGAGAAAGTAGATGAGATTAAAGATCAGCTTAAAGTCAACAGGGAGCTCATGGCTGAAATCGAGCCTATGCACAATGAAGAGGGTTTCGAGACTATGTTTTTGGGTGGCATTCGTGAGTGTTTATGGGACCTGATGGAGAACCCCTATTCTTCAATGGCTGCCAAAGCCTTTGCTGTGTTCTCCAGCCTCTTCGTCCTCATCTCTATTG
This sequence comes from Triplophysa dalaica, assembly GCF_015846415.1. Taxonomy (NCBI): domain Eukaryota; kingdom Metazoa; phylum Chordata; class Actinopteri; order Cypriniformes; family Nemacheilidae; genus Triplophysa; species Triplophysa dalaica. The sequence goes on from NC_079544.1 coordinate 9,633,005, forward strand.
TAGCAATGACTCTCAACACTGTGAGTGAATTAAAAAATTACAAGATCTACGGAAGAACCTATATGGAGTTTGTAGAGATAACCTCAATCCTATTTTTCACCTTTGAGTATTTCCTCCGACTGCTAACAACTTGTGATGTCAAGCATTTTTTGAGGAGTGCACTTAATTTTGTAGACATAGTGGCTGTCATGCCTTACTTTATCCAGCTGATATTCGAGACCTTTGCCAACCAGGAAGATGTCAACGTCCAAGATGATTTGAAGACCATGGCTAGAGTAAGCAAGGTTAGCAAAGTGCTTAAAGTTGTCAAACTCATGCGAATCTTTCGCATTTTGAAACTGGCAAGGCACTCTACGGGTATGCGTGCATTCGGCTTTACTATTCGACAGTGCTTCGAACAGGTGTGCTGCCTGTTTCTGTTTATCATCATGGGCATCTTCACATTCTCTGCCCTAATGCACTCCGTGGAGCAGGATGTTGCAGGAACCCCCTTCAGCAGCATACCAGATGCCTGGTGGTGGGCAGCGGTGAGTAACTCTCAAATTTTCGCAAAACATTTACCACAATTTGCAGAATTAAAGATAATTCATATATCTGAAAATAGAAAACAGTTCTATTCCGACCCTCTTGCGTCTTTTCAAATGTAATTTGACCAATTTTTATTTTTTATGATACACATCAAGGAATAAAAAGGATATATATATATATATATATATATATATGGAAAAAGAAATAAAAAATAATTTGATAACAACCACTGATAAGAGGAGCTTCATACAGTAAGGTCTTGCATGATGTCAATTACCACATGATACAGATAGAAATTGTGATACAATTTGAAGTAATCTAGTAATTTTTTTTTTTAACAATCTCAGTTTCTGCAGTACTTACTTTCCTTTTGCTATGATTTTGTCATATTTGTTATCAATTCAAATCTTCTGTGCTCTTTTTTGTTATCATTTTTATAATTTGCTCTGTCTGGCTTTTGTATCGTTCTTTCTTTTCTGAGTATTGGACTTTATCCTCTGGCAGCTGTGTTTAATCTTATATAATACCTAGTAGTAATGCAGCTCAATTCGATGCATCCAGGATGATTAAAAAGTTAGATTAGTTGGTAACTTCCTGGAGGCTTACCAAGTCCTACCGAGTTGGCTTTAATGCAACATTTTGACTTTAACAACTGAACTGATAAACTGATGTGGAAACATACTGAAAGCTGCCTCATCTGTTTCTTTTTGTTAATCGACCGTGAAAATTGTCACAAATGTTAACACACTGTATCTTTTAACATTGTCACAGGTGAGCATCTCCACCGTGGGCTATGGAGATGTGGTGCCTATCTCCTACTCTGGTCGAGTTGTGGCTTTTGGGTGCATATCTTTCGGCATCATTCTAAATGGAATGCCCATCTCTATCCTGTTCAATAAATTTTCAGACTATTACGCCAAGCTGAAGGCCCAGGAGTGCACTAACACTAATGTACAACGTGGCCTGAACCTAAAGAAAAGACTGAAAAGGAAATTTGAGAGCTGCTTTGAGCCTTCCATAGAGGATTCTGATGAGGACAGTCGACATCACACCGGACAGTGTCAACATTAAACGTCCTTGTCATGCAGCCTGCCTTTGCCGCCCTTGAACAAAGAGCTCAGGTTCCCTGCCTGCCTTGAATTAAATAGGGATTTAAGAGACAGGGAACGCCAGGTTAAAGGAATTTAAGCGATTAACTTTAAGATGGCTTACAAATGACATGTCCTAAGGATTTGCGAACCACCTTTAAAAGCAGTGCCAAGACTGCAATTCCTCTACTGTAACAGAAAATGTCGTACAAAGATTGCAAAGGACTGTTTAGTTTACAGAGCATAGTTATGTAGCAATCTACACTTAAATCAAACACATGATTCTGAGATTGTTTTCAGGTTTCTTCTTTATTAAAGCTAAAGAAATGAGGAAGAAGTGGGACATGTGGCCTTCAGACACTGTTGGTGTATATGATGTGATTCTGTGTGTACTGCAGTTGGACATAATGGCACTTTATTACCTTTTTTTAGATGAGCTAATCTCAAATTTGATCACAGATCACAAGTGTGAAACAATTTTTTATTTCTTTGTTATTTGTAAGTGATTTTGTTTTTCAAAGCCAGAATCAGACTCATACTGTAGAGACCTGTACTCACTCTTTAAATTATAATTCTATATCTTACCTATAATATTAAACCATTACCATGTGAAACTTATAATCTATTTTATTCTAACTTTTAGGTAAAGGATAAATACCTTTTGTTCAGTACAACTGCATATTTCTGCATCCTTATACAGTGAAAAACTAATAAAATATACATGAAACATGATATGAAAATTGTTTCTTTAAGATTTAAAGAGAGCTAGTTCATTGTATGTATGTCACTACATAAATAATTCAATATAAACTGTATGTAGGCTTTATGACACCAGGTCTAAATGAGACCGGTACGTTTTTATTTAGCCCATGCAAATTCTGACTCTCTGTGGAATCCCTTTCCTAAGGCTAAGTCTAAAGGATTTCTTTATTGCTTCCAAAGTTTTCTCATGAACGTCTTAATTTTTCATCTTCTCAAAGATAAATATACGCCTGAAGCAGGCAAGTCTGCTCCCTTCAATGAGAAGTCAAGCAATCAGACTAATGCCTAATAGGATTTAGGGCCCAAGAGGACCTGTTATGCCAGTGTTTTGACTGAAATGTTCAACATCAATTAAGGGAATGTAAAGACAAGACCCTTGACAGCTGCGTGGTAATGGCTTTTGTTATTTATATATCACTATATAACAAAGGTCAGTCTCTAAGAATTACTGCATTACGGTCAATTAGGAGATCATATGTTGAACTCAGACAACAAAGGAATGTGTTTATTTTGTGAGACTAAAGACTGTTTATTGCTATTTGGACTATTAAAAGCTATCATTGGACATCCTCCAGTTAGGTGGAATGTAACCCACTTTAATAACAAAATTCTGCTGGCTATCTATGTTAAGTTTCATGCAGTCATACTTTTTTATGAATCGTTACCGGTATTCTCAAATATGAAAAACATGACCTTTCTTTGACAAATATTTTTATGTAACGTGTTAATCACGTAAATACGAAAAACTCGACAGACCAACGCAATTTCCCTTGACCCAAGGCAATATATCATATCATAGCTGCCATATTTGTATTTTATCTTATAAGTTCCAGCCTTGAAGGCCTTAAAGATCAGGACGTGATTTTCTTCATTCAAGGCCAAATGGATTGTTCCAAGAGCCAGGTTGGCACTTGAAGTATAAAAACCCCCTAGCTTATCCAAGAAGGTAGCCTGTAGTACTTGAATGTTGACTAATCCAACAAAAAATCCTCATCCCAAGGAACATCATGAACATCCAGTGGCTTGCATCTTTAACCTTTTTAGTTCTTATTGAAAGCTCCAAATCTGAGAGTCAAGATATACGAGTGAAGCTCTGTGGTCGAGAGTTTATTCGGATGGTGGTAACTTCGTGTGGGAGCTCTCGATTTAAACGAAACGCGCCTGATTCCGGCCCTCTTTACAGAACCCCCATCAGTAGGTTTACTTTTTTCAGACATTCATTTAGCTTTTAATGTCTTTTTTCTTAATATTCTATCTATTACTGGACATTTTTAAATACTGTCTATCTCTTTCTTTCAGGAAGTCTTCAAAACCTGCTCAACGGGAATCTCCTTGCAAACCAGAAATGGACCCCAGCCAGTGAAAAGGAGCAGTGGAAAGAGTTTGAGTCCACTAAAAGCGTGACCGAGCATCCCGCCTCACACATGAGTCCACCAGCAGAGGTTCTGTTACACTCCACAACTGTACAGGATGCTAGTACGTCCTCCAGAACCCGGCGTGATGTCGGGCCAGCCGGCGTGTGCTGTACTTCGGGATGCACTATGAGTGAACTGATTCAATACTGCTAAGCTCACTGTTTATTGTTAGGACAGATGTAGGACATCCTCTGCACCAAATGATTTCTTTAACTGTGGTATATTAAGTTATTATTCATCAAAAAAATGATATTCAAGCACTAATATGAGATGAATGTAAATACAGAGTGCATGCATGAAATTATTGGTGATTTCACAGAGCAATTTAGTCTGTAAATGCTAATGATATAAAATACTGTGATGCTGAGATGTGAAATGTTTGAACAGATTTTAGATTGTTCCTGCATTATTAGACTCGGAAAGGAACACGGGGACCTTTGTGCAATGCATATTTGAAAGTGATAGGCTACTCTTTGGCGAAATGATCATTTGCTGTGTATGTGATAAATGATTTAGGCAAATAAATTCTGGAACTCTAAGAATTCAAGATAAAATAGTGATTAATTCATTGCATTTTCAACAACATAGCTGGTATTAAGCTTGAAAGAACTGAAAATAGTTCATATGATCTGATTTTAACAACAGCCCATCACGTGGTCCAACGTACAAGCGAAATATGACAAACACACCACTAGAGGGAGCATCAAAAGCTCTTTTTAATCACTATATTTTTTCAAAACTAAGAACATGAAAATTCATCAACGGGTCTCTTATAAATATGCTACAGGAATTCTTTGTGTATTAAATATGGGCACCAATCTCAGCTTCTGATCAATATCATAGATATACACATACATTTTTACAATATTAGAGAAACAGAGGAAAATAACAATACATAACTTACACAAAGCTGGTGATTTCCTTAGATCTAAAGCAAAATGTGATTTGTATGATATCTCAGTTGGTTGAGCGTTGCAAGAGCAAATGTTTGTGGGTTGAATTCACAGGAAACACTTATTTATAAAATATTTGGTAGTATGTGCAGAATAACTTAATTTATTGTACATCGCCTTGGATAAGTATCTGCCAAAAGTGTAAAACGTTCAATATTTTTTTAATATAATTTTTTGTATGGGTCACTTCAAACAGACATGTTTCAATACGGCATCTCCGTGAGAATACTTATTTTTACAAATTTGCAGAAGGTTCCTTCTTACAACTTAAACAAACATTACTGCGCATGCACACTTTTGTGATCCCAATTTAACTTCGGGTACACATCCACAAACATTAGAGTGCTTGTAGATTATTTCTGATAACAATCAAGAGAAGAAAAACCCTTACTTGGCTAAAATAGTCTATCAAATATTTTGAATTTAGACCAAGCTCAACCGCTAGATATCAATGTACCATACGGTTTGTTTATATGCGACCACACTACAGGGCCCATTCAACAAATAGTGTATTAAATAAAATGAACATGCAACAAAATTAAATAAATAGTTTATTTGATACAATTATTATAAAGTAAAATAAAAATACATATTATTCTGAATATAAATTAAATATAAATAGTTTTATTATATTATTAGATACTCCCCAAACTCAGGTGCTCACGTGTCCAATGAAACGGTCTATAGCCAAACATGCACACATTTTCAATCTTGGTGGAGACTTTGGTAATGTTGCTATTGATATTCATTTTAATTGACAACACCCCCATCCCTAACGTCACCTCACAGATATTCTTTCTTGCTTTTTAAATTTTTAAGCCATTTTTGATATTAAGGCAGGTGGTTTGTAAGCCATTTTGTGTGTACATTTAGTTCCCACTATACATTTGCTTTCCCAGTATAGACAAAACCTGACCCTTCCCGAGACATACACAAACAGACAAGCTGCGACCTTCCACTATCACCTTAGATGAGCAAATGTGTATTCAGGCCACATCCACTCTGTCAGACCAGCTGCTGTGTCACAGCTGCTTCTGATAGCATGTCTTCATCTTCCTCCTCTCGGCCTTCGTCTATTACTGTCACTTATTCAACAGTCCAGGAAAAACTAAAATAATGGATTTAGAACAAATGATGTGAAAGTTAGGCTCCTGTAATGTGTAACTGTATGCTATGGATGCACAAAAAATACATAAGAGGGGGAATATAAGTGAATATAATTTGGGTTGGCTGATGCTCTGGTTTTTTTCTCATTAACTGAATTTGACCAAACATCACAAAATATACATGTTGGGAGCATAGCTAGTAATTCTGTCCTGCACTGTATATACATCTTAGACCATTATAGCTATACAACTTAAATTGTTGTGGGCTCCCTGCACCTGCGTCCCTTCGATTGTTTTCAACTTTAGCTACGGCACTTCATGTGACATCCTTAAATACACAAGTGTTATCGTTTCTAAGTAATATTTATTTCACATAATCCTCTTAAGGAACACCAATGATTAAACCCAATAGATGTTGTAAAGGAACAGTTCACCCAAAAAATATTCAGTAATTATTTACTCACCCTCAAGTTGTCCCAGATCTGTATACATTTCTTTGTTCCAAAGAACACAGAGAAAGATATTTGTAAGAATGCTTGTAACCAAACAGATCTTTGCCACCAGTGACTACCATAGTGGGACAAATTGCTTTATACACTTCTTTGTTCTGTTGAACACAAAAGAAGACGTTTTAAGAAATGTAGAAAGCAAACAGTTCTGGGGGACTTTTGACTACTATTGTCATTTTTCTACCACGGTAGTCAACGGTGGCCAACTGCTTGGTTACAAGCATTCTTCCAAATATCTTTCTCTATGTTAATCGCAACAAAGAAATTCATGCGGATTTGGAATGACACGAGGGTGAGTGGATGACAGAATTTTTATTTTTGGGAGAACTGTCCCTTTAAGTCCACCAATGCATCACATACTTTCTTGTCCATCAATGGGAGAAAACAATCCACTCTGTCTCTGTTTTTTCAGTTCTTACATCCTCTCGGCAGTGAAAACAGACTTCACTCACTCCTCCTCTCCACACTCTTCTTTTCTGCTTTCCTGCCCCTGCACCTTCCCCTGTGTGTGAGTGGGTTGTTCTCACTACAGCTGCTATGCATAATTAAGGCTGCAGTGGAGGTGTACTGCAGTGGTGCTGAGCTGCAACGCCATTACGTTGGCCGTGTTACACTGGAGATCCCTATTTCACACGCGCTTGCTATTTCAATCTCAGCTTCCACACAAGTGCCATGTAAGTAGCTGATGAGAGAACAATCTGGATGCTTAAATGCTCCAAATGCATCCGCATAAATAATCTGCTAATGCATCTAAGTGTATTCATTGAGAACTGGATCACTGTTCTGACAATCAGCACTTGCAATTGTAAAGTGAACACTGCACACACTGTGAGGGATGTCCTCGCAAGAGATCTCTAATAGGCTCTGCTCTACCACTGAGACTTTATCGCCACACGTGGCCCCTCTCAGCAATCAAGAGAACACAATCCATTAATATTAATTGGATGCTGTCTTGCATGCATATGTTGTATTAGTGCGGTAAGTTACTGCGGTACGGGGCTTAAAATATTTTTTTTCAGCTAGGACAAGTCAGTAATTGGCTACACACATGGTGTCATGGTTTTCTCAAAATAACTAAGGGAAGTAAAAGTTTGTGTAATCTTCTTTAATGCTTATGACAGACACTTGCTTATTTATTTATTAATTAGATATTATTTATTAGAATGATCTTGCTTGTTCTATAAACACCATGCACTGTGCTGTGTTTTACCTTTTCTGTTTTTCCTGTTTGCCCCTGTAAAGCTGCGTTGGAACAATGCACATTGTGAAAAGTGCTATATACATAAACTTGAATTGAACTTGCTGTACCAGTTGAGCTAGGGAGTCAAATGCAACGTTTTAAAGAGTAAATATTTTGTGATTTTTAAGGTCCAACTTTGGTTTATGGAGTGTCCAACAACAAGTTTACGTAAACACACGGTGTAAACCCTTTCATTTTCTAATAATAGGCCGTTATTCTTAGCTCTCTTCTCGACTGACTTTCAAATGATTCGTTCGGCGATTCATCTGTCTAATTCCCTCCTTTCTGTTAGCCTACGCTGATCTGATTGGTCAGATGGTCTAGTCTGGTGTGATTGGTCTACCACATGCAGTGTCGCAAATGGAACGTATGCGGGCATTACACGGAGTGACGCAAATCTGACCTAGAACGGAATTCGAACAACAGACGACTCGCTTGCGTGATTCAACTCGAACGTGAGTCGACACCTTTCTCCCAACCCATTAACTTTGATATTTATTCACTTTCGGCATTACAAATGGCAGACTGCATACATTCACACACAGCAACGTTACGTACTGCATGAAATGTAATTTTAAGGACATTGTAATATTTACTCTTTATGATCAACTATCCAAGAAAACTAAATACGTAAATGGGACATTTGGTAATAATTCATGAACAAATTAATGACCTTCAGATTTGTTCTTGAATGCTTTTTACTCCGGGAAGGTGATTTAAAATCAAACTATTTACCACCTCTCTGGTAATACTGTCAGTTTCCGGATGATTAACACAAACAATAGGATCCCATTCAATTCTTTTAAAGTGATGGGCCAATCATATGTCAAATAATGTCCCCTGGGCAAAGCTCAAGCACAAAGGGGTCTAATCCTGTTAGAGATAGCCTAATTGAAAAGACAGTTGTGCTTTATTCTTGACAGCGCTCCAGCTTGCACCTATTTCCTTTGATAGCACCTGTCTTCCTCCTTACACTTTGTGGTATATTCTTGTAATGAAGTGTATTATTTTTGTAGAATGGAGTGGACACTTTTATTTAGAGAACAAAATAATGAAATTGGCTATATGCATTCATACTTAAATATAATCTCACCCAGCTAAAACACCACCGCTGACGCTGAAGTAGATTGTCATCAAGTGACAACTATATGGATAGAAGGAAAACATTCAAATTTCAGCAAACCGACTGAACATTGCTATATGCTGGCTTTTTAAATTTTCCATTGAGTAAGTGCAAAGATTTAAAATTAACTTTTTTCAAATTTGTGAATGTATAGCTTGAAACGGATAGCCTGAAGCGCTTCTCCTTTACATTTGTCGATATTACACAGTTTTTGTTTAGATAATAAGAATCACGTCGTTGGCCCTAATCCTTGTCTCTTGAAGCGATCGAGTGAAAAACGTCATTGTTTTCTATGGACGCTACCTACGTACACCGGATGTAACAGACCTGGCTGAGATTTTCCCGGACATCTGCATCGCTCCGTGTGCATATACCCTATTTTTGATCAGTGCTTGCAATTTCACAATTCAATACCAGTGCCCTGCTTTGAGTTGTTTACACCCCAGATAGAATATAGTGACGAATTTGACTTATCATTATGCAGACAAAACATCAGTAGTGTAAAATGACCAGTGTGAAATCGTCCACGTGCCATATGAGCAGATGTCGTTTCATTGTGTGCTGTCTAAAAAGTAATATTCTGTTGGGTTGTTAACAAATTTACTACATTCTTCCTCTGCTCCCACACACACATTACACATACATGTGGAATAAACAATACGTGTAAATGCAGTCAGAAAATGAATATTCTCGGTTTAGGTAAAGCATATTCATTTTATCATACCACATTTTGTGATATAATCTATAAACTACGCTATAGAATATTTAAAACATCATAATGTAGGTTCCAAGGTTAACTACCAGTGTCTTTGCTATGAAGCATTTAAATAAAATACGTTTGCCAACGTGCTGATGAAACGTTTTGTAAAAAAATAGCTTAGACCACGATGTAGAAACAACAACAGTCCCTACAACAGCAAACAGACATACTGTTAAATGGTGTCTTCATGTATGTTATGTTTTTAACGCCGAGTGCTTCGTGAACATCGTTTTAAGATCAATTTTGCTGCGGCTGCTTGCATGGGAACCCCCAAGCCCCCACCCTTTTCATCCACCCCCGCTAGTCTCTCAACAACCACGGTCTAAAAATAGAGCAGGGATCCCCCCATCAATTTATATCACGTCACAAGGTCATATAAACCTCCTCTCACGATCCTCAATCAATACTACGGCGTGACCGACCAGTGTGCATCGTACGAGCAATACTCGTTCATTTACAGTGAAAATACATTCGCCTGGATTATACTTTTACTCAATTTTCCAGTGTTCTGCTGCAACGGCGTGTCGCATAATGGTGCTTAAATGTTTTATATTATTTTTAGCCGTGAAACAGGCCCACCTTTGAAATACGAACATTCAACATCTGGAGATAAAGTAAAGGGGAGACACGGTCGCATGCATATTCACGCGCTGGAGGGCATGCCCGAGCATCTCACGCCACAGGACAACGAGGATGTATGTGTCTTTATGTTACGATTTTACTCAATTAAACGGAGAAATCACGCCTGACTGTAATTTGGAATATTTTTGTATTTGATATTTAGCAAATCTTACTGTGAAAGGATCAGTATGATGATCTGTAAAGTGTAAGGTAAGTACGCTTTTCATTTAAGTTGTAATACTCACATCTCATTACCTCCCATTTGGTATTTCCAACAGTTCTTTTAGTTTGTATTTACCATAAAATGGCAGACCAAAGGTGATGAAAGACGAGGCCTTTGAAGCACATATTTGTGATGATTTATTCTGACCTATCTTCACGTTGCCCTTTCATTTATACACACAACCTTTGTCAGGGTAGATGAAAAATATGTGACCACCCCCTGCTCCTCCATAAATCTATAGGCGGCTTTGACTGCATGTTTGTTTTAAAATCACTTATTGAGGCAATTTAAAAATATATATATTTCTTTATTTCTTTACTTCTTTCTTTTTTATTTCTGGCTTAGTTGGTTTAGTTCTTAAAATAGCAGCTATCAGGATTAAACATTCTTAAATAATTGTTTTTAGAAACTGCAATACTAGAAGAATAAAAATGCATGTGCAAATAAATACAACTAAAAAGTTGAAGGAATGATTAGCTGTTCTCATCTGAAATAGATCCGAAGAGTGCTGAACCTTCTTAAGCTATACAGTACAAAAACACCAACATGGTTGTATATACCAAAAGTCCAAAACCAAGCCAAATGTGATGATCAGATTTAGGTTTTAACCGACATGATATCTGCAGTGTTTGAACAAATCAAACTGTGTTGTAAAAGCCTGGTCCTCGTCCTCTCTGACTGTAGGCATTTATAACAATCAGTTTGAATCATGACTCTTATCAGGTCAGTTAATTTCCCCACAAAATATCTTTGTGTGAAAGAGTTGATTTGTTAATTTTCATTACGTTCTATTGTATTTCCTCGAAATGTGCCTTTCAGATGTCTCTCAATCAGATGCTTGTGCATATACTGTAGGCTACCTCTCTGACAGCAAGATCTGCAGGAGACATTTGAAGCATTAAATGTGTTTGATTCAGGTCACATTTTCATATTCGGGGATGCACTATAATGTCTCTTCTTGACAATTTTGTCTATAGTATACACTATAAAAGCATAGTTTAAATAAAATACAATACAAAAATTAAACAACTGTATGTTTATTGAGATTTTGTCAAACAATCTTATTATAAAAGATCTGAATAAAATCTGAGTTTACAGTATAGCTTGTTTTCTCCTGTCACACACACTCTGTGACCTACACTTATATGAACAAATAGGATATGTAATATGGAAAGTTGGCTTAAAACAGCTTAAACAGGCTCAAAAACATATAAAATGACATTGTTCATGTTGAATCAAAATATCACAATAGAGTAAATACTATCAGTTCTATCCATTTCAATGATTTACTTTTTATTTTGCCCTCTGAGAAGAATGTAAGGCCTCGGCGTGTGTAAATTAAATAAACAAAATATCAGTTCAACGAATTACATTTGATTTGTAGTAGCTAGATGTGATAAAAGAGTTTCTGAAAGACAATAAGAAATAATTCAGCTATAAATGTTTTTATTTATTTTATTGTATTATTTCACTTGCCCATTTAGCCTAGGTTCTCAGGATTTATTTGGCAAAGGCAAACATCAGTTTTAGCTATAACACACATACACAGCCTCCACAATACACCTTTTTTTACCTCTCATTTGCCATTTAACTTGTCATTGCACCATCATAAGTGGGCCTCTATTTCAGCAATTAAAAAATTGCCGTCCCGTCACTAAATTTCACAAGACCTGGTCTAAATATTTACAAGTGGCCTCCCTCTCTTCGAATAGACACAGGGGTGTTTTAAGGGCTTCCCTTCGTCACAGGGACTGGGAAACCGTTCCTGGTTGTTCCGGTCTGTGGCAACTGCACTGGTCTTTATACTCATTCTTTTTAATGCTCATCTCCATTCTCATTATCCTCCAACATAATTGGCTGTCCTTAGTAAACTATAATTGATATTAATGAGGAAAGTTATACATAGCTGTGCATTTGTCTTTCATCTCTAACATACTCTTGTGTAGACGTTTCACAATCATGATTTTATTCTATTGCACATTCAGTGGATGAAAAAGGGGCATAACGATCATAATGTAGTGAATAAGGAAATCAGGAAACTTGTGTTCATGAACACCGGGTTTTTTTATTAGTTTGTGTAAGGAAAATAACTGTTGTATGTTATATATTTTCCACATTTATCGTTCATAACCAGTATAATTGTAGAATATTGTCAAATAAAACAAAATCACAGCAAACAATTTTTTTTAAGAAAATATTTATTGACTATCAAGTGTTTATTTGACCATCACCCTAAATTAACGAAGCAAAAGTGTCCTTTGGAAACTTGCAGCAAATAATTTTATTTATTTGAAACTTTAAATGGGACATATGTATGTGGGACGTGTCATTGTCTATCGATCCATTTTGATTGTATACACATTTTTTATATATCTTACGCCATATTAACACTTGTCAACTGTTGCCCATTACGAACTTTTTATTGTAAGACACCAAACTTTCGCGGCTCACTTGCACGACTACCAAGTCACACCTCAGGTTCAGCTGTAAACATATAAAGCAATATTTACACAAGGGCGGCGTTAATGTTAGTGATGACGTTACGAGGCAGGTCTTGATCAAACCCACCAATGAGACGAGCGAGCTCGGTTCTTTTGGGGAACATCGCAATGAATGGGTGTCGGTGCCTTACAAGGGAAAGAGGCAACCACAACAAGACGCGGATATTGAGGGGATGCGGCATCGATACGCGGGAGCTGTCCACCAGCACCAGACAGACGACACGGACGATCGTGACTGCCCGAGCATTTCAGCGCGCTTTCAGGAGGAAGAACCTCGTCCGGTGGCCCCTCTCTTTAGCCTGCCGCCCCCACCTCCATCCATAAAGGAGCGTCCCACCTCCTCGAATCAGAGCCGACATGCACTGTCTTGTCCGGAGCGCATCACCAGAAAAGGTGTCCGCGACTGTGAACCGCAGCACAGCGAGTGCGTGCTTTTGACCGGTCACAGCATCCACGCGCAGGGAAAGCACGGTGACCGTCAGACGCCTTATTATAACCAGGACTTTCGAGGGGCCTCAACCGGCTATCAGTGTCATTCCGAGGGGCTCTCGCAGAGCCGTCACTGCAGCCATTCTCCTCAGCACAAATCTTTCGTTTCCCCGCAGCCCTCCCCATCTGATCTGCTGCTGCTGCTGCCCCCGCCGCCTTTGCCTTCGCGCATTTCCAATACGCGGGATAGTCGCCAAACGATTGCTAATTACAACCAAGAAATCGCACAGCATTGCGTCGGGGAGGGGGGGCGTCGAGACCAAAACCAGTTGCTGCAGCAACCCTGTTATAATCAAACAGGGGATCGTCAACAAAGGGACCCCTCCTTCGAGCTACTCTTTCCAAACTCTGGTCAAGGACAGCTAGACGCATGTGAGGAAAATAGACGATTAATTGAGCCCCAGGCTCCATTGCGGGCTCAACGACAATTACTGCTGGGCAGTAGCTTGCCTATCAACTACTGCATCGGCGGATCGGGCGAAGTGTGCGGAAATAACCAGGCGCTGTTGCAGCAACAGCATCAGCAGCAGCAGGCAGACGCGCAGAAGCACAGCCTCCAGTGGCAACAGAGTGACCGAGACGCCAGGTACCAGGAGAGCAAAATCGCACTCTGTCAACCAGAGCAGCAGCATCATGAAGCGCAAAATGAACGCTCGTTGGTGAGGAACTCGTCGGTCTCCAGTAGTGAAAATAGCAGTCCCCCGTACGGCTCAAGCAGTCAACTGTGGCCAGAGCCCCACGACAAGGAGGAACGGAAAAACCGAACGGGCAAACATAAGGTAGGCTTATCAATGGACATCACAGCAGGGTATCATTGAAAACGCCTGTGCTTTAGTAGCTGTTGCGTTTAAGGGACATGGCCACGCCTGTCATATGTTTTCGTTTTTTTTTGCTTATGTTAATCTTAAATGTTATCGTGATGTTAAGCTTTTGACTCGATGTTTTGATCTAGAAAAACGTGTATTGGAACGCTGGCTATCAACACGATGACATTAAGCACACTGCATCTCAGGCGCACATAAAATCTCTTTCTCTCTCTCTCTCTCTCTCTCTCTCTCTCCACCACAGACGTTTGTCAGATTTAATAACATGTATACTTAAAATGGTTATGCCCCACCTTGCAAAAAGTAGCTATATTTTCTACTTTGCCTTACTGCAATTGCCAAATGAGTTTAAATAGGGTTGAATATGTTAAAAAAAATCAATAAATGCAACTATGTGATGATTAAAAGCTTTTTATTCGTAAAATTGTACTTTAATTACTTCTCAGTTAAAATATTTTTTCTTTTACAGTATACCTCCTTGAAGGTCCCTTACAAATATACAATTTAAAAAAGTGTGAGGAGCCCTAAAAACTAGCGTTATTTTATTATCATTCAAAACACAAGAGTGCCAAACAGTTCCCAGGGCTCCATTTTTGTGACCCTGTTATCTGAAGCCACTATAGCTTTACTCGTGTCTCTGTTCTCATTCATCCGCTCTCTCAGGTCCTGAAATACCTTTTAGTAGGCCAATCAAAGTGTCTTATCTCCCTGGGAGGTTATAGCCGAGTCTCTTTTCTTCCTCCAAAAGTCCTTCCAAGTATAACAATATCTAGTAAAATTAAAAGTGCCTGCAAAAATGTGTATTAATATATACAATGTGGGGAAATATTGTGGTGAAAAAAGCAACATAAATTGTTATATTGTTTTTCTTTTTAGAGAAGAATCAATGATACACACAATCTGAACATTTGTTCAGATTCTTCCACATTTACATTTTTGCATTTGGCAGAGGCTTTCCTCCAAAGCAATTTACAGACCAGTGATGTAAAAAAAAATTCTGTGCTTCATAGGAATCAAACCCATGACCTTTGCATTGCTAGTAAAGTTAGAAGGACAATTTGCACACTAAAGTATTTAATTTCGCACTACACTCTTAAAAATAAGTACAGCAACCACACACTCTAAAACGTGCTGTGTTGTTTTTGACCCATGCCGTGTAAATATTGGGTTAAAAAATTACCCAGCATGGGTCAATAACAACCCAGCACTTTTCAGAGTGATGCAACCATTTTTGGTTCCACAAATAACCATTCAGTCAAAGGTTATTTAAAGAACCATCTCTTTCTTACCTTTTTATAATCTGAAAAAACATTTTTTCATCACAAAGAACCTTTTGTGAAATAGAAATGTTCTTTGGATGTTAAAAGTATCTCCATGGAGCAATTTAGACTAAAACTGTTCTACTATGGCATAGTGGAGCGTGAAGCTTTATTTTTAAGAGTGTACTTCCTTTGACAAACAAAATGTTAAAAACGATAACTGATGGTGGACTGATGGGGTAGCTGTATTTGTATTTGTCAAACATTAGTAATGTTTTGATAATTACATATACTGTAACACAGAGAAACTTATTCAAATTTTGTTATTAAATAACTTACATGTTCTTTTTTAGCAATGATACTCAAATGTTGAGGCTCACTAGTAAACTCCTAAAACACTGACTGTTCTATTTCAAGAATTGTATGTCGAATTAAAACCTGACATAGCAGGAAGAGAGCTAAGAAAGAAAATCAAACTGACCTCTTCGAACAAAAAATGGCCTACTCTTGATATCTGATGTGAGATAGTTAAAGGAAAGGGCACTAATGAAAGTATACAGTCAAAGGAAATTCATTTAGGCAGCAAGTCTTATCAGTTGGACAGAATACAGCAGGCAAGGTGGAGTCAGAAACCTTCTGTACATTTTGGTCTATTGTGTGCTAGACACTGTTCTTGTAACACAAACTAAAGGATTTTCAAAATACATCTGAAGAACGGCAACACATAACCTAACCTTCAATGATGTCCCACAGGTCTGTTTATTTATACCACAATTCTTTTGATTGTATCATTAAATGGATTCTTTGATCCTTACATTAAGAATGTTTAGTCCAGCTGGACTCTGGCAGATTTCCCAGTAGAGCAATTACAGAAAACTTAATGCATAAGCTTGTTTTTTCTTAATCAGACTAGTTAAACTAAAATGGAAAACAGTTATTTTTGTGTGTGCTTGTTCAGAAGTAAAAAGCACAGAGAGGTTATTTTGCTCAAAAATCATTTCAATGAACAAACATAACATTTTAATTGTGCTGCCAACTGAGAAAAAAACTCATGCATGCTCATATTTTGCATTTTAAACACAAAGTATTTTGACTGAATGAGACCGATCAAGTATATTCTGTTACAATATTCAGTGACACAGACTGAAACATAATAGTTCTTTGCTATTGAGGTTTGTGTGATATTGCTGCCAGGAGCAGAGATATTTTACTTAGAACGTCTTAACACTTACCCGTTTCTTCTCCCCTCTTGCTTCTCTTGTAAGTCTCCTTTTGACTGGCCTCAGTTTTCTTGCTCAGTGATCTTTAGTATGGCTATGGGATAATATCATGGGAAATGACTGATAAATCTCTCTAATGTAATTAATTAACAGATTATAGGATGAACTATTAAAGACTTCATCAAAGAAAACATTCAGCGAGTTATTGTCATATCAGTACACACAGGGTTGCTGTTATCAAACTGATGTGTACTGCAGTGTTTGATACAATAAAGCACCATGTAGACCAATATTGTTCCTATGGCTTCTCTCGATCAAATGAGAACATTTCTGGTTTCAATACTTGGTATTATCTGTACAGTGTTTAGACATCATTTACTTGTTTCAAACCTGGATCGACTTTTTTCTCGGGAACAAAAAAGGATATCATGCATTATGTTAATGACAGCCCCCTATTCACATTGTATGGAAAAATGAGCATCATCAGTTTTCTTAGGAATTTCTACTTTTGTGTTTCATGAAAGAATAAAATTCAAACCGGTTTGGATCAACACAAGGCTAAGTAAATGATTACAGAAGATTAATTTTAGATCGAAAAATCTAAAATCCAGAAATTATTCGAGACGAAGGATGTGCTATTTAATACTTTCTTATTTTGACACAAAATACATCATAAAAAAATATTTGCTTAAAGAGTAAGTAACATATGATTTTTATGGTCATGGTTTATGGAGTGTCCAACAACAAGTTTATGTACATAAAAGGTGTAAAAACACTATTATGTTGTAATAAAAGGCAGTTATACCTTACTTCTTGACTGACTCGATTCATCCGTCTAATCCCCTCCTATCCCTTAGCCTAGTGTCATGTGATTGGTCGGATGGTGTAGTCTGTTGTGATTGGGCAAACGCGTTCATCATGTATCGCAAATGGGATGCCTACGAGATGGTGGGGATTTTACCATTCCATCTCGAGACGATAGTAGATGATAGATTGAACACTTAAATTAGCCGAGTTCATAGCTAGATAAATAAACTGTAATACCCCAGAAATAACGGTACACGTTAACGTTAGCGTTATATGCATTAGCTAAACAAATATTTCTGGAAGTTAAGACAAAAATAAATAGTCACACTTACAGGTTGTGATTCGGTGGAGCTAACTGCTCCATATAAAGTTGGTATCGCCCCCTCTTTCAAGGATAGTCGTTTAACATATCCTGCAGTGAACGCGCCAAGATTATTAAAGCAATCTTTGGTGAAATGACGAAATGAAAACTGGGTTATACTCCTTTGGTGTCGTTTTCCTCAGAAGTTATTCCTGTGCTAGTTTAAATAAGACAGACTTAGTTTCACAACGTAGAACAGAGGTTCTAGACATGATGCACAATCATCATTTTCGCGGCTTACCCAGCAAAATGGAGGCGGGGACCATTTCTAGTAGATACATGGCGGTTAGAGACTCGGACTTGGTCACAACTCGTTGTGTGATTCAGAGTCGACTACCTTTTTTACATTCCAATAACTTTGTTATGCATTCACCTTCGGACTTACAACTTGGCAGACTGCTTACTTTCAAACACGGTAACATAACAGACTGCATGAAATGTAATATTCATGATCTAATGTTACTAACCTTTGAAAGACTACCATCTCAAAAGGTAGATGTAATGGGATATGTTTGGGATATATGTTTACTGTATATGCATACCTTTCATAAATGTGATGTTATTTTTACTAGCGATCCCGAATGGTACACAGACTCACTGATTTTTGTTGTTGTAAAGAACAGGATACCTCTATGGCATCAGTTAGTTGATATAAAGTGCACACTGACCACAGAAAAGATTATACCTGTGAGCTATTTTTGTGTAAATAGCTTGAATACTTAAACCACCACATTTGAATATTAGCACACAATCATTCAAATGTATTTTGACTGTGAATTTGCATTCCACAATAATCTATACACTGGGATTTTTATACATATGTGTGACCTTGCGCAGTTGTTTTAGAAGACAGTATTAAAGGGTTGCATAACACATGTAGTAGCAGAAAAGCATGTGAATTTGTATAATGTACTGCAAGTACTCTCTCCAGCCCATTCTGCACAAAATGTATCCTTTTGAAGAGGGATTTCTCCTGTAGCCATATACAAGCCTTCTAGTGTTGTTTTTGCATTATAGCTTTTGTAAAAAGGTAGATTATCTTCATATTCTCCCACCGCTAACACAATGGCAATGAGTTGCAGGGATTTTTATACCATCAAATTCAAAGTGGCCTCTTCTACGGCATGTTCAGAGCTACCTATTAATAGTACTGACATTAAAAATCCGACACACTCAAAGTTGCATTAGCTGACAGGCTGTTTGTAACATGGTGCTGTAATAAAAGTACTAAAGGAACAGAAATGATGAGGCACTCTTGTACACTACAAAGTCCAAATTGTTTTATTTTCACAAAACTGTGGTTGACCTGTGTACAGTTTGTGTGTATGATGCCTAAATGAGATTTTAAACTCAGTTATAATCACAGTGTCTGGAAGGAACAAACTTATCCGCATTTATTTCCTAAAACACATGGGCTTGGAATTGAGCAGAAATAAAATGATTGATAATAAATAACTTACATATTCACCTTTTCCTTGACGTCACCATGGAGGGCGCCATTACAGCGAGTGACTTCATGTTTGATGCTCGCACTTCCGTTTTGTATTTGTTACCATGTTAGAGAACATTTCAGTTAATGGTTGAAAATGAAGTTTCTCGACACAACAGCCATAGAAAGTTCAGAAAACCGTACGAACGAGTGTTACCATGTGACGTGACACAACGAGAGCGTAAATTAAATGATATTTAAAGACAGCTCGGTCTTAGATCTAACTACTGCATTCTGCATGTCTCAAAAACATCTCAACATTTTTTTTACTTCGTTATTGACTTTATTATTATTGCATAGAACATTACTATTAACACACAAAGCTTACATCCAGGGCTAAGTGACATTATAATAATTTATTATAATATCAAATTAAGTTTAAGTTTAATGTTACAAATGCGCTGTATTCATACATAACGTTTGTTTAAAAGCATGCCTAACCACACACAACTGTACCTTTTACTGTCACTGTGGTGATACCCTTAAGGGTTCGTTTTTGTACCTCTACAGGTAACACATAATTTTGGGGGGTACATGATTTTACCCTAAAGACCTATTGTGTACCAAACCATTTAAAGACACAGTTCAATTCTTATTTATTAAGAAAATAGCCAAACAATGTGGGTCATTTTCTATTTTAGATTCATGTACCCTCATAGTGTTGTCGAAAGAAACGGTACTTTGGGTCCAAGTCAGTACCTAAAATTAAAAAAGTTGGCGGTACCTAATTTTTATAACCGGGTTTTTATAACCGGGTACTGATGCTCTGTCTGACAGCACAGAAATGCAAAATATAATATACATAACTATGTCTTCAGAGGTGTATAAAGAGCTTACGGGCTGGCGGGCAGCAGGAATTCGCTGGTCTATCAGCTTAAAAAGCTTGCTCTTTAGAGCCTAGTAAGCCAAGGATGTTTCCTCTTCATTAAAAGCTGGCTTAGGCTCAAAGTTCAGCATTTGATGTATTCCAGTGTGGAACATGATTACATTAGTAAATGCAGTAAAAGGATTAGAATATGATTGTCTGTTGTAATTCTTTATAGTAAATGCAACTCTTCCTAAACAACATATTGTCAGATAAAGGTTTTAAATGACTCTGAAATGTACCAGTGTATAGGTGTCTACAATATGTTATCAAGCACAGAGCACAGCACAGATCTGGAGTCAGTCTTACATCATGACAGCACTCTATATTAGGAGCTTAGCTGTTAACCATCACGATTTCTGCACATCACAGAGCTGTGTGCTTTCTTTCCTTCAGGCGCTTTTGTTCTGTATGGGGAGTTTCTGCCGTGGTTTTCCTTCTTTCTATTTTCACATGCAGAGATATAGACTGTTTAGTATATAGATTCCCAACCAGTACTTCAGGGTGTACTTTAGCAGGTTCTATAGGGAGTAATTAGAAAGATTTAGATTTTTGCTTTGTTAAGCCTATTAAGGAGAAGCTACGACTTAAAATAACAATATAAGGCTGTTACTGTAATACATTCAAATAAGTAATTATGATTAATTTCATGATGCAGGCTTAAAAGTGTAAGATGTGTCAGTTTATGTGGATATTGGAATAGAATGAATTGTCTCTTTTGTCACTAAACAATTTATATTCTCCTTTAATATCTCAAAGCACAGAAAATAAAAAACACATTATTTCTGTTGTATGTACTTCACAATCTACGTTTAGTGCATGGAAAATGCAATCACTAAATACAAATTAGTGCAAAACAAATCTGCAATAATTAAATAATATTACGACCAATGTTTATGGCCTTCCATTATGTCAGAATTTTTTTTTAGTTAATAGTAATTTTATATATGATAATGCATTATAAAACAAAAGAAGGCAAAAGCAACACATTACTGTTTGTTAATGTTGAACTTCTTCTGATGGGACTGTAAGCTCATATACACCCAATCGGTAAAGGAATGTTCTGTCATACTTTACTCACCCACATGTAATTCCAAATGCGTATGTTTTCCTTTTTTCTGTATAACACAAAAGAAGATATTTTGAAGAATGTCGGTAGCCAAACAACCCTGAGACATTTCTCATAATATCTTCCATTGTTTTCCACAGAGGAAAGTGTCATATGCAGGTTTTGAACAACATGAGGCTGAAAAATGACAACAAAATTTTTACTTTGGGTGAAATCTCCCTTTTCATGATACTGTATGCCAGGAATAGTTTCTGGTACATTAAGTGATTGCGCTGTGCAGTCAAGATGCTACACCAGATCCACCAAGGACTCGTGGTTTGGGAAGCTGTGGTCATGGAAAAGGGCCAACAGAGTAGATTAATGCCTATTTCATTTTACATGCTGCTGACACTTATTTGTCTGTATTGGATTTTTGCTGACAGGCACATGCTGAGCGAACAAAGCTGAGCCATGCTGGATCCGAGCCCTCCCTCTCCGAGAGCAGTCACTCACTCCCTCAGATAGCCATGAACAGTTGCAAGTACAATGGAGGAGTGGTAAGACCGCTGGGCAGCCTGGCGGCGTCACGACGCAACCTAGCAGAGCATGACTCTGAGACCCAGCCGCTCCAGACTCTTCACAGCTCCGGCCTGGAAGTGGTCGTCTCCAAGGGCGGCGGCGGCGAGGACCCCAGCAAAGCGTCCAATGAGAGCTTGGTCAGAGAGAGCGGCACTGCACCACAGAAGAAAAATAAAGATATTGGCTACAAGTTGGGCCACAGGAGGGCTCTTTTTGAGAAGCGCAAGCGGCTTAGTGACTATGCCCTGATATTTGGTATGTTTGGAATCGTTGTAATGGTAACAGAGACGGAACTCTCCTGGGGGGTTTACACTAAGGTAGGTGGTTTCTGTTTTTCTTTAAACACTCTTTTAAACACTACTCTGTATTGATTTAAGCTAAACTGAAAGCATTTGTGGCACTTTTACTGAAATAATATTTGAACTTTTACTTGATTTATTTAAAATTGATTAAAAAAATACTTCATGGGTATGAGAGGTGAAAAGGTGACGATTCCCCACAAATTTGTATTTACGAGTGGGAAACTCGTAACTGGATTTTCTCTTAGTCTTGAGATCATGACAATTAGTATTAATTGTGCAAAATACAAATATCATTTCAATCAAACATTACAATTTTGAACGCTGACAGTTAGAAAAAGCACGCATCAGCTTGAAATGAGTATATGGATACACAAAGCCAAAGCATCAAAAATCTTAAAAGTTTTAATCGACTTTCAAAAACATGTTTCGACCACACATGCTTTACATCAGACCTGCTGACAGTTAGAGTATAGTTTGTAATTTCTTTACTGTTAATAAAAAAATAGAGATACATTTCTGACAGGCTTGAGCAACCAAACTACATTTCCCATGATTCTCTGTGGAACTAAATACACAAACACTTCCTAGGAGGCCCTTGAACACACTATTGTAGAAAACAACTGAAACCTTCCCTGATACAGCCAAATACAGCAAAGTTATGGAAGTCAATTCATACACATTAATAAGTGAGTCAATTTGTCTATGAATTTGATACAAAGTTAAATGTGTTGCATGATTTTAATATGAATTTATAAGATCATACAATAAAGTTAATGCAATATTAATACTATAAATAATAAACTATATATTTATGTGTGAGTATAGTGAAGGATGTTTATTGATTGCTAAACAACATTAATGCACTGTACTGTAACAGGTGCAGGGTCCTAGAGTTTGGGCACCCCTCAATGGGGCAAGTCCATAAATATTAAATCCTAAAATGAAAACAATTTGAAAAGTATAGCCACATAATGTAATCATTAAACATGGTAACATCGTATTGGTGTGATACATTTTTTTGTGTAACGTTATATCCTGTAGTACTTTACCAGTGTTACATTCATCCCATAAGAGTTGTAATATTGGATATAAGTTAAGTTACTATGTAAGTTATACATAGTCCGTGTTGTGTATAATTATGTTTTAAAACAGTGTGTATTTTAACATTAATGGACAGTTTAAAATAATTTTTTTCTTGCTTCATGGCACAAATGCTGTCAGTTGAGCATAACATTTTAATCATACAAAGAGGCAAAATATGCATGTTGAATGCTGATTCTGCGTACATATAAGTCATTCCTCATGAATTATTTTGCCTGTATACAGAATAGAGTGTTTACAGATATCACATTAATATTTGTTCTTGGCACATAGAATGTGGAGTAGCTGTTGCTTTTCCCATCTGCTTATTTGTAGTCTTTTTCACAAGCAGTATTGTGTGGGCCCTTGATAACTTTAATGCTTTAAACTTTGAGGTAGGCCTGTGTAACGGGCAAATCCCAAAGCAATCCTTTATGCAGGGTCCACAAAATGAGGTGTTTGGTACTGTGACCACTCGGCTCCCTTGAGATGAGGATTTTGTAATGGTTGTCCTATTTCTAGCCCTGTGGGAGAGAACTGCTACACTGCCACTGTCACATTCAACTGAATTATCACGTGGCTTCATCTCGCAAGGAAAAGAAAAAAGGAAAAGCTAAGAACAATAGTGGTGAAAGTCAATGTGAAAGAAAGACATTCCAGATATATTTGCTGGGAAAATGACCTTTGTAAAAATCCCTTCTAGTAATAACCAACAGGTGCATTAATTAGTTTACTATGTAATTTGTCACACGGGAAATTTATAACAATTTCAGACCTAATTTTTCTCTTAGAGAGACTGTAGGGACCTGGGGTTAAATTAGATGGGGTAAGGGAGAAGGGAGTCTCATTTCACTGTTAAAATTAAATCTTTTAATTGCTTTTCTGTGGTTAGATAAATTATGCACAGCTCAGTTTCTTATATTGGCAGAACATAAAATTTTGATTCTGGGATCTTTATGCTCATTCTTTTCTAAATTAATTTCAATAAATACGTTAGCACATCTTGACTAAAATTGCTTTGAAATAATCTTACTGTGTGCCTATGAAAGCCTGTCTGTATGTACTATAATAAAAAATAGGGAGCGTTGCTCCTAAAATAATATTTTTTTTAATAAAAGTTAACACATGAAGATAAATTGTTTTAATAAAACACTGAAATGTATAATTAATATAATTTTTTATCCGTTGTACTCTTTTATTAACACAGTAAAGGTCTAATGTGTATTTTATTTTGAGGACCTATTGACAGAAATGCAAAATATTAAACATAACTATGTCTTCAGAGGTGTATAAAGACCTTACATAATGAAGCTTTATGTTTTTTATTAACTTAGAATGAGCTATTTCTATTTCACACACACCACGGGTGCCCTTACATGGTATTCGCCATGTTGTTTCTACAGTAGCCCCAATCCGACAAACTTCACTACAGAGCGCATTTCGTAAATATGTTATCTCCTTCAGCAAAGAAGTAAAAATCTTAGTCCTGTGTCTGAGTACTTTAAACATACCTGTACATAACATGTTAACAGTATGTATTTGATAGTCAAATAAACCTCAACCTAATGGGATGTTTTGATCGGGTTCATTTGTTGCCATGGGGAGTAATATAGATACATGCATTTATATCCTGACACAGTGGGATCTTCAGCTCCTCCAGGGTGAAGCAATGCAGTGTTTTGTGACGCAGATGGTTTAGACAGCGTCTATTCATCTCAAATGTTTCATTTACCAAGTAAAAGTTTATAATTTGAGTAGGTGGGTGTCCTGTATAATCTTTGGCCTGTACACATGGGCCAGTTGCATAAACTTAGCCACTAATTAAGACTCTGTCTCACTTACTAGCAATTATTTAGGACTCATCAGTCTTAGCTTTCAGATTTCAATTGGACCAATCTACCTTTTAATGTAACTAACTTGAAGTTATTAAGGTGTTCTTGAATAAATGAGACGACTAACTTGTGAGACTAGTCTAAGAAGTTTATGCAACCGGCCCCAGGTTTTCTAGTGGAATACTAATGGTGTGTATTTTTTCTCCTGCTGCAGGAATCTTCATATTCATTTGCACTGAAATGCCTTATCAGCCTTTCCACTGTTATTTTGCTTGGTCTTATAATAATGTACCACGCTCGGGAAATACAGGTTAGTCTTATGCTATAGAGCCTAAAGCCTAAGAGAGTACTAAACTAAACTAAACATGAATATTAAAGTTGATTGTCTTTTAATGTATTATTTATTTATAAAGTGAAGTGTGTAATTTCTGATAACTTTTTAAACATTTATTAAATGCCTCTAAAGACAACTAAATATATATATATATATATATATATAAATTTTTAAATTTTTAAAATGACACACTGTCTTTTTGTGACACAGCTGTTCATGGTGGACAACGGGGCGGACGACTGGAGGATAGCCATGACGTACGAGCGTATTTTCTTCATAGTACTAGAGCTGCTGGTGTGTGCCATTCACCCAATCCCGGGCCATTATGTCTTCACGTGGACAGCCCGGCTGGCCTTCACCTACGTGCCCTCTGTGGCCGACGCCGACGTAGACATCATCCTTTCCATCCCCATGTTCCTCCGCCTCTACCTGATTGGCCGGGTCATGCTCCTCCATAGCAAGCTATTCACCGACGCGTCTTCGCGTAGTATAGGTGCCCTCAACAAGATCAACTTCAACACACGCTTCGTCATGAAAACCCTCATGACCATCTGCCCTGGCACCGTGCTGCTGGTCTTCAGTATCTCCTCGTGGATCATCGCAGCCTGGACTGTTCGGGTCTGTGAGAGGTATGGCACCACGGCGACCGTTATCCCAAGCACAGCTACAAATCCCCCCACCCACCAAGCTCTTTCTCTCTCACGATCTCTTGTTCTGTCTTTCTGTGTTCTGCTTTTCTATCAGCATCTCCCACTCACTTTCATTCCCTCCAGGAGCTTCTCTAACAGCCTCACGCTGCTTGAATGAGGTGCTTTTTCTCCCATCAGCTCTGTGACTGCACCACAAATCCATGTCCATGTTTTGTAAGCTGTATTAGAAATTGTTAAATAATTCATGACTGGCTAATTGTTTGTTTACGGAATGATTTGTTTTGGTAATCTGAGGGGCCCCTTGCATCATCAAAAACCGCATCATCATGATCTCATCCCATGAGGCAGTGTAGATTTCGACACATTAACACACGCTAACAAATGGACATTAGCTATTCTATCAATACATAGCTTTGTTGGGCTCCAGCACTGTGCAGAATGGGTTACATTGACGATTAAAAGACAATAATCACTTCATGTCTGAACTGTGTGTGTTCAGTTTAAGTTTTTTCATTTTTTTCTTACTTGCTTCTCCTCACATTTACCTCTCCAACCCTTACCATACTTCTAATTAATTCAGTGGAACCGTTTTCTCCAAATCAAACTAAAGCAACTTTGGCTTGTGTTGATACTAGGGCTGTCATTAATTGCGATTAATCAATTTCAAAATAAATGTGTTTATAATAAATACAGTATGTCTGGGTGCAGTGCATAATTATACACAAACATGTTTATATTTAATTAATATGTGTTATTTGTATTTATATTATAGCATAATATAAATTATATTTGCATATATTCAATTTAATATATATCATATACTTAATCATTATTACATTAAATTCACTTGTTTATGCAAATATTTATAATATATGTATGTATTTATGCGCACTACTTATACATATACATATACATGGCATACACACATACATAAGCAAAAACATTAAAAAACATGCCAAATTTTCATTTAATTATCATTTCTAGATGTATTAAGATGCGGTTATTACAGTATGGTGTCTGTTAAATTGAGACAAAAGAAAACCACACGAGTGACATAAAGTCATCCAACATCAATGTGAAAGACTTACAGTATGATAAGACACATGAAAACTGTGATAAAAACACATAGAAAATCCAATTCTTCACTGTTTTATATGAGGTCTCAGAGCATCTATTTTCTGCAAATGGAAACAATATATTCATTTGACATTTTGGAGAAATATTGTTAGTTCAGAGAATGAAAGAAAATTATAATTTTACACATACCCATAAATAGTAAATGATTAAAAAATCACTTTGATATGGTCTCTTATTTAGCTGTTTATTATGAATCATTAATTGTCAAGAATAAATTTGACAGCCTTAGTTTATCTAGCATGCCTTAAAAGATGTTTTTTTCCGATCAAGATCAGGTGAAATATCCCCAAATACCTTAGAAGAACAAAAGCGTCAGTGCAATTTTTTATCTAAAGGACGTCTAATCGCCCATTAGTATAAATTAACCTTCAGACATGCTTTGAACACACATATAACAAATAATCTCTTTTCAAGAGACCCAAGCTTGACAAAATTTTTACATAATTGGGTCTTTACCACACAAAAGCTTCTTTAGAAATCTCGTGCGCATGTACAGTATAAATGTTGTCTTTTTGCATGCAAGTCAAAGGAATGCCGTCAATGTTAATATCATCTCTAGCCAGAAGAGGATTTTCGCTTTAAAAGATTTGTTCACGAGTTGGTTCTCCTGGTCTCTGGCTATTTATTTTCACGGTGGGTTTACATTAGACCAACCAGGCAATAACGAAGAGTTTGGAGTGGTAAAAGAGGTGAAGGTTGATGTTACACCATAACACTACCCGGCACTCCGCACCCCAGTCTCATCAGCCGCAATGCACGACACGATGCTGCCCACTCTCTGTTTTTTCCTTGCGTGAGTAATTTGCGTTGAGCGTGCGCTTGTGTGAACGTATGGGAGGAGGTTGAGTGTATGTGTGTGTGACTATAATTCACTGTTGTACTTTCTATTTCCCTCTCTATGCTGCTCCATAGGGATGCCATGTGAGTCCTTGTTCTCTAGCCGTGGAAAAACCTACCATTGTTCATTGAGCTGGTGCCACTGCTGCTCTAAGACGGGGAGGGGGTGGGATTTCGTTTTGAAAATAATAATGCGTGAATGTGGCACCATCCGCAAAAAGAGAAGTTTGTCCAACGCAAATGCACTAATGGTTTGGAAAGCTATGATTTGCGCAGGCCCTGTGAATCAAGCGTCTCTTTTCTAAAGTGCTTAGGAGTAGGAGGGAGGGAGGAGGAGAGAGTTTGTGTTAAAATGGAGCAGCTCCTTCAAATCACCTTTACAAACAGGCCTGAGGGCAACTCTTTTTTCTATTATTCCTTTAGCAACTGTTATTGAACCAAAATACGCCCCAGCACACAAGGTTTGGCAAAACCTGGATACCAACTGTGCTGTGTTTTTGTTTTTTAACATGACACACATATTCAATGTATGCTGTCGTTATGATTAGTTCAAACCATTGTTCTCAAACATTTAACTTTTTAAGAGAATTCCACACAGAGAAACATGAATGACTAACATATTGGTTTAATGGCGCCACTTTTGGATGACCATTTTAAGCACAAACAGGTGAAAATGATGCTGTCCATTCTAGCACAGTCTCTTCAAAGAGAAAAGAAGGTTTTAGACTAGACCGGGCGCCCACTTCTGGTAAACTATGAAACAGCATGATAGTCTTCATGTTTACTGTTGCCGTCATTCAAAAGAGGCGCTTGTTTCTCATGAAGTGCTGCTAAATTGGGCATTTTACTGCACTATTTTTTTCTGCAAGCACACTGGCCAGTCCAAAGGGCAGAACGGTGTGAGACTGGACGAGCAGGGAGTCCGTCTGGAATGGGAGGGATGGGAACATGGAGGAAGGGTTGAGACGTCGAAGGAACATTTTCTGCTGTTTGCAACGTTGGCTTATCATTTTCACTCGAGCTCATTGTTTCACAGTTTCCATCTCTCAGTCGTTTTTCCGTACTCACCCTGTCCTCTTTTTCCAGAAAATATTGCATGACTCTGGCAGTTTCAAATCTCAAATTGTGCATTCAATTCCATGCATTATTCCATGTTTGTCGGATGTTCAAATAATACGCTGACAGTTTGTTAACAGAATTGCAATTTAACCATTTTTTAAAAGTAGACTGTTTACAGACCGTTTACAGACCATTAAAGCGGGTGCTGTCCACACTGGTCCATCACGTCACACAGCGCATTTCCAGTGTAGACACGATGAACCAAACTGTTGTATAAGGACGGAGATTAGATAATGGCTGGTTTTGGCTGGTTTTAAGTGTTTTCTTTATGTGTATTATCTTTGCACAACGCATTTTATCTTCTCTTAGGGCATATTAATATGATGATGGTGAAAAGAAGCTGGTGGTTTGAACCGGTTTGTCTGTTTTAATTGTCACTCCAAAGCCTCTAACATACAATGTGAGTTGAGAATGAATCTACTATCCTGATGGACAGCAATGTGGTGGCCACTTAGTTTACATGGGTGAACAAGTTTAAATGTCTTTATATTTGTTTCATCATTGCATCCTCTAACCACGCTGTCAGGGTTTGAGTCATTAAACGTATGATATTGTCTTTTCATCGCTGGGTTCTATGAAACAATTGTTGAACATTGAAGCTAAATAACCGTCTGTAAAGTTTGTACGGGAAACTTGGGATGTGAAGGGGTCTGTGGGGAGGTTCTTTCTGGAGAGAGATTTCTTGATCTAAGTTGAAGGTGGTGCCAGCTCTTTTCCATTTTATGCCAGTATTGCATACAGTATATTGAGAGCTTTAAAGGCCAGCAGCATTTTGCTTCTGATACCAAAGTATATTCATGGATTCAGAAGTTTTCAGCATTGAGCGAAATAATAATGCATGGCTGCATGGTCATGACGTCTTCCCAAAATTATAGTCTAATGGACCTCGATGAGCAAGAGTGTAGTTGAGATACTTTCTTTTACATCAACCTAGCATTCTAGAAGGCGTTTATCAGAACTTTCTCAGAGTAAAGACAGGTACGCTTACGGAGGACTCTTTTTACCTTTGAGATCTGACACCAGCTTCAAAAAGATCAGTCAGAAATGACAGAAGCTATATGAGAATTGTTTGTGTCAGCACTGTGCATTGCATTGGTGATGCAGAACATGGGAAGATCTCATAATTTTGAGAATATTCCCTCGCTGGAAAACATTTTCAGTAATGCACATTAATGATACACTGATATCGTTTTGTCATCATTTAATATGCTGATCAGGTGACAATAGGGTTTGTCTCTCTGCTCTCAATATACTGGCTTAATTCTCAGCATGCAGGATGTGGATTTCTACTTTACAATGCCTGCATGGTAACTATGCTTTTCGCATGTGAAAATGCGGTCACACTGTTTGTTCTTTAAAGGGAAAACACAAAACAAGCTCAACTTTTTTGCTCTTGGAGCATGGCTACAGAGTTGGATTGTGCAGGCACAACTTATAGTGGCATGACCTCTCTTGTGTTTTGTGTATGCTGCCTTGAAGGGAACATTTAGGAAATATTAATTGCTGTGATTTTTCCCCGTACCTTTCTTGTGGAAAATATATATTCTTACAACAATTTCACACCAGAGAAAAATCACCAAAAACTGGTGTACGTATGGCTATTCAATATTAATGTTGAACAGCCTGTGGGCCTCGTATATAGATAATCCTCTTCAAAGTATTTCCATACTGCATTAAATGCAGAAAATGTCCTCTTGCTCTTAGGTCTTTCCTGGGAGACTGTTGAAAAGGGCAACTTCCTACAAGACATGTGGATGAGCCTAGTGTAGTTTTTTGTGTGTAAGGGCTTGTAATTTTATGTTTTTTTTATTTATTTTATGACCTGATCGGAATTTTGTTGTTTATATTAACTGGAATTATTTTAAAAATCATTTTAAAAAGTGATTTTTAAAATGTATTGTTTTATTATTTTCTTATTGAAAATATATTCAAATTTACAAGGAAATTAAATACACATTGTATCTTTTGTACTTTTTTCATTTAAAATGCTGTTAATGGCCCCAAATGAAAATTCTTTAATGATTTACTCACCACTATGTCAACCTATATCACTTTTCTTTCTTCTGCAGAACACAAAAGAAGATATATTGAAGAATGTTGGTCAACATTGTCCCCCATTAACTTCCATTGTATGGGCACAAAGACATTTCTCAAAATATTTTTTTTTGTGTTCCACTCCACAGACATAACAGTCAGGGACAGCATGAGGATGAATCCCTTTTTTTTATTTTAGGGTGAACTGCCCCTTTAATGAGTGTTTTTAATGGTTTTCACTATGTGGATATTATATCAGCACATGTATTTTATAGTGTCTCTGGAGTTATATTTCAAAACTCATTAGCATTAGTTTTTATAATTAATAATTTACTTACAATTGTTCGGTATCCACTGCTTTTCGTAAGTTTCTCTGTTGTTTTGGTTAAATATCTATTTAGATGAAAAATAAAATTAGAAACACCGTTGAATTCTATACCCTTCTACTTAAAACTTCACCAGGGATTTATGAAATTAATTTGCTACACAGTCACAATTAAACGTCCAGACATGTTTCTCGTAGTTTTCTTCATGGTTATCTGTCTATATTTGTTTTTACTCTTCCAGGTATCATGACAAACAGGAAGTCACAAGTAACTTTCTTGGGGCTATGTGGCTGATTTCCATAACTTTCCTATCAATTGGCTATGGAGATATGGTCCCTCATACGTACTGTGGAAAAGGGGTCTGTCTTCTCACAGGAATCATGGTATGTCTTTAACGATTAACGTGCATATCTTTTAAAAGAATGCAGTTGTAAAAAATGTAATTTTTTACTGTTACTATTTATATTCAAAATAGATACTATTCATCATCTTTTCTTGTAGGGAGCTGGCTGCACTGCCCTTGTAGTCGCAGTGGTAGCCAGAAAGTTAGAACTGACGAAGGCCGAAAAGCACGTCCACAATTTCATGATGGACACCCAACTTTGTAAACGAGTAAGAGACTGAGAAATTTGCATTCTATTTCAATGCTTTATTTTTCTCTAAGAAATGCTTGATGCTCATGTTTTATCTTAGGTAAAGAACACAGCTGCCAATGTACTCAGGGAAACATGGCTCATCTACAAACACACCAAATTAGTGAAGAAGATAGATCATGCCAAAGTGCGCAAACATCAGCGCAAGTTCTTACAGGCCATTCACCAGTAAGCAAAGCGTTTTCGCGCCTCAGCGTTTTTGCATGCTTTTTATTCATGATAATAATCTGCAACTATGTCCTTGTCAGATGAGCAGTCGGTATCGTTTGGTAAGGAACCGCTTTTAAAGAATTTTTTTTAGTCGTGTCGAATAAGGGGCAGGTATTTGATAATCCAGCTGCTTCATATAAACGTCCTGTCAATCACATGTCATAGATATGAATACAGTAGTAAAGAACTGGATCAGCATGTTATTCTTTGTAATGTGATGATTGTCCTTCTCCCCTCTCCTTCCCCGAACCTTTACCTTGTGGTTATAGTGCGGTGTAATGGCTCACATGTTGTGTACATGTTGTGGTTTCTAAACTTGAACTGTGTTTTGTCTTCGTTCTGCTCTATCACTGCAGAGCTCAGAAGTAAGTTTTGTCCTCTGTGTTCTTCTTCCCACATCCTCCCTGTCTCTGTTTCATATGCATGGAGTCGGAAGCTGAATGCTGATTTTGGTTACATATATTGCTTCTCTCCATTCTAAGTCTAGAATGAAAAAGATGCAACATTTCTAAATGCTGTATGGTTTTATGAACCCTTTGAAGGAGAAGCATCTTTGGATCTGTTGATTTGTTCATTTGCACCGATTCCATTATTCAAACGTGTAAATCTCTGTATTAACTTGCATTGATAGCCCAACTCGTGTGTGCGTGAGTATGTATAGAATTTGCACATATATATTCATATATAGATCAACCATGTGCTTGGTTGAAGCAGTGGTACCTTCCACCATGGGCACAAACGTCACGATTTCATCAAAGCAAAGATATTGAGGGTCATCCGGGGCTTTGATGCAAGATGATATGGAGTTTTTGCATTAGAAAGAATGCTGACCATGTCCTGCATCTCCAGATCTTTATTTTCGAATACTTGAAAGTTCAATAAGCTAATAATGATTTTTAAGAAACATTTTGTCAAACCCTGGCATTTAGTTAATGACTCGCTGATTGGAGCGGATGACTTGCATTCTTTGGAATGACATAAGACCTAACGGGCAGGATATTAAGGCAGCCTTTCTTACAATGTCTCCTCATGGTTAGAGTCATCCCTGTACTCTTTCATAGTTGCTATGGCACAACAACAAAAAATTCATTAACACATTCTTTTAAAATTTTGTTCAGAACCAAGCCCACAGCAAGCAATGCCATTCTCACAAGCATTTTCAGCGGTCACATAAACCTCTACCTCAGCTGTTTGCCACTTCCCTAGACCTCATCCACAAACGAGGCTCTCGGATGGCTTTTTTTGTGAATGGTTGACGCGTGCCTGCAGGGGCAAAAGGAGATGTGTCATGTTTGAACGTTAAGTTAAGAGTTTTCTCTTCTTTACATTTCATAGATTGGGTTTGCATGTCTGGTATGGCAAACAGGACTGTGAATGCTTGCATGAAGGCCACTCTCTCTCTATCCCTCATCCTTATCAAGCCTTCCTGACAGGAATCTGTTACTCTTCCCTAACGTCCCCCTCCTCCCAATCCCTTACCCCCCTCCCCTCCGTAACCCTGCCTCCTCTTAGGCTCCGCAGTGTGAAAATGGAGCAGAGGAAACTTCACGACCAGGCCAACACTCTGGTGGACTTGGCCAAGGTACAATGAAACGTTTCACTTGTTAGAATTATTGTGATAAATATGTGACAAATGTGAGATTTGATGCATGTTGTGCTAAAGTTGCTGGCTAGACAGACAGATTGATTCCTCGATTGATTTCAGTTCATCTCACTCCATCTTAATGCACTCTTCTAGACACAGAATGTGATGTACGACCTGGTGTCGGAGCTGCAGGAGCGCAGCGAGGAGCTGGACAAGCGCATTGGCACACTGGAGGACAAGCTGGACGCCGTCACCGGCAGCCTACAGGCTCTACCCTGTCTGATCTCCCAAGCCATAACTCAGCAGCAGCAGGACCTCCTGGACGGCTTCGTGCACCGCTTCCGCCCCGCTTCGCTAGGCTCGGAGCGATCCTGGACCCCCTCCAGACGGCGCCGCTCCCCCTCCACTGCCCCACACACTTCCTCCGACAGCGGCTAACACTGGCTCGGACCTGCTCGTCGCTTCCAAAGCTCTAAGACTTGTTCACGTAAGCTGATCGGACCGAGACCGGGGACTCGTATTAATAACAAGTAGAGAAGAATTATCAAATTAGTAGGTATATGGTTTATGTTTAGCCATTGTATGGCTGTTCAAGTTAGCTTTTTTGTAAAGCCCTCATATATTTACAAGACTAAGTTCAGCAAGCTGGAGTGAGTCCGGGAAACTGGTCCTTAGAACTCGAGATCACAAGCAACCCCTGCCAGAGTGAACCAATGCACAACATGGAGGAGCGACGCACCCACAGATTCATTGGTTCTGTAAGACTCTACCTGCATGCCAGGATGGGCACCAAGAGCACCTCCTGGTGCCCTGTGATCACTTCAGTGTTGAGCTGGAGAGGAAGGAGCACACGACCTTACTACTGAGTAGAATAATGCAGGAATGCCAACTTAAGGGTTCAGTTCCCTTGCTCCTTTAAGGGACATTGGGTGCAACGAACCTTTTTTAAGTTACATATTGGCATGTTATTTTTTCCAGTGCCTGAATGTATAGATTGTGGAGGGTTGTTCATTTTCAAATTTCGGAGCGAGTTTTTGTACGATGTTGACACAAGCATTGCATTCCTTTTTCAGATACATTCCTCTATAAGACATTCAAACTAGTTTGTCTTAGCAAATACCATCAATTCTGTCGCAGTCTTCTCTTACTTTCCACAGCCTTTCAATACTTCCACCAGTTACGAAAGAAAGCAAAGAGAGAGAGAGAGAGAGAGAGAGAGAGAGAAGAGAGAAGGTTTTAGGGAATCATACTCAAGATGGGAAGGTAACATGTTAATTTAAACGAAATCTGAGCTTCCAAGTCTTCATGTTTAAGAGAGGCTGCATTTTAGAATTGACATTGCTAAATGCTGTGGTAGGCACAAATGTATGACAGAAGTGAGATTTAAACCTTGCATGTTTCAGTGCAACTGTAACGAATGGATTGTGGGTGGTTTTTCGAATGTATGCGTGTCTTTTTCGTTTTCATTTATTTTTTACAGAGATTCCTTGGATAGTATTTTTAGAGCTGCAAATATAGAGGTGCAGTAATGTGGTAATGTTTGTTAAATGCATTCCTTGTTCTACCTATAAATTAAATCTTCTACAAAGAGATTAAAGAATCCGTAAGAAGTAGGATGAACAACAAATCACGAAAGATATTTTAAGATCTTCATTAAGAGAATTTATCTGATAGACGCAATGTTTATGGAGACATTATTGAGGCTCACATTTGCACTTTTCAGAATATACCGTTAAGGCAGCTTAGAGTTAAAATCGGTCTCTTCTGTTCACTTGTATTTTCCCGACATCTCAGTGGTCTATGGTCCTAAATTCTCTCATAATCCTGGAGCAACTGACGATGTTATGTGTTTGATGATGTACTTGTCACAGATTAGAATTTATGGTAACTGACCGCAAGCATCAGTCCACTTTCCAGCATCTGAGACATTTCAGCATTTTCCATTTTTTATTTGAAAAACTTAGACAACATAAGGCAACAAAGGGTAATGCATTTAGTAAGCACACTTCTGTGTAATGATTTAATATGTATGGATTGTGTATTTGTTTAGACTATTTTTAAGACAGTGGATTTCTAACCAAAGCCTAACTTTAAATCACAGTATATGTTTTACAGTTCACCATCATAAGGGTATTACATTATTGTCAATTACTGATATGGTGGTAAACCATTTGATAAATTATTATGAAATGAGAAAGAAACCTATCATTATAGGTTAAGTCCCAATGAAACCGACCTAGAAGTCAAAACTATGTTTGAGTCTGCATTTGCCAAATTCTGTTCTTGTGTACAAATGATACCTAAATTTAGCAATAATTTGCTGAAAAATAACAACAAACTGACAAAAAAATCTATTGTAAAAATGAAGAGGTGAAAAAAACAAGTCTTACATCTTGCCTTTCTGAAATATACCTGACAGTTCACATTTTGAGACAGCATAGATCAAAGACAAAATGAGAAAGCTGGTCATAACATTAGATTTCTATGTAGACAAAAATAGAGTCACAGTATGCTCAACCAAAATCTCCCTTTTTAAGCTGTTGTTGCAAATTCTAAAAAGTGCTATTTAGATCCTGATTAAAAAGATCTTATGATCAAAAGAAATTGGATGTGTAATTGCAGTTTTGAACAAAATGACCATGACATTTGTTTATACCTTTCTCTCTTCACTGTCAATGCAGTCTAAATGTTGTAATGTGCCAATTATAAAACAAGACTCTGATGTCAAACTGCATAAACACATAGATGGGACACCAAATCAGTAGAAACTTTTTTATTGCAGTACATGGTTTTATTTTTTTCTGTTTTTTCTAATAGCCTTCCTTTGTGAAATACCTGTGAATGATAAAACACAGAGAGATGAATTTGCATTTTGTATCTTTCCAGGCTGACTGTACATAAAGGCATGGGTTATCACGGTCTTGTATCTGGAGAACCTCTTATTTTGTTTACATAGAGATAGCCCAAGAAGCTACAGTGTGGACAAAATCTGCCCATGTTTCAGATAATAAATATCAAGTTCTTGAGAATAAACTGTGGCACTGTGATGATGGATCCTATAGGATAAAAACGAAATGACCTATGGCTTCACATTCCACTTATCAGAGCTTACTTCTGTGGATATGTTAAGATAATGTAATATCAGTGAAGTAATTGATATTAAAAACCTACAGTACAACATACTTTTTGAAGTAACCGACAACGGGAATGTCTTGTCAAAGCAGTACAACAATTTCTTGTGGAAAACAATTGGTGTGTTCTCTCTGTATGAGTTTTTTGTGTTATTTCACAATGCTCACACATTAGGATTATCTTCAGAAATTCCCAAAGGTTTGAGGAAAATTGAAATGGGTCATGTTACTTTGGCAATGACAGCTTGGATGGTAAGACATATACTCATTAACATTGGAGCGGGCCTAAACAACTAATTTAAGCAAAATTATAAGAAAAACAACAAGCAGCTATCTAGGGACAAAAAGGTCATTGTCATTCAAATGGTTGTGTTGTGTTGAGTTCTGCATTTAGGAAAGACAATCGAGATAACTGAGTTAAACACACTTGTCACCAGTGTTGCCAGATTGGGATTCTTTTGAACGGGTTAGACCGGAGAAAAATGCAGCTTGGGTTTTCTTTTGTTTTCTTTTGATTAGTCAAGTTATTTCAAAATGTTCGAAAATAATGTGAAGTGCATAGTAGTCATAAACATGTTATTCCTTAACCCAGCCCTTATTGGTTCAGTTTAACCTCTATCTATCTATCTATCTATCTATCTATCTATCTATCTATCTATCTATCTATCTATCTATCCCAGACCTGACCTGTCAATCAATCTACAGTTGAAAGAATGAAGTTCATAAACGAGTGGAAAATACCTACTCAGCTTTCCGAATCCGATTAATTATTAGTGGGCACTTTTTGCACAAAATGTGTTTTTTCAGGGTTAAAGTCATTGGTTAATTTATGGATTGTCACTTTGAAGTGGTTTCTGGACAAAAAGCCATATTTTATAAATCTCTTTATTCTATGTTTGATCCATTTGACCCTTTTTCCTGGATTAGCCTAATTATATTTATTCATCTTATCATAGTTTGTTTTAAGGAGATAAAATGGTCATTGTCAACGTTGATTGACATTGCACTACATTTCTATCACATTATTCTGGCAGTTAAAATTCAAGCTGGTTTTTGTTGGAGTGGGCGGGTTTTATTGAGACTTTGGGCTGGAAATTGCCCACCCAATCTGGCAACACTGCTTGTCACAAATAATCTAAACAAAGTGTCAGGAAGTTAGTGTGATGAGATGCTCTGACTGATTATGATAAGCATCCCTTTAGTTTCTTGGTTTAGTAAAAAAAAAAAAAAGATTTCTAATGCATATTATTTCAGATCAAAAGCTTAAAGGGACAGTTCACCCCAAAATAAAAATGATGTCCTCATTTATTCATCCTCGAAGTGTACAAAATATTTATAAATGTGAGGAACACAAAGATATACAGAATGCTTCAAACCAAACAGTTTTTGGTCAAATAAGCTCTACCAGTAGGTAAAATTACAATAGTAGTCAAAAGTTCCCCAGAACTATTTGCTTTCCTACATCCTTAAAATATCTTGTTTTGTGTTCATCAGAACAAATACATTTTTACATAATTTGAACAATTTGAGCGTGAGTAAATTTTCATTTTTGCTTACACGTTACAATTTAATTCTATTAAGCATACCTTTACAAAACAAAAATATATGGCAGGCCGCAGGCCTTATACTGGAAAATATAGGCTGCAACATACTAAATAATACATTTCAATAGAGTGCTTATATTTTTTATATATGTAAACGACAATTTTGTATTATTCAATAGGCCTAGGCTACCTATCCTAATATTTCAAAATAATGTCAATGTATTATTCTTTATGATTTCAAATACATTTTCATATATTAGTTAAAAGCGCTTGT
This sequence comes from Triplophysa dalaica, assembly GCF_015846415.1. Lineage (NCBI taxonomy): Eukaryota > Metazoa > Chordata > Actinopteri > Cypriniformes > Nemacheilidae > Triplophysa > Triplophysa dalaica. The sequence continues at coordinate 9,671,823 of NC_079544.1, forward strand.
GTAAGGGCAAACAAGACTTTTACTCTTTACTCTAAATTGTTACGTATTCAACAATTGCTAAAAAAATTGGGCTGTTTCTGTGTTTACATGCACCAACTACACAATTGTTTCCAGTAGCCTACTTTTTGGTCATAAGCATTGTTCACTTTCATACACACCGAACAACGGGTTATGCATTTCTATCCGTTTCAGGAGAAATGATTTCGCTCGCATTGACGAAAACATGAGCATTTACAGTGGCAAGAAAAGGTATGTGAACCTTTTGGAATTTCATGGTTTTCTGAATAACTTTGTCATAAAATATGGACCTGATCTTCATCTAAGTCGAGGGTATTGAAAAATAAAATGTGTCTAAAATAATACAACATTTTTTTGATCTTTCATATCTTTATTGAGAACAACCAAAAAAACTCATAGTGCTTGTGGAAAAAGTATGCGAACTCTTGAGTTATTACCTCAAAAAAAGCTAATTGGAGTCAGGTTGTAGCACACCTGGAGTCTCGTTAACATAATAAGTTTGAAGGTGTGGACTACAGCTACTTTGACTGATAAAAAACCCTCAAACTTTTGTAGTTTGCTCTGCACAAGAAGAACATGTTTATGTGAGCCATACCTCGCCAAAAAAGAGCTTTCAGAGGATGTACGATCAAGAATTGTTGATTTACATAAAGCTGGCAAGGGTTACAAAGTTATTTCAAAGACTGTATAAATTCACCGGTCTACAGTTGGGCAAAAAAAAATCTACAAATGGAGACACTTTAGGACTGTTGCTACTCTACCAAGAAGTGGGCACCCAGTCAAAATGACACCAAGAGCACAACGAAGACTCATCAATAAGGTAAAGAAACAACCCCGAATGACAGCCAAAGATTTGAGGGCATCATTGGAACTTGCTAACATCTCTGTTCTACAATACGTAAAACACTGAACAAGCAGGGTATACACGGCAGACACCACGAAAGAAGCTGCTTACTAAAATAAAACATTGTGGCATGCCTGAAGTTTGCAAAAGTGCACAATGACACTCCACAGCAGTTTTACCAACACGTTTTGTGGACTGCTGAAACTAAGTTTGAACTATTATGAAAAAACACACCGCACCACATCTGGTGTAGAAAGGGCACAGCATATCTTCACGAAAACATCATCAACTGTAAAGTATCATTGAGGGGAAGATGAATTGCCAAGTATATCAGACAATTCTTCAGGATAATGTGAGAATGTCTGTACGTCAGCTGAAACCGCATAGAATGTGGGTGATGCAACAGGACATGACCCAAAACACCGGAGCAAGTCCACAACAGAATGGCTTCGGAAAAATTAAATCCGCCTTTTTGAGTGGCCAGGTCAGAGCCCAGACCTCAACCCAATAGAGATGCTATGGATTGACTTGAAGAGGGCCATACACATGAGACGTCTAAAGAATATGACCGAGCTGAAGCAGTTCTGAATGGGCTAAAATTCCTCCTCACGATGTGAGGTCTGATTCACAGCTCAGGAAGCGGCTGGTTGAGGTTATTGCTGCCAAGGGGGTCCACCAGTTATTAACTTACTTTTTTCATGAGCCAACCATGTTGAATGACTGTGTTCAATAAAGACATGAACGATCAGATTTTTTTATTATGTTTGTCAAAACCCTTGACTTAGATGAAGGTCAGATCAAATTTGTATGACTAATTTAAGCATGTTGTTCTTCAGCAGGTTTTTATCAGTCAAAGTAGCTGTGGCCCAAACCTCCAAACTTATGTTAACGAGACTCCAGGTGTGCTACAACCTGACTCCAATTAGCTTTTTAGAGGTCGTTAACTCAAGGGTTCACATACTTTTTCCACAAGCACTATACGTTTTTGTGGTTGTTTTCAATAAAGACATGAAAGATCAAAAAAATGTTGTGCTATTATTTTAGACACATTTTATTTGTCAATACCCTTGACTTGGAAGAAGATATGATCACATTTTATGACAAGTTTATTCGGAAAACAATGAAATTCCAAAAGGTTCACATACTTTTCCTTGCCACTATAGTTGAGCTTGATATGTGACATTAGATTGTGAAATACATGCTCTCTTAATGCCCTCTACTGGCCAGACTCCAAGTAACAGAACAAAGTTCAATGCACACGACAAGGAAACAAAGAGTTTTTATAAATTGTTATTAAATGGTTATAGCAAATATTCAAATAAAGTAGACGCAAAATAATCTTTCAGTGTTATAGAACTAAGAAAAGTCGTGTTATCACGAGCAGTGAGTAAACATTCATTGGCTGCGTGTCTGTGTGTGTTACCGGGGCAGCAGGTTTAATGATTAAGCTCTGCTTCAGCTTTATACACACTGAGTCACATTTTATCGTCCTTTCTTTACTTTATAAAGCCATTTTGTCCCAGACATTCTCAGCGATAGTCTGCTGCTAACTGGGTGAGGCTTTTTTATTCATTATTGTCATGGAAGAAATGTATTCAGGAAATATCTTTCTATGTTTTACTGGATTAATGTTAAGAACAAAGTTCACTGCTTTTCAGTTGATAATCGGATACAGTGGCTACTATAGACGGTTTCATCGGACGCACGTGTTGGCCAAAGTTAACGTCCGACCTGTTTGGTTATAATATAACAATTTATTTTATATTAATTGTATTCAATTTATCTATAACAACAGTTATTGATTCTTTGTGGAGGTTAAGCTTGGGCCACGTACATCACGTTTGTTTTTGATGTTACTGCTGAAACGGTCCAAAAGAGGGGTACATGATGCACTTTGATAGGAAACAAATAACAACTATTGAGTCTATACAAACATACTATATATAATGTTTACCTTGAATGGCTTGTTTATTTCTCTAAATAATAGCGTCTGCCAAATGTGTAAATATCTTTGTTTATGTTTTAGTTTGTTGGACATCCTCCAATGTGAACAGTCAAGTCCATGATATTTTCCTCCACCAAAGCAAAATGAAGGGGCTGAGCAGATCGGAGACCTGCTTTGATGATGTCTCATCCTCACACAGTGAAGATTTCAACAGGGCACATGGCAAGGAGACTCTTTGTAAAAACCAAGCTGACGCCAGCTCTGAGGACCTGAGCATATCGAGTAGTTTTTCAGCCAGGCAGAAAGACAAGGACGTGACAGAGAAGTCAAAGAAAAGCGTCTTCCTGAAACCTTGGACTGGTCTGCTTAAGAAATGGAGAAAGGCTGATACTGAATCACATTCGTCTCACATAGTGGGCATGAAAATACTGCCCAACGGGACACAGTGTAGTCCACCTGTTACTCCACTGCCAGACAGAAAACATTGGGATAGTCCCCAGGACCTCAAGCCAAATTTTGCCTCCGACTCAGCGGGATGCATGTATGATACGCTTCTTGGATCCGAACTGACCAGTATCCACCCTGCCGAGTATTATGCTGAGAAGCTAGAGGTATACAAGTTAAAGTACTCCTATTTAAAATCTTGGCCTGGTCTTTTAAGACTGCTCGCCGGCCTTGAACTTGTATTCGGAGGAATGGTTTTTGCTTGTGTTTGTGCTTATATTCAGAGAGACAGTGAATGGTCAAACCTTTACAGGCCATTGGGTGATATGCAAGGTTACCGATACAATGGACCCATGACACCCTTCGTGTTAGTAGTCATTGGACTGGCATGGATGTTGACTATGATTCTTTTGGTTTTGGGGCTAACAATGTATTACCGAACCATCTTGCTGGATTCCAGATGGTGGCCTCTTACGGAGGCCATAATGAATCTTGCCATTTTTCTCTTGTACATGTCGGCCGGTATCGTTTATGTGAATGATCTGAATCGCGGTGGACTTTGCTTCATGACCATCGGCGTCAACCCCATCCTGTCTAACCTCTGTCGTGTGCAGGGGGGTCAGATGGCTGGAACAGCATTTATATTCATCAACATGCTCATGTACTTGATAAGTTTCCTGGTGTGTCTTAGAATGTGGAGGCATGAAGCTGCCCGTCGAGGGAGGGAGGCTGTGACAAGCCAAACAAACAACCAGGGAAACCGACCGGTACATTTTCCTAGTCATTTATTTCATAAATTTGAGCTTGTTTATGAATATACTGTATATTCCTATATTGTTTCTTAGGGTTAGAAAAAAATTATAATGTAGATCACAGGGTTTTGCTTCACATTTTATGCAGATATAACAAATTAAATGTCTTATTTCTGATTACTTTACCATTATGAATCGAGAGTAATGTTCAATTTCTTTTAGTTACAGCACCAGTCTCTGGAATTTACATCCAATATGGGCAGTTCCTCAAGATCAAAGAAAATTTCATTTAAAGATGAAGTGAATCAAAGCATTCTGAAAGAGAGAAAGCTGCCCGATGCCTCGGAGAGAGCACAAGCGCGGGAGATTTTAACTGGAGCTATTCCAATAGGACACATCCCTAAACCCAAAGTCATCGCTGACTATATCATGTTAGTTTTCTTCAATGTGTATTTCTGGTCTAATAAATATATCTAGGACATTTTGGAGAATACATTGCTGAAGACTCTAATATTGTTTTTTTATCAGTACATTTTATGCAGTCTTTTTTACTTTTAAGAGAACTGTGATATAAGAATGCACTTTAAATGGACATTTTCTATAGAATGTTTTCTAATCATGTGGAGGTGTAATGCTGCCATTTCGTTACTTAGATTCGAAATGAGATTCTAAAATCATGTCAGTACAATATATCCTCCATAGGTGTTATTGTTGAAGTGAATTTGGACAATGGATATGCTTTATTTTTTTATTTGATAGAAAGTATCCTGACATCCATTCAGTGGAAGACAGAGAACAATACAAAGCGGTTTTCAATGACCAGTACCAAGAGTACAAAGAACTACACAGAGAGATCACATCCACTTTAATGAAGTTTCAAGAGTTAGACAACACAATGAGTCAACTCTTCAAGAACCCGAGCAACACTGGGGTGAGAAATTATATTGTGTAGTTTATAGAAACTATACAGTAATTCTTGGAGGTGTTTAACTTCTTTTTAAACGTTTTATGTTTGATTAGGAGCGTAAGAGGATCAAAAGCTTATTGAAAACGTATGAAGAAAAAAAGAATGTAAGTTATTTTGTTCTAAATGGTTAGATGGTGTGTCACGCAAGCAAAGTGTCATACATGAAAATGGAAATATTTAATGTAGTTTTTTTTTATCTTCTCATATGCAAGGATCCATACTTTCTGGAGAAGAAGGAACGGTGTGAATATCTGAAAGCGAAACTAAGCCACATCAAGATGAAGATTCGTAATTTTGACCAGAATTTCTCTTAAAAGGACAGAATTTAATTGAAAATTAAACATTTATATTTAGCAATGATTATTTTTTTTACAAATTACACAATATTATAACCACTCCAACCAATCCATAAATATATATATATAACAATACTTTTATGTACAGAATTGCATTATAGTGTTTCTCATTCTCTTTTAATTATTTTATTATTTGTAAAAATCACAAAAACAAAACTCGTTATTATAAACATCGAATGTGTACAAATACTAGTTCAAAATCTGCTGGGAAACACCTCAGATGTTGTAGCTTTAGAGTAAACATTAACAATCATTAATCCAACTTCTTGCACATTTGACCCTCTAAGGAGCCATTAACACGAACTGTGTCGGTAGCAACAGGCAAGATAGGGTTTTTGGTTTCAGGCCCCGCTCTTCCACGCAAGTCACTGTGCACACAAGCACAGTCTTGGGTATTCCGATCGAACGGACAGCTCAGACGTTAAACCTTACTTAACGGGAAACTATCAAGCATAGAAAAGCTGGACCACGTAAAACAAGGATAATAACCGTGACTTGTCTTTATGGTAAGTTACATGATGTTTTTATTGTATAAAATAAAATGACAGACCTTTCATAATGACGTCAGTGCAATTTGTAAGCATTAAAACAAACAGTACTTCATAAACAGTATTTTTCCTTTCACACCATGACAATTTTATTGCAGCTGTCAGATCTTTTTGAATCATACGAATCTCAAACATTATTGTTTAAAAGTTGAAACGTCTTTGTTGAAAAATGTGTTATGAATTCAACGAACAAAAACATGCTCTACAATGCCTTAGGTTCAAAAGAAAAATCCTGCTTTATTTTTGAATATCTGTCCTTTAAACATGCACCTGTGAGAATGTTCTAAGCTGTCAAGGTTGATTTTCAGCTCTTGCATTATTTATTCACTCTATTCAAGTTACCACAGGTGTGCAGCTCATCCTCTCTGACCCACAGCATAATTAACTAAAAGGATAAGAGTAATAAAAACATTCCTCTCTTTTATACACATGCAATGTATTTAGGTACCATATGGAGAAAGCAACAGTAACGCGAGGAAGAGAGTGTAGTGGAAATCCGCATTGACTGCATCTGCTCATGTTTCTCTGAATTATTAAGACCATCTCATCTGAACTCCAGAATGATGAAGGGCAATGATGTTTAGAGCTGGAGAGCACTTACCTCCAGTGGGAGAATGTTGTCTGTGCTATTGACAAATGCCATCATTTTCAGGCTGTTGGAATGATTCATGGGAAAAACATTTCCTTTGTCATCGATCTTTGTCTCGATCTCATTTCTCTTTCAGATTCTCGGTTGAATCATGTATGACAGCCCACCTCAATACAGCCCACACTACATCGCCCCATCAAACATCTACACATCCAGAAGTTTCTACTCTCAAAGGAGCGAGTATGGCTTATACTCTCCAGTGCCTGACGCTCCTCAGGTGGAAGGAAACCCTCAGCACTTCTACAGATGGTTCTCACCCCCCGGCATCGTGAAAACTATGGAGGGATTGACTGTGCTGCTCTGTTTTGTTATTTTCGCCTGTGTCGCATCCACTCTAGTTTGGGACATGCACGGCTTCGAAGGTAGCCTGGGGGCTTACGTTGCCGGATCCGGGAGCTTTAGCACGGGCGTTGGATCGGGGTACTACGGAGGAACATATGGCTATCAAAGCTCTTATATGACACCATATTCGGCAAAATCAGCCATGATCTCAATGGCAGCCATTAATTTTGTCATTTCATTGACCATCCTAGTGTTCAGTTTTTCTAAGATACGATGCATTCGTGGAAAAACGTTTTATCTGACAGTTTTGGTGGTGGATGTGGTTCTAGCTGTTCTTCAGTGTATAATAGACATAATATTTGTGATAGGGGTTAATCCAACATCACAAAGTTCACAAAGCGTTTTGTACAATCCGGTCCTGATGATGTGTCAGACGTCATTAGGGACACCCAGCATCAGTGCTGGAGTAGGTACAGGGTTCCCCGGAGCATACCCTTCATTTAATCGATACCTCTATCACTATTGCTTTATGGATCCTGAGGAGGTCAGTATGTAGAGATATAAATCTCACTTCTTACATGTTCTACACATTGTAATATTAAACAGTTTTTTTACCTTAACCGCAGGCTGTGGCACTGGTTTGTGGGCTTTTCGTCATGGTTGCTCTGGTAGTGGCGGCATGGTTTGCACACAAGACTCGAAGCAAAATGTGGCGTCATGGTAAGACTAATATCTACTGGGAGGAGCCACCTATCCTCAGAACAGTAAGGAGCCAGAACACACAAGACTGGGTGAGTTCATGAGTGCCAGTTCATTGATTCATTTGGATTAGAGAATTCCTAATTCTGAAATATTTTAAGGCTAAATTTGTGATTACAGTATTTAAAGCTGTCAAACATTTTAAAGAATTATTTGGATAAGATTTGAATCAAGTTTGGTTCAGAGGATTCGGGTTCTGTTTTAGGACTGTAGATTATATAGTGTCTTGTTTAAGTATAGCAAACCACAGTTTAGGGGGCAAAAACCAGAGGATTAATCCAAACATAATGCTGCTGTCCCTCTAAAACCTTGTATCTCAATATTTCATGATTTACATTTTTTGCCATAAATAAGTTATATTTGTCACTGGGTTTTGCAAATAACTAGCCAATTAAAAGTATTAAAAAGGATTAACAGTTTTGACAACACAGTATAATCATTTAAAAAGTCCAGTGTTTTTTTTTATTCTTTAAAAACAGCAAATTTGGACATGATGTTTGCGGCATTTTAAAATGCAACTTGTATGTTTAGTTTTGTATTGCAATAGCAAGTATTTACTATATAGAGTATCAATAAAAGAGATCTTAAAAAAACTCTTAAATAAAGATACATTTACTTGATAAGGAAAGTAATGTAAGATGTAAAGGAGTTTATAAAACCTGCAAAATGGTAGTGGACAACATGTAAACATGTGTACAAGCAAAAATGGCAGATAACAAACGGTTAATAATATATTAGTTTATACTGTTATTATTTATATTTACAATATAAAAAGCACAAGACATAGATTTTTTCTTCATTGTTAGTATTTCTTCAAAATTTTAGCTTTCACACAATTTGCACTGCATATGTAGTACTACTTTTAAAAATCTGGGCAATATGTTTTAAAGAGACACACCCAGTTTCATTTACATTTATGCATTTGGCAGATGCTCTAATCCATAGCGACATTTCTGTGGAAACAAATGGCTGCATGCATGTCATTATCCAAATGTAGGTTTGGTTTAGCATTAAATTTCTAGTTGGCTTCTGCTCATTGCTTGTAAGAAGTATAATCTGGTGCAATTATCAGAATAAATACATTAAATAATTTTCATACAGATAAAAAACACAATCATTTTAATACATTCTAAACAACAGAATTGTTCTATAATGATGTGGCGTGTAAGAAACATTCAAAAGGATCAGGAAAGCTTTTTATATGGTGCACATTTAGTTTATGTTGCTTTTATTGTGATCTACTTCAGAACACTATGATGTGACTTTCCTGGAAATGTTGTTCGTCAGCAGCATGTTCTTGTTAAGACAATACGCTCAGGTATTTTTGAAAAGGCAGCACTGTGTGCAGCTGTCATAAGTGTTTTTCCTGGAGCCGAAATAATTTCGCTTTGTTTGAGGAAATTGGCCATGTGTGTGAGGATAGGATAATTGTGTTGTGAAAGATTTATTATGTCTCTGTGCATTGTGTCATGCAAAGTGTCTAAAGTGGTCTTAAGATACAGTATTGTTCAGAGATATCTGTAATGGTATCTCTAATTGTTCCCCAGTCTGGTTTTCACATTCAAGATCGTCGAGCACGTAATTGTTTTTGAGTGGCCATCAGTGGCATTTCTGGCCCACTACCCTAGCCAAGATAAGACATGGACGAAGGGATGTTTTTAATAACTATATTGTTTACATGGCATATACACTACAGTGCGCAGAGGGTACAATTTTTGTTAGATTTTCTGACTAAATTAAGACATGAATGTATAATTTTGCCTCGACATATTAGAGCTTTTTTACTCTAGAATGACTGAATAACTTTATTATCCAAAACACATTTTTTTTTTTCATGAAAGATGTTTCTGTTCCCATTAGTAGGTAAATGTGCTTTTCTCAATAATGGTAGTTCTTCTTGTCATTCAGCAGTATTCTGTGAATTTGACCCAAATCAATTAACATCTTGTTCTGTGGTCTCTGTGGTTTCAACATTTGTACATAATTTGTTCCAGAGAAGCACTCAATACACCCCCACTGTGGTTTTATCGGAGAAGGCTACCCCAAATCTGAAAGCAGAGAACAGCTTAACCTCCTACACTGAAGGAACAGCAAGCGCGCACAGTGAGGGAGCATACAAAAGTGATGTGTGAGTACAGTCTCATTTCTGAGCATGTACTTCCTGCGATCACAAATGTTGACTGTTGTTATTATTTCTCTTTTCTTTTCAAGATGTTCTGAGAATGCAAACGGATGTTCCCCAGAACCGCTGTACCGGAATCGATGGATGAGCTCCAGTCCTGTGGAGGAATTTGAAGTCCAGAGTTCCTCGGCGCAGAAGCCGGACACTCATGACGTTCAAGATGTTCTCTGCGAGACAAGGTACACAACCGGAGGAGAATCAGCGAATGAATTTGAAACACATCAGTGGGAGGAGTGAGTATTTATTATGAATTGTTTTTCAATACTTTCTTGTGTGGCTTCAAGTTGTGCTGCTCAAAATCAGCAAGATTTTTTGAGAAAAAATCTGTCTAGTTCTGATCTTTTTTCAAGGTATTATTTTTTTATTTTTTGCTATAGGTCTTATTCAGAAATAACGACAGATGAACAGCGCAGACAGTACAAAAAACAGTTTGATGCAGTCTTAACTGTGTACAAGAAAATGTGTGCGGAGATGGATGACACCAGTGACCAAATGAATAAACTGAGCCGAGAGTTGGACACCCTTCATGAAGAGTCCACAAAGTTTCAGGTATGCAGTAAGAAATCTGAATTTAACATTAGCATGAATGCAAATTTTAGTACTGTTATAATCCAATAGCTTATAATTCCCCATGTAGATCAATATATCCCAGTTTTATGGCATATTCTTTGTCACAGGGTGTGGCTGACGAATATAATCGACTAAAGGATCTAAAGAGGGTACGTAAACTCTTATTAAAGATTTTTGGTCCTCTGAATTATGCAAAAAAAAAAATGCTAATGGAGGTGATATTTTTTCACGACAAATTTGTTTATTTTTATTTTTTTGTCCATGGATCACTAATATTCTTATTCATTCTTCATTCATAGTCTCCAGAATACCAGACTAAGAAGCACCAGTGTAAGAAACTAAGGCAAGAACTGTTTCATATCAAGCAACTGGTCAAAAATTATGACGAAGGGCCTAGAAGAGCGAATGATTACGCTGCCGATGATCAAGATTTCTTTGTGTAAAACTTATATAGCACTTTTTTCAGCTAAATGTTAGTGACTTGCTCAGCTTTCTTAAATGGTTTGAAGTGAGTTTTGTAAATTGTTACTGTAAACAATTATATTGTGTAATACAAGCATAGGTAAAAATTGCCTTTGCAGTTGTGATATAAAGTTTCTCCAGCCCAACTGAATGCAAACTATTTTTCCTTACATTTAAAAGTGTGTGACTGTGAACAAATAATTGATCAAGTATAAGTCATTGTATGATACTTCTGTTTAATCAAGCTGTCATACACAAATATTTGAAAAGACAAAGATATTAAAATGAAAACTGTACACATTGCATGTTTTGATTTGTGTATATTAGACCGTCTATTTCAAGGCCTAAATATGAGGTAATATTAGTCATGTACGCTACGGCTAGAAAAATTACATCTCACAAAAAGAGCCAATGTCACATGCTGTCAACTGTGCTCACAAGAGCACTGCTCCACAGAAGACAAAACAGCATTCAAAACAAACATAACAGACAGGTATATCCAATCATTCCTCTTTAGTGTGAAATGAGCAGCTCAGGTGTGTTACACTTTAAAATTAATACAGCCACGAATACCAGATCATCCATTATAACAGAGGTATATTTTTCTTGGTCAACGTACATAAGTCTGACGTTATTACCAGTTTTTCCTTAACTGGTATAGGTCTAAAAAAACAAGGAACAAAACAAAACAAACAGAAGAATACAAACCATGCATAATCAGCTGTAAGACACACAATCGTCAGTATGTGGAAGAACAACACATCCATGTAGAAAAAGTTCACTGGTTTCATATCTGAAAAATACAATTACTTCATTTTGCCATTCATTCATAACATCTGAAATGCAGAATGTGCGTTGGATTAAAAATATGAAACAATGCTGAAGAGGTACGTCTGCAGCAGACTTCTGTCTCGAGTCAAAAAAGTAGAACAAATACAGTCAGGAATTTGCCAAATGGTTAATGAAAAGCATTTCCACCCAAACTTCAATCTCTGTTTAAAGAACACAATATGATTGATCAGGTAAATGCCTTGACTTCAATTCTGTTTCAGATTGGATGGAATGTGTTAAAACTCTCTGGTTATCAAGAACCAAACCTACAGCGGCAGTCCAAAGTGACTTTGATATCATTAAAGTAACGTTCATGTTCAAACTTAACCGACTGAACTGATTCCAAAACTGTACCTGGTATCTCCCTCAACTGGCAAACAGTATGTCATAAACAAACTTCCTAGAATGGTTTCATCATAAAAACAGTTCACAGAACATAGATCATCTGCAACATACTAGTGATTCATAAGTATGACCCTGTTGCATTGAATAACACAGCCAATATTGGGTGTGAATGCGTGACTAAAAAAAACCTCAAGTCAGAGAAAGTTTGTCGAAGTACTGCTCTGTTATCGTGTTTGATGATTATTGTCCTGGAACATAGGGCCAACTAATGGAGCTCCCAGAGAGCTGCATGTCACGGATAAGCGTCTCGATGGGTGTTTTCCCTACAAGCCTCATGAAGAAGAGCTGAGAGATGAGGTTGGCGGGTACCGCCCTCAGAGCGGGCAGTCGCAATAGCAGCCGCCCAAAGCGCTGAGGCTGCCCGGGATACTGCATGCGCTCGTACTCGGTCAGGGCCACTTGAGCTTTTTCCTGCAGGCTCTCGATGTGAGCTGGGTCAGTCAGTCCACAAGCATCTAAAAAACAAATGCAGAGACAAATATTATTAACAAGGACCTACAGTTATCCTGGCACAAAATGGCAGTAGCAGCAAGATCATGGGTTCAAATCCCATGGCAGAAACCTAAAGCTAAAATATGCATGATTTAAAAATTGATCGCTCACATCCAGTATAGGGCGCTAGTATTAAACCAGCAAACAAATCACAATCACACATCAAAATTTCAGATAAAACACAACATTCCGCCCCAATGTAATCCTTCTCACCTGGTGAGAAGAGAGCTATGGCCTTGAGACAGCTGTACTCTGCTGAATCCACCTGCAGACGGGTCAGCTTCTCCACTTGGTCCTGGAAGACACGCACCTGGTCCATGAAGGCCACCACCCTCTCGGCTGACATAGGAGAGGAGTGAAAGCCTGCTGCGGCTAGCAGCGGGGCCATGTGCAGCGGCAGGGCAGATTGGGCTGCATTTAAAATAAACAGTTCGCTCCAGCTGAGTCGCAGCAGGGCCACCTGCTCAGACACGGGCAGCTCAGGAAAGTAAGGAATGTTTCTGGCCCATTCAATGATGCTGAAGAGAAGTCTGGCGGCCAGCTCACAGATGCTGTCGATGCCCATGGAGGATCCGCTGCTGCCCCCCTGCATCTGTTGGCTGTATTGATGGGTGTAGCGGCTGTTGGGGTATGGCTCTGCCCTTAGAAGCTGTGAAATGAGCTCAGAGACCGGCTGCCCATTGTAGAACTCGTTCACGCCGCTTCCAGCATTACCGCCCACTGGAGTTGTGGATGGGCTGAGGTTGGAATGCGATGGAGGGATGCGTCCGCGCTGAACTGCTAAAGGGAGAGAGGGAAGAGGAAGGCACTGTTATGATGGATAGATGAGCCAAGTGCTTACCCACAGCATGGGACATCTGGCAGAGTCAGATGACCGACCTTAAGGATAAGAAACGACTAATTCCTGATTACACAAGGATTGGGAGGAACGAAAAATACTTTCGCAGGAAATGATCTATATGTTAACCTTATGACTTTTACAATAATGATAAAAATGTATTTAAATTGCTTCGGTTTAGAATTTAAAGACAGAAAAAGGGAGTCTTCCCTTAAGATTGAATGTGTTGTGTCCTACAGAATTTTCTACATCACGACAATCTCCTTAAAATCTCTAAGTTGACCAAACCACAAGTTATGAACAAAACACAAGATCAAGTGACCAACTCTGTTTAGACTACTGGGTGAATCTCACAATTTCGGTTGAATTATGACAATCGAATTAAGACAAATATGTAACCATTATAAAATGACTCAAATAAAATTAGCATACATTTAAGGCAATGGCACAAACACTACAATATGTTACATTAATTTAACATGACAGTTTGGTGAAAAATGTTCTAAATTGTCAATGAAATGCAGAAAAACTTTAAGAAATTACATTGCAGAATACAGATATGTAGAAAATTTAATTTAGAAATGTTTAATTGAGTGATTTAAGTGTTTTTCATCGATGAATTGGCAATAGCCTTAAAAAAATGTCATGTGGTGCGACCGTGATTTATCTTAAAATATATTTCTTTGAAATGCTTAATTTTTTTTTACAAATCTTTAGTATTCGCATTTATTTGAGTTTTGGTAAGTAATCACGTCATATTTTGTTCTATAATTATGTTGTCTTATTTTTTCATGAGAATGAATTCAACTGATATAAATGTTTTAAAAATACTATTCACTTGAACAACGTACTGTATCAGAGATTCATATTTCAGCAACAAAAATGATAAATATTTTATTTTTAATTTAAGACAATTATTAATATTATTAGTCGCACCACATGATAAGTGGTTGTTATATGTCTTTGGACCATATATATTACATATAAGCGCAGTTATGTTTTGCTGACATTTGATCATTTTCTCACATTTACATTTATGCATTTGGCAGACGCTTTTATCCAAAGCGATTACAGTACATCATACTTAACATTTGTTTCAAAGTATATGCAAATCCTGGGATCGAACCCATGCCTTTGGCGTTGCTGACGCCATGCTCTAACCGCTAACCCCCTTTGTTTCCTTAAAATGACGACGTATTTCTCACCAAAAACGGTCCTTTCAGCTGATTTATGATGCGAATAGATATTTACCCTCTTTTCGCATTCCCACTCTGAAACACTTCTTTAAACGGCAGTATTGACACTGGTTGCGATGATGCTGGTCAATCTGGCAGTCTCGGTTTGATCTGAGAAAGACACCAAAATAGTTTCACATAAAAGGCTGCAATATTCAGCTTCTTAAAGACAAAAAAACCCCTAATCTAACCTGCACACAAACACAGTAGCAAATCTTCTCATTACCTGCATGTGTAATTTAAGTTTCGTCGGATGCTCCTCTTGAAGAAGCTCTTGCAGCCCTCACAGGTAAACACGCCGTAGTGTTTTCCACTGGACTTGTCACCGCACACCCCACAGTCCACCACACAGCCTTTATCATCGTCCCCGGCCTCCATGTCGCTGCCACCACCTTGCTGTGACGCATCATCCTCATCTCCCCTCAGGTAACCCTTGTCACCAAGTCCATTAGTATCCCCATTGGGATCTCCCCAGCCCCCTCTCACCATGGCCATTGCTTAGATATCAGCACAACTAAGAAAAAATGTCCCCCAAGTCCTGCTGGCAAAGACGGTTGACTCCTTTTCTTGACAGCTGCGTGTTCTAAAAAGAAAGGTTATGAAGGGCTCTAGATCGGGTAATTGTCTGTGGTCTCTTCTGACACATGGATGCTCAAGTCCGAGTCAGTCAACTTTGGTTTTGAGGCAGTGGCCTGTGCATTCTGTTTTGCCTTCTTGACTGATCATATTCACATTTTGGTGCAGTTTCTTAAACCGTACCTTTGAAAAAATGTCTCATTCAGACATTATAACTTGATTGGGTTTCCGATTGAAACAAGTACCTGTGAAAGAAGAAAAGTCACTCAACACCAAAATATCACTCTTGAAATCTGCATAATTCATTTTTATAAAGCGTGCTTATATTCATGACTTTATAGGAGGTTAACTTTCTTGACTTCTTTGGTTCTCAAAGAATTGACTAAAACGCAAGACCTTTACAATTCTTAGTCAAAGTAATAACGAGCTATTGAAAACGACACATACAAAAATGACAAAAACAAACCATACTATAAAAATCGTCTGCTTGCACTCTACAATTTGTTCAAGGAAGTGCAGTCTGTGTTTGTTGTGAAATGAGGACAGACTTTTGGAGTCACTCTAACAGTTAACGTGGCGCGGTTTAAAAAAAGAGCGAATCGATACCGACACGAGTTAAGAATTAACGCAACTTCGCGTTTGCGGTTCATACGTGATCACGGGTTAAAACTCCCGTTTCGACGTTTTTACGAGCGCCAGAAACGAGCATGCGGCCTAACCTCCAGCGATCTGACTCGAGCAGGGGGAGGGGTGGAGCCATAGCTTTAGCCACATACCTCACTCTCGACTTCGGCAAACACACTGTTTTTGCTAGCCGTTAACGCACCGAGACGCAAACTAGCGTGGGGTTCATTGTCCCGCGATGGATGGAAACATATTTTTAATTTCCTACCTGGTCGAAAAAGTGCATAAGTCGCGCGGGCTCAAGGAGGACAAGAGATCGCGCGAGCCAGTGTCCAGTAGAGCGCGCGCGCCGCGTGCCTGTGAGGGAGCGTGTATATGCGTGTGTGTGTGGGTAAGGGGGCGCGTAGGGATTTGACACAGCTATTCAAGCCCGCGGTTGCCATGGTATCCGCTGCCTTATATGGACAAAGAAGTCAAAGTGCAGCGAGGGCTGCTCTGCTGGGCACACAGAAAAGAGAATTTGGTGTTTTGCTCCAGAGAGATCAGTGACCTCAGGCGTGCTTCAAAGAACTGCAAAAATGCCTACATGACGCCAAACCCACGCAAGAAAAAAGCTTTGGTCTGTGCATAATCGCTTTTAAAGACCGTCCAGCATTATTCTTTAATCATATAAATTGGACCAAACGTGTATACGTTTGTAGAGGATGCTTTACTGTCTACGTAATCAAATAGAAAAACGATTTCAATGGCATTTAGCAGGAAAAATAACAGTGAAAAATCTAAACATAGATTGTGTGCACTCACAATTTATGTAGCATGCGGTCACAAGGCAGGAAACATTAAAAACAAAGAATGAAAATACACATTGATATTTTATTATCAAACAATGCAGGGTAGCTTCGCAGGGTCATAGGATCATAGCTTTTTCACTTTTATAAGAGGAATGACTATGTGTATTCCTTTTTTGCACAATGAGAAAGTCCTCAGGCTATACATCTTGCTGTTGATACATGACATACCTGTCTCACCTTTTGAGATTTAGATCTTGGCCACATAAATTATTCAACAGAACATGAATTTACTCAGGAGAAAAACAATGTATTCGCTCATCTCCCTCTGCCTCCACTTCCTTCTCAAACTGCCCGTCTGAACTCACATTCTTAGATATTCTTAAATAGAATAAAACAGTGCTTTGCTGCTCATGTTATCAATATAAAAACCACAATGTTAAACCTGTTAAAAATGGATGTGCCGAAGCATTGCATTCCTCATTTAATTACCTTGTTATTCAAGGTTTGGTTACTTTGAGTCCAATGTTATGGTTGCATGTGCACCAATTTTTTCAACTAAACTGTGTGTGTGTGAGAGAGAGAGATTACACAAAAGAAAAGAAAAGTATGTGTAGGAGTGCACGTGTGATGGGCATTGTACACAGCAAAGCGTTTATTTGACCCTTTGACCCCGGGCTGCAGGAATGTGTTTGATCTTTATTAGGAGATGTGAGGTAGGTAGTTTTGCCTGCTACATATTACTTTAAACAGACTATGTTCTATCGTTGTTATCAAAGAAATGTCTTTATAACAATGTTATTAGAAGCTTTACAGAAAACAATCAGTGAAAGAAAATTATGCCAAAGTATTATTAGCTGTAATTATCCTGCAAGTATTTTTTCCTTAAGATGCTGGTAGATTCTGTGGCAAGTACACTCCCGGTTACACTTGATTAAAATGTTTAAAAAGGGTTTGATCTAAAGGTGTTAGTTTAAGAATCTGCTAAAATATATATTTGAAAATATTTGTAGACAGAATTAATGATTATATAATTATTAATAATTATGTAACAAAACTAACATTTTGTTTAAGAAAAACGTTTTGAAATAGATGACTTTGAAGATAAAATGCCAAGAGAACATTTATGCAAATTCTAGGCAAAAAGTGATACACTCAAGACATTAAAATATAACAAGCTTTGGGTTCTTTTCAATTCACAACATAATTCCCGAACTTTCATTTATTGTTTAGATCTGGATAGAAACATACACTTGTTTCTTGTTTTATCTCATTTTATTATTCTATTTCATTTATCCCATTTATCACAATATTCATCTATCATATGTTTTCATTCTTTTTTTTTATTATTCACTTCTATTCGTATTATTTGTTCCTTACTTTCCTGTTGTTTAACCTCGTTGGGAGTTGTATTGTGACCTATGCTGATATGAGTATCCATTGGTCTCCATCTCAATAATGTTTTGATACTGTTATCTTGAATGGTTAAAAACACATATTGAATCTGTTTCTAGTCAGACGAAGTTTGACAGAGCTTTACTGAGCATCAACGCACAACTGAGATTATTCAATAAATAATGTTTCTGTCTATTTAACATCACTTCGTCTCCTGCCTGCTGTTCTTCCCTTCAGCTCTATATCTCCCTGGTGGTTGGGTTGAAGGATTGACTCACAACGGAGTTGATATTTCCAGGTTTAATTTGTTCCTG
Source organism: Triplophysa dalaica (assembly GCF_015846415.1). NCBI lineage: Eukaryota > Metazoa > Chordata > Actinopteri > Cypriniformes > Nemacheilidae > Triplophysa > Triplophysa dalaica. The sequence goes on from NC_079544.1 coordinate 9,690,099, forward strand.
ACGGAGAGAGATCTAGTGAAACTGGACTCAAAGTTTACATCTATAAGATCTACAAGCCATATCTCATAGTTGGATCTATCAGGGTTAAGTAACGTTTTTAAAAGAAATTACAATTATGTCTCTTATCGCAATTCAATATACATAGACAACCTGAAGTTTTGTATTGATGACAACAAATTTCAGATATAATCAGTCAAGGGGCATTTCAATGAAGACAGTTTAGATGTTTGACTACATATTTTTAGCTTCTTAGTTAAAGTTGCTGTCATATAGTGACAATTAAAGCAAGTCTTGTTGGTGCCTGACAGAAACCATTAGTGAATAAGTCCATCAGGCTGTTTGTAGGTGGTCCATGAAATTGATAAGCTTTGCATATATTGGCCACGTATGCAAACATGTCAAAGGACTATTGGAGTCAACATCTAAATTTAAAGGCAATAGCTTCAGTCATTTTACATTTTACAATACAACTGAACCCAAGTGTCATTTCTTAAATGTGATTTTTTTCCTTTTTTTTTCTTAACTCTTTTGTCAGTTCAGTTGTTTAAAGGGGTCAAGACTTTGTCATCACGTGGTGATGTTACAATAAAAGTGAGTTGAGATGACACGGCTAAATTATCGTTTGTTTAAGATGTAATTCAATGTGTTTTCACCATTTACGGTTAAAAAACGCTGTATTTTCCACATACCGTGCATGTTTGTATATCCTCTTCGCCCCGCCTCTCTGAAACGCGCAGATTTTTTACAAAGCTCATCGCTCTTAAAAAGCGAGGTGTGTTATGATTGGCCAGTTAACCAGTGCATAGTGATTGGTTGAATACTGCAATCATTTTATGTAAATCTAACGACTCTTACCAAATTTGGAATATCAGGTTCCAAAGCAATTGTACTGACATGTACGCCCATCTTACTTGTGTATACATTTTTGCGGTCTTAGTCAAATCATACCACGAACTGACGTAGATTTGTGGGGTGTGGCTTCACGAGATGTTTCAGGCAGGTCTGGGTGAGCATTCGCTTTTCGAGATAATACATATTTTTTGCAATTTAACGTGTCTAATACATGCATGGGCAACACATCAAAGACATAATGACGTAATGTGCACTTTAATTTGCAAGCCTACGGCATTGGAAACATTTGTGAAACAGTATGTGAACAAAGTCTTGTTTGATGACAATTTTAACGTCAGGCGTATTTTAGAAACGGATAAACAGGACGATTAGTTCTTGATAATGTCAGCAAATTCATACATCTGTGTTTATTGGTGATTTCCTTCATTTGTTCAGTAGTTTACTTAAGAATTGTCCTGACAGTACCTTTTGCGTTTGTCATTCTAAGACACAGCTATGAATTACTGCTTCCTCTTGGAATCGGGCTGGCACATCAACAGTTCCTGGCAGGAAAGCCAAACACTTTCATAATATTCTCTGACGATCATACAGTATATCATAAAAATAACCATATTTAATTCACAACTTCACAAACATTTGCATTCACAATTATACTGTATAAAAACATCAATGTTTGGGGTTGATGAAATGATATTTCAAGTGAAACTTAAAAATGCTTCGGTCAAGTGTAATGTTTTAATTAAAGGCAAACAAACCACACCCTTATCCTAACTGCATCAGGAAGTTTCTTTATTCAACATAAAAGAATGTTATGTATGATGCTTCTATTTTAGACCATCTGTTACATATTATCAACATCACTATAAATATACAATATCAATATAACAACATAAACACTATTTTTGAATATAATGTCTTATAATGTAAAAAAGTATAATTGTGTAGTCATAAGCACGGATCTCTTCAAAAGAGCACGTAGTCAAACCAAAAACCATGTGGTTTGTGATGTGCCAACATGAAGTCAAACAAAATGATCTGTCTTGGCAATGTACAGCTTGGGCAACCCCCTGAATGGTGCACGGTGTTGTTGTGACCTCTGCAGAGTGTCCATGGGAGGGACCAGAGGAGTGTAATGCAATGGGAGGTGCAGGAAAACAATATAAGCTCATAGCTTCTCATTTCAACTTTAATGTTTCAACAGAACATTTCTACATTGTAAAGGAGTCAGGTTAAGAAACAGTGGAGTCTTCATTTATGAGCAGTGATGTACAACGGTAGTTATTCTCAGGTCAGTTATGGCTTGGCTGCCAAGAAGATACACAAGTCTAAAGGCAAGAGCTGTGGTTACTACATGAGAATTGTCTTCTTTTTTTCCTCGCTCATCCAGTCTTTGATCATTGCGAGTTTGGTGCTCTTTCTTGTGTACGGGCAACCCGAGCACACTGTGGAGGAGAAGAGACTGCAAGAGTTGGACCAAACTGTGGGCAAACTCACTATGGAAAATTACGTTCTCCGTGAGAAGGAAAAGAACCTGACAAAATACTTAAACATCACTCTTACTGTCAAGAAGGCCAATGACAAAGATCTGTTTGAATTACGCAGACTGGCAAATATTTCATCTGCAACAATAAGAAGCATACATATAAAAATGGTGAGTATCAGACTTTTCATCATACTGCATTGAATTTTTATTGATAACAAAGTTTAATACAAAAGGTATTGGTTTAATTTCTGTATGGCGTTGTTTATACAGACAAAGACGTCTGTAATGCAAAGAGGTTCTATTGATAACTAGTCTAGACTATTTGAAGTTATACAGTTTTTTATACTGCAAAATGTCAGACTGAACCAAGGGTATAAAGGAAATTAAATGTAATTTCCAAGGTGGAAACCACTCATGTAAAGTATTAAAATACCCCACACCCGTCCTATAAAACCGTTTTTTTCTGTACTCCTCATTTACAGTCTCAGTGTGAGATGGAGAAAAGAATGCCTTCAGCAGCTCGCTCATTTAGTCCTACATTCTGTCCAGATCCAAATGGTGAGATGGTTCTTTAGAAAGTTCTTAATTTTTTATTTATTTAGTGCGCTGTATTAAATTAATTTCTTGAATAAAATATATGTATTAATAATAAAGAAATATCTTTTTTTCTAGAAAGCAACAAACAATTGCGACTTATGCTACAGCAGTCAGCAGAAATGCTGAAACTGGTAAAAGCCAACTTCACTCAGAAGATGGACTACATGAAAACCGAGTTAGAAAACTCCAACAAAGGCAAGGATCAGTATCATCTAGATGCGATTGAACTAAGACGAGACAAGGCTTATCTTCAAGAGGAGCTCAAACTGTATCAAAAGAAGTGCAAAGACGATTTTGTCGCATCTTTACAAGGAATCCCCAACGTCACCAAGGAATTTCTCAAAAGAATCGACGACCTGTTTTCAAAACACATTTCTTTCCAGCTTACGTGTGATAAGCAAAAACATCAGCTCGAAAACATTCGTGAAAACTGTAGCAGCCTGTCAAGAGAAGTTGAGAGCAAGCTCCAGTCGTATCTGGATGTAGTGGGGAACCAGTTCACCAATATTAACAAAGAGAACTCCAAATACGTGACAGAGAACAAACGTTTCCGAGAGGATGCCGACTGGTGCAATCAGAATCGCAGTGAGATGGTTCGAGAGAATCGCAGGGTTCTTGAGCAGATTCAGTTAAAGCATGATCAAGAAACTAAACAACTGCTGCTGGAGAGTAAGAAATTTAAAGGAGAAAACCGGTTGAACGAAGATTTGCTGTCTGTGAAAGAGAATAAAATTAAAATGCTTCAGGATATTGTCAACACTCTCAATACTTCACTTGTCAGCTGTAAGGTGAAATTGGTTTTTATTTTATACTATACAGACAAGTTTTAAAAGCTTTCCTTTTTGTAAAAATAAATATATAAACTTCTTTTCACATTTTCTCTTTTGAAGATACTTAAAAATGAGAAATAATTTATTTGTAAACATAACTGTCTGTGTCTGTAATAGATTTATTTATTTTCTCCAAACTTTTTCAGCCACCAAAGCCATACCCCTTCGGTATGCCAAACATACCAAGTGCTGGGTCTAGCATGAGTTGGGGCAGTTTAGGATCCTTTGGCATATCTCAGAGCGGTCCAGGATCCAGTAGAACGGGTATAAGCCAGACAGGGACAAGTAATTTGGGTGGACTTGGAACGGGGTTTGGTAGTGCTGGCTCAAGTGCATCCTCAACTGGAAGTATGGGATCAGGTGGAACTGGATCAAAAGCATTCAACAGCGCTGCATCAAGTGGAGCTGGGGTGAGCATACCAGGGGCAACAGGTGTGGGTTTTGGCTCAGCCGGGTCTAACACACATGGATTTGGGATGAGTGTTGGCGGAGTAAGAACAGGCGGGAGTGACAGTGCACTGTTAAACCAAGGTAAACCAAGAGAAGGTGGTATAAGTTTGCACTTACCAACACAAATTGCAATCAGTGCATGAATATATATATATTTTATGTAATGCAATATTTCTTGTATTTTGTCTACAGCACAGATAAGCCTCCATCTGCGGGAGTTGCATCGATATTCAGTTCCATCTTAGGAGAGTTTAAATCATCTATATAAAGACTGTTCTAAGAATTGTTTGAAATCTCAATGTACTCACCCTGCAAGTCTTTAATGTTAGGCTATTTACTCATTTTCAACATGAACATTATTAATTGTTATTATTAATCATATATTGTGAAATAGAGTGGATTTTTGTGCGTTGAAATCATTTATGTTTGTATGTATTTTGTAAGATATTTATAGAAACCAATAACTGAAATTATAAGTTACCTGTACAATTGGGTATAGTCTTTTAGGCAGTATTTAAGTGTAAAGTTAAATATTTTTATACGGTCTGTCCCTCATTATACCTGAATATCAAATAAAAGGGAAATATACCATATTTAATTTCTTCAGTTTTTTATTTTAATAAAATGTATAATTTAATATATTCTGCAGAATATAAGTTTCATAATATACAAGTTCAATATTTCATTCAGAATATAAGTCAAATTAGTAAAGCACCCAGCTACCTTGTAATTCTGTCAACCCACCCCATGAAATTAAAAATGCAAAGTTTGCTACAAATTAAAAGAAACATGCAATATACAGTACATCTATTTACCATTATTTAAAAACTACAGCTACATTGTTATAATTGTGGAAACAATACAGAAAAACACAATGCCTCCACACAACATGGTTTATGATACTTAAACAGATTTTTTTTGTATATACTTGGTCTTGCAAGTATCAATTACATTTTCAATAGGCTCATCTAACATATGCTTAAAATAGCTCTGGCTAACCTGCAGACTATTGTCATTGTTTTGCGTCAATGGGAAGCACTATTTAAAACAGAACCCCTCTCCAACCAAAGCAAGGCAATATAAGTATCAAGCTGAGCTATCATTCAAACATTGTACCGGAAGCTGAGACTATAAGGGTTAACATTAGTGCACAGATGAAAAATACAATGAAATGTGAAATAGTAATAGCAACCTCGAGATGGATCCATAAAATGTGGTAATTCCACGTACAATTGAATGTTGTTCATTTTAGTGTGGCACTGGCATAATGTAAAACAATTAAATGGTTTCCCATGTCAACAAGCGTCATGTCACTAAGAATGCCAAATGTGGAAATGTGGAAAAAAAGTTCAGCAGAGACACAGGGCGCCAATTAATATGTAGACGCGTCACAGATGCCTGCTCTCCAGCTTAAAGGATATCCTTTGTTTGACACAAGTGATTTTCCACTTAAGACATCTGATCTCCTGTTCTCAAAGCGGGTAGACTGAGTACTTGGTGACTCTGACGTCCAGGACATTGACCACAAGAAAGATCACAAGATACAAAGCCATCTACAGAAAACAATGCTGTCTTATGTTGATGTGGAATGTTAGTGCCAGAGACTTTGGTGTTTCTGATGTCTTTCCTGATTATGAAATCAGGAAACGTCAATTATGAGAAGACCCAATTCAGTCACCTGTCTTTTTCTTTTTTGTTTTAGCATGAACCAGTTTAACAGGACTTTTTTGAGGGTGGGGTCTTTTGAAAATAAGCAAGGTGTACTCTGCTCTTCATCAGGAAACGCATTGCTGATTATTATTGTTACCTCCTTCCTACAGAACTCATCACCTTTTGTCTCCTGAATCTTACATTCCCAAGCCTAATTGCATTTCCTATTTGCTTGGACCTTTCATGACCACCATTCTGGTAAAAACATTAGGGCCAAAGGCTTTCTCTTGATGATATTAACACATTGCCTTTTGTGTTACGTGACTTTTTGGAGTTTTGAAAACAGCATAACATCAAGAGTAAATGATGAATTAAAAAATTGACCTTTAAATAGATGGAAGCAATGATACTCTCTAAAAAGTGCTGGGTTGCAGCATAGCAATGACTTAAAATATACTTAATAAGTGTTTGTGGAACAGGGGCACAACTGTTTTGGAGAATATTTTTGGTTACACACAAAATATATTAATCCCAACCACCACTAGATGGCTTTCAGCACGTTCCTCTTAAAGGAATTGTTCACCCTTTGTCATCATTTATTCCTCATGTCTTCCAAGAGGTGTATATGACTGTTTCTGCACGTGGAACACAATATAAGATATTTTGAGAAATGTCTGGGTGATTTGTAACAATACAATTTACAACATTTTCAAAATATCTTCTTTTGTCATACAGCTTTGAGGGTGATCAAATAATGAAAGAATTTAAATTTTGGGGGATTAATTCACATTTGTTTTTGTTAAACTACACGTAATTGCACAGTATTTCATTCTATGTTTAAATAGGCCTTTATGTGCGAAACATAAAAACTAAGGATGCGCTAAGCAAATCTTTTGATATATTTTTATATACAAAAACTGTATGTTTTCATTTTGATTTATTAATATTTTGATCTACATAATAACAACCTTTGTTTACACCTGTACTGAATTTCCAGATCTGTGTTCTGTTTTCAATCTGAATCTCTCTGCCGATTGGTTTGTTGCTGAACATCACTGAATTATGCATCTCGCGTTGCGTAAAGTAACAGCCAACACGAGGCAGATGGCGCACATTACTTACTGACAACACACTGGCAAACTAAACAGAGAAGCACAGCGAAATAATAAAGATTACGGGCATGGATACTGAAGCTGAAAACGCGTGAGGAAATCACGGATGCTAAATGCCAACGTGTATTTGACAACTTATTGTGGGATCAATGGATGCATTGCACCTGTTTGCATCCAGTGAAGGGTCTCGGCGCTGGGACAGCTGGCTAGACCTGTCGGTGCGGTCAGTTTCAGCACCAGCAGCATCAGAGATGACGTATTCATAGATCATAGCGCAGCGAGTATAATACACAATGTCTTCAGCGGTATTGGGTGAGTGACAATCATCTATCCGTAATGTCGACGATTTAATATAGGATTATTCATGTTATTCAGGAACATCTGACTGTTTGCATATCGCAGTGTTTTCGCTCGATAAACCTGCTGTATAACCCATAGCCTTGCCATTGGTAGCAGAATATTGAATGTAGTGTGTACTTAAATATTATTTGAGGATTTGATATACTGCATAGCAGGGCTATAAAACACACCTAATAGACTAAAACATGATTTTCCTGTCGATGAAAATATCTGTCATTTTACGTTTTTCTCGTGACACTTTTGCTAGCTGGGTATGCTCTGTGAATATAACTCAAGAGCGTGCAGTGGTAGGACATACTTGAATTTAATAAATGCTATGCTACCTCTGTTTACCTAGTTCCTCCTTTTTTCTTTTTTTTCTTTTGAGCAATGAAGTTGCAATCAGTATTGCGTACTGAGCAACCTTTTCATCTTTTTTTCATTTTTTACGCACTCATTTGGTAAACGAGGCTGAAGTAAAAAATGTCAGATCTCAAAACTACTTCACTTCTCTTCACACATAACTCAACTGCCACTCAAAAAGAGTACACTTTGTGACACTGTGGTCACAAAATTGACTGCGTATATTAGCACATGAAGTCTGTTTCTTACAATTAACTCCTTAGACTTTGCAATTCGATACAAGCTATGTTTTACCTATTGACATTAAATAATAGAAAATTCTGAACATTGACATAATCTTTAGAAACGGTTGGGCAGATTAGCAATCCTCTTATTTTGTTTTAAAGAAACACATTCCACAATTCAACATACTGGTAGAAGCTTGTCATTTCATTACATTTATGTCAATGGTTAAACAATAGGCTTTGATTTGTTAAAAGACTTGATGCAAATGAAATATGGAAGCATGGTTTCTGTGAAATCGGTTGGTTGGACCTGATTTGGATGACAGCTCAATTATAAATCTAAAGTGGTTTGTGATGTCTGAACAGGTGTTTCATTTACATTTTTTCATTAATCGGATGCTTGTATCCAAAAAAACTTTAAGGCAAAGCAGGCAGCATTAAAAGCTTGTGTCTGGAGCCAGCAATACTGGCCACAAATTACAATCACAATCACAAAAGTCAATCAGCCCTTTACTTTTTAAAAGTTTTTGTTAAATGAGAAAAAATAATTATGTCATGAATTTCACACATATAATGCAACGATTGTTAAAATACCTTTGATATCTCCTTTCCCAACCACAGAGAAATTGCTCAGAGGTCGTCTCTTTCATGCCAGGCAGTACCTCATGAGGCATAAATCTAGGATCACAATGGCACCTGCTGAAAACTGTGATATTGTTTTAACATTCCCAGGTATGTCATACAGGGGCGTAAGTTCAGACGTTGAAAGTTTGGACGATGAGGGCCCACTGACTTTTGGGGCCCCAGAGATCTGTTTTATTAGTAGTAACTGCGACGCACCGAAATGTAAATTGTGGGCCGAAATCGATACTGAATATGTAGGGAGCACTCTGCAGAAAGAACAAGAAGTTTATATATCGTGCAAAATCATTTGAATGAAAACAACACGCAGAACACAGAGTTGCAGTGAGTCTGTTCATATAAACAGGCTTAAAATTAATTCAGTGATATCAGCACCTGCCGGATGACAGTCCACATGAGATACATCATCAGTAAATGAAAGATCGTTCCGCTGATCATTCCCATATTAACAGTTTAAAGTTTGGCTCTTTATGATCTCCGACAATAAAGAAACATAATGCTGGTCAGTTGCGCGTCACACAGAGCTTGCGTGTCATTTTCTGTCCGCTGGTTTTGAACTGTTCTTGTAATATTTATTAGTTACAGCCTTTGTTATGGCGGTCTTACAGGATCGTCCTTTGATAACAGCTAGTGAGAGATAGCGGGATAACTGAAGTGAGAGGCGCTGGCGCCGGATATTTAGGCTTTTATTTCGGCCAAATTTTTCATTCGGCAGAAACCGATAATGCTACTTTTGGCAGCCGAAATGTTGGTGCATCACTAGTAGTAGCAGTATTAGTAGTAATGTGATAGAAATTATAAATGTATTATTAAATTGCAGACACATTTTTGGGATAGTTGGACTGTATGTTTGGTGCAGTATGGGGCCCAATCACATATTCCTTTCATAGGGCCCAATATTGCTAATGGCACCCGTGATGGTATATACAGTACATTTACAGTTTGTTTTAAAAAATATAATTAAATATATGACGATATTTGCAACATTTTGTACCAAGACCAGATCACAGTTACAATATGTCGAATAATAAAGTGTGAATGTAACTTTAGAAATGCTTTTTATGTTTATTATTGATGGTTATGCTATATCATCTAATTCACAGACACCACAGATGACCATACGCTGTTATGGTTACTTAACCAAATCCGTCTGGGGATTCCACATATCAGAATCCAGATTCGGCAACATAAACACTCTAAAAACTTTGCATTCTTCATTACCTCAACCTTTGAGAAGTAAGAGCCTGAAATGTCTGTATCATTTGACAGACGGTCACTGTGTCTTACACAAATAAAACTGCAGAATAATGGTTCATTTTTCTCTGAAGCTTGTTGCGTGGAGCTGAGCAGATGGGCATGCAAAAGGCAGTGAAGCCACGCTATGGAGGCGGCACTCGCAGGTTTTCCTGTGAGGAGGACGACATCTACGAGAACATAGAGAGTGAGCTCTGTTTCTTCACATCACTGGTCAGTCTTCCGTGTCTGCTGCCTTCTCACACCCTTTGTTTGATGTTCCACCAGTTTATGGTATTAAGATTTGTCTCTGTGATGTTTTAAGGAGCGTCAGAGTATTATCAAACATTGGCTCGACAATCTGAGGGCCAAACAGGGCCAAGCCCTTCATAATATTCACTTCCTGGATGGTCAACCAATCAGTAGATATTTCAATATTTCTTTTTACTTTAACCAAAAAAGATTATGTTCGGGAATGCTTATTTTTTATCTGATTAAAGTTGTGTGTGTGTGTATCCTTTTTAGTACCAGAGCTTTTAGCCAGGGGTGTAATTCTTCAAATGTTTCCTATTCATGAGCAGAGAATTCTGAACCAGTTGATGACATCCTGGGTTCAGGCAGTCTGTGAGAAACAACCCCTAGGTGAGAGAATGGCTGTTGCTTTTCACTGTAATCTGATTCAACTGAGGCACTTCCTTTAGCAAACAAAGTTTTGTGTATCTAGTTTCTTTATTTCTTGTCGACTTCAAGGCACTAGCACACATTAAGTTCTGCAGAAAGAATTCAGAATACAAAGCACCAGACACTACATGTTATTATGCAAATGTGTCACATTTTCATTCTAACTGGTTATGTTGGTTTTTCTTCCAAAACTGATTTCTTTAGAAATACCCCCCTCAGGCTTAAAACTACTTATTTTAAAAACAGATTAGGCCTGATGTTTTTTTTCTGCTTCTGACAGATGACATCTATGATTATTTTGGGGTGAAGATTGCAATGTATTTTGCATGGTTGGGATTTTACACCAACTCTATGCTTTACCCAGCAGTAATTGGCTTTCTGCTTTGGATCTTTGCTGAGTCTGATCAGGCAGGTTTTTATCTTGATATCATAGGCCGCACCTTGCGAAAAAATATATAAATAGAGTACATGACGTTCAGTTGGCTTTCAGACATGTTTTTTTTAATTAACAAACCTTTATGAAATGCAGACAAGCCAGGACATCTGCTGTGTGGTGTTTGCCCTTTTCAATGTGATTTGGGCAACACTTTTCCTAGAGAGATGGAAGCGTCGGGAAGCAGAACTGGCGTATAGGTGGGGCACACTGGACACCCCAACAGAGTCACTTGAAGAGCCCCGTCCACAGTTTCGGGTACAGTGACATCATTTACACATTATCTTAGGTCAGTAGCTATGGCTATGGCCTGTTTAAATGGATATTTTAGTTTATCCCATTTTATCAGGTATGTTTTATATTATAGATTAGGTCTGATACATATTCAATATTGTGTACTACTTTATGATCAGTATTTTTTTATTTTATTTTGCTTTGTAAATCAGGGAGTTAAACGTCGCAGTCCAGTGACTGGATGTGAAGAGTTTTTCTATCCACCCTGGAAGAGAAGCATGTTCTGCTGGTTGATCAGTTTACCTATTTGCATCCTCTGTCTCGGCGTCGTATGCTTGCTTATGTTAATCTGCCTGGAACTTCAAGTAAGTAATCGGCTTTATTAGTTTTTTATTCTTAAAACATATATTTGTAGTTTTTTGCACATATTCATGACATATGTTGCATCTTTTGTAGGAATTTGTCATGGAAACAAAAGAGTTTCCAAGCATGTGTCGATTTATTCCTAAAATTCTTCTGGCTATAACTGTTACTGTATGTGATGAAGTGTACAAGAAAATTGCTCACTGGCTCAATGATATGGGTAAGATTGAAATAAGTCAAAATTTTAATCGGACAATGTCAATATCATACATCTTTCTTATTTCATTGCTTTTTAAGCATTTATTACAACTTTTTTATTTTAAACAGAAAATTACAGACTTCAGAGCACCTACGATAATAATCTCATCCTCAAAACTGTTTTTGTAAGTTTTATGGGACTTTCTATTCGCATTTTATTCAGTCTATCTTCACATCAAATGTCAAAAGGTTTATTTACTACGTGTGGAATTGTTTTTTGTGTCAGTAATGTTTCTATGTTTTGTCACATTTTAAAGTTTCAGTTCATAAATTCTTACCTCAGCCTTTTCTACATCGGATTTTATCTCAAAGATATGGAGCGCCTGAAAGAGGTAATGTATTAACAAGACAGAATAATGTTTTAATAAAATTTTAATTCCTGAAAATTAATGAACATTATTCTCATAAATTAAAGATTTAATTAAATCCTCATTATTTACAGATGCTAGCTACGCTGCTGATCTTCAGACAGTTTCTACAAAATATAAAAGAAGTGTTACAGCCCTATCTCTATGAGCACCATAAACTGGGAGCTCTTAAGACCTTATTGGACTTAATTCACACTATGTTCTTGAACTACAGCCATTTGATAGTACAAAGAATACGACTGACTTTCCAAGCCCGCCCAGATGAAAATAAATGTGGCATTTCTCCAGACCAATCAGAGAAGAGAGAAAGGAAGAGCTTAATTGCCAGCTACCATGTTCCCAAAACAGAAGAAGGGGATGATGATTCTTGTCTAAAGCAAAGGAAGGTCAGTTTCACTGAGAAGGTGGAATACAATGAAAGAGTTGTGAAAACACCAAAACAAGGAAACTTGCACAACGATGGCAGTCCTACACTTATGGAGGAAGGAATGGATCCATCCTCTATATTTGACATAAGTGATGATGATGATGTTAGTGATAAGGAAACTGACAAAACTATGAGTAAACCACAGGCTCAGAGGAGAAAGACCAGATCTGAAGACAACGGCGGTATGGAAAAGAAAACGTCTTGGATGGACCCTCCTGAGGAGAATAAATCTACTGTTTTGACTCAAACAGAGATTGAAAGTTGTATGCTAATTTACGAGGTTCGTCAGACCAATAACCTGATGTTATTGTTAATACAGGACTATTATAAAAATAATAGAATTTTGTTTTTGACTCATTAAGAGAAAGAGAAGCCTTAAGGGGTTCTCATACTTAAATGTAGAGCAATAGTAGACTAAGTGATCAATAAAGTCCTCAAAAGACAACCAACATCTTCTCATACTGTGTATGATCGGGGTTATTTACTTATTTTTGACATCAATTGGAGATTTACAGATGCAGATTTACAAACAGAATCATTTTTTTTTTCTTTTCTGACCTGCAGGATACTCTCCAAGATTACCAAGAGATGTTCATACAGTTTGGCTATGTGGTGCTCTTCTCCTCTGCATTTCCCTTAGCAGCCATGTGTGCCCTCATAAACAATATTGTAGAGATCCGTAGCGATGCCTTAAAACTTTGCACTGGTCTCCAGAGACCCTTTGGTCAAAGAGTAGAGAGCATTGGACAATGGCAGGTCAGGTGATCCACTCAGACTTCACTTATTGTTTTGAGAGCAAATATTATATTGTTGAACTTGTTTCTGTTTGTTTGTCCTCAAAATGTGAACAGACCGCAATGGAGGCTATGGGTCTGATTGCAATAATTGTGAACTGTTACCTTATTGGCCAATGTGGACAGCTACAACGACTCTTCCCCTGGTTGAGCCCTGAGATGGCCATTGTTTCTGTTGTAGTACTAGAGGTAAAAGGGACTTTTAAATCCTTAACAGAAAAAACATATGGCTCTTTTGTGTCTAGTAGTAAAAACATTTGAAAGATGTTCAAAGTAAATTTACTGTTACTCTTTCACAGCACTTTGCCATTCTACTCAAATATGTAATTCATATTGCAATTCCTGATATTCCAAACTGGGTGGCAGATGAGATGGCGAAATTGGAATACCAACGTAGAGAAGCGTTCAAGGTAGCACAACATGCAACACAGCACATGTTCAGCACGAGCAAACATTATTTGAATAATTCTGTGTTTGTTCATCTGTGTTGTTTGTCAGAAACATGAACGTCTGACTCAGCAGCATCAGCAGCAGCATCGGAGAAAGACAGAGGAAGCAGAAGAGCATCAAAAAATGGCGGAGGAACTAGCACGTCAACACAGCGAACTGGAGAAGACAGATCTTAGTGGAGGTGAAGATCAACATCACAATAAAAGTCCAGGGGCCAAATTCATCACTGGGGATAGAGTCAAGAGACCCAGCTCGCTTTTGGGCAAATTCACTTCTACAACTTCTCCCACGAGTGGTGAGGCCAAACTTCCAGGTTTTCTAAAGTTCCTCAAGTCTCAAGAGGTGAAAAAGGAAGCCACTGCCGCAGCTGCACACGGGAGCCAAGAAAAATCACAGTCTCCGAGCAAATCCTTCAATCCAGGCAAACTCTTCAACTTTGGAAAAGACAACATGTATACTGGTGCTGGTTCTGATCAGCAAGCTAAAGCAGATGTCTCTAGGGCCAGTAATGAACAACACCTTTTTCTTGACCAAACCTCTTCGTCAGAAGAGCTGCCATCTTCTGAGGTTGAGAATACGGACTCTGATACTAAACCTTTAAAAAAACAGTGAATGATGATACTACTCAAATATATAACATTGATTGTGCTACATAACCTTTGCTTGAATGTAATAACCGTGTAGTGGTCAAAAGATTACACCATAGTTTTCACATAATGATTTATATTAATCTGAGATCTTACAAATATCTTTCTGAAGGAGGCATGCTTTAGCTCCTGCATGAAAATGAACAGGGGCACAGGAAAGCAAGAAAGTTTGAATGAGCATAGATCGAGCATATACCATAAAAAATAATAGATTATCTATTTTTCTACACATTATTTTGGTACAGGAAATAGAACCATATGACTTAATCCATACATATTGCATGATCTTTGCTGATATTGATTTAAAAAGCAGAGTGAGCACATATTGCAATAAAATGAAGAAATACTGTGAAAATAAATGTATAAGGTGCACACTGATTGTTTGACAGCTCATTTTATACCGCTGCTTCGGCAATAATATATGCACATGCAATTGCTTAAAAATGCACTGAAATCTGAAAATAAAAAACAATACATAACATTTAGAGAAAAGTCGTTTTTGTTTTATTTAGATTTTATGAACTGCTGTTATCTACAGTTTTGCCCAAATTGATTGCTTTCATTTTTAAGCGTATGCCATGCAAAATGGACTGCACGAATTAGACGTAATGGCTGATAACATGATTATAATTACTAATAGATTACATATTATACTGAGAAGGATTAGAGCACGAAATTCAGTATTTCCATTAGATAAATCTGATATCTATTCAATGTGAGATACTTTTTCAATTATTTCTTTCAAAACGTTAAATACAAACAAAGAGCTTTATTGGAATTCACTGAGATCCATTTCAAAAGTATTTCAGCAACTGTCCAGTACAGAGTATCAATGTGAAAGGGATTTTCGTCCTTTGAGCATTCGCCGCAGGATTACTTCGATTCCACCCGGAGTACTGATTCTTTTGATCCAGCCATGGGTCCTCTTCCGTTTGATGTTGTTTGGTTGATATTCTGTTCCACGTTTGCCTGTACGGACCTGCTGATAGTGCCAAAGCGGTTGCTGGAAAACACTGGCTCCCTCTGCTTTGGTTCTCAGTGTTCCTTGGACAATTCTCTGTTCAGGCCCTGTCCTTGATAGAACCACTGAACTAATCGAGCGTTGTTGACAGCAGCTGAAAACTGAACGGGGAGTGCCATTACTCCTGAAATTTAACCAGATACAAAACATCTGTGAAATCACATTATAGTGTGACAATATCTGTGCACAATTTTTCAATGACCTCTATTTTAAGGACAATGTTCAATATTTACATTGTTTGCAGGCAGAAATATCTTTCAGTGGCAGAGCAGCTTATGAATTAATTAAAATGCTTAAACCTTAATTTAATTGCTTATGATTTTCACTCCTCTCACTTGCATAACAAATGTGAAAAGTAAGGAATTATGAAGCATACATTTGAAGCCTGTTAATATAACTAAACAAAGAAAAATATATACATTTTGAAAAAAACTTCCATTTAATGAATGAACTGTTTTATCTGATTGCAATTCTGTTGTGTAATCAATCATTAAACTGTAATCTATAATTTCGCCTATATGATGTTGTCCGTGAGCTGCTAGCTATATACCCAAACAACTAAAGATGAACAAAACTAACATATCAGAGACTAGTTGGTTTTAAAGAATTAAGTGTATCCACATACCAACACAAGCTTGTTGTCCCCGAAAAGCGCCAAAATGTTCGTAACGCATTCATTTTCCTCCGAACAAGCTTTTACCATCAAAATCACACCAAAGTCATCGCATGTCATGCATCTCTTTCTCTACGACGCGATAGGGAGAACATTTCAAATTACTGCCCCCTCGAGGTAAAACGCAGAATACAATTTGCGCCTGATTTAATTGTATTCATTTTATAAATGTAGGTTTTAAGTAAAGATAATAAGGATTGCTACAGTGAACACCGATTGAGTTTACTGAAAAACTCGGTCCATACTAACGCTTCACATTTGGATTAAAATACTTCAGTTCACCGGTTTGCGGAAGACACGTTGCTCTGCCGGAAACGGAAGTGTGTTTCACTAAACGTTCTGTTAGCTTCACCACGCAACATCTAAAACAAACCGTGTCACATCAATTCCACAAACCTCGGCGCTGCGGCAATTTCAACCGGCAAGATGTTTAACCGAATGACAAGCTTATGGATGGGTGATGTAAGTATTCAGTTTTTGTTAGCATTTCTTCGATAATTTTGTAAGATAAACATGAGAGAATCGCAGCATGCGGATTTAACGTTAGCTCAAAGTTACGCAAGCAGGACTAGAAGGAATTTTTAAATAACTTTACTAACAAAACTTGGGGTAAAGTTAGAAGTATAAAAGAACGAATTTAACATAACGTTCCTAAGAAAACGAGCTGATTTGTTGAGATTAAGCTAATTTATTTGTATTGTTTGCTGTTTTTCTCGAGTTTTAAGTAGGCCTCTGGAATTTGCTTAACTTCCTATCGTGATTTAGTAAATAAAACAACGAGCCTAGTTACCGTGTTAACTCACAACATATAACTTTCATACAATTTCATTTTTCAAATCAACTTTATTGACCGTGTTAAGCATTGACTGTGTAAACATAATGTGACGCAGAACTCTTCTGAACTTGCTGTTCTCTTCCCCCGTGAGTCTAACGCTGCCATGTGTTGCATGTTTATAATGATCATCAGATATATGGGAGAGATGTGGTTTCACCGAAAGATTCATTAATGCTCATCATTTGTTTTACAGTTGGACCCCTACATGGATGAAAATTTCATCAAGCAAGCTTTCAGCACTATGGGAGAGACTGCCTACAATGTCAAAATTATTACACACAGACTTACTGGGTAAAATTACGTTTTATTTCTCTTAATTTTAGGCCTACAGAGGCCTACATCTTTCTGCTGTATTTATGAATTAATACCCGTACTATAGTATTAACATTGTTAATGTTTTATCCATAATGTTTTTAAATGCAATCAAAACCTGCTTGCCTATTATTTTTGTGCTAAGAACATAACATTGTTTCCTCAGAGGGTCTGCTGGATACTGTTTTGTGGAGCTGGCAGATGAGGCCAGTGTAGACCGCTCCGTGCAGAGGCTTAATGGGAAGCTGGTTCCAGGATCAAATCCGGTTAGATGCTACACTTGCAGCCATTAAATTGTATAGTTTTGTCATCTATGTTTGACTATTCAAATATTCATATATAGATTATTATAGCCACCAGCATGGTCACCACCTTGGCAAACATTGTTATTTATTACTCCATACATTACTAGTGATGGGCAAGTTGCGGCGCTCAATTTCTTCCCTAAGGGAAGTGGTTGAGCCTGTTTAAAAACTTTGTTTGAAGCTGGTGAATAAACTCTGTTAGGAACTAGCTGACGAATGGGATAAAGCCAGTACTGGTTGCTGGAGGTATGTGAAAATAATAATGCATTTTTAATCTATTAATATGACACTTGTAGGCGAATAATGCCCTTACTACAGGCAAATTGTTGTTTTATTTGCTAAATTGTTTTTTCTTTTCAGCCCAGGAAATTCAAGCTGAACTTTGCAACATATGGGAAGAGGCCTGAGCCAGGGTAAGTAAATTTAGGATTAAGACAATTCAGACTAGCTTTTGATCATGTGTTAGACAACACAGCAGCTGTTTTGTTCGTTTATTTATAAAAAGCAATATCATCCAACTGTGGGGGGTTTTTTCACCTTTTCTTCAGCCCAGAATACTCAGTTTTTGTTGGAGATCTCACATCGGAAGTGGATGACTACCAGCTTCATCAGTTCTTTTTGAAAAAATTCCCTTCATGCAAAGGAGGCAAAGTTGTCACTGACCCCTATGGAAACTCCAAGTATGCGAGCTCTTCACTGTCAGATTCATGCAGCCATAACTCTTCTTGGCTTTCTTTAACAGTTTGACCTTCAACACTGAGGTGGTAATAAATCGGAAGGTTTACCAACGCTTGGCCTTTTATTGACACCATTTATTTGAAGTTTATTTTCAGTCAATACTCTTTACCCTCCTCTCCTAAAAAGGGCCAGACAATACATGGATGTGATTGCCATTGTTACAAATCTGCTAAAACTATTGTTTTCCCCATATAGGGTAAGCAAGAGCAACTCACAATTGAAGTGATGCTACTTCATTTTAAAAGTAAAAGAGAAGTTTCAGTTTTACCATCAAATTAATTTATTAATTGAAATTTGCATATACTGTCTGATGAGGTGTGTGAAGAGTAAGAGAGCAGATGCTGATATATCTAGTTCTTTGAAATATTTAGGGGGTACGGCTTCGTGAAGTTTAGTGATGAGAACGAACAGAAGAAAGCCCTTGAGGAGTTCCAGAATGCATCAGGTCTGGGAGGAAAACCCATCAGAATAAGCATCGCTGTCAACAAAGGGTATGCATAAGTTTTTGTATTATTTTAGTTTTACTGTTCGATTAAAAATGTCTAAATATTGCCCTTATAATTTAATTTAATGTTTTATTGTAAAACATTTGTGAATTGTGAAAAGTAAAATCTAGTTTAACCATAAAATCCAAAATCTGTTTGTTTTTTCAGCAACAAAACAAACAGTTACCACAACCAGAATCAAACTTACAACAGCAGCTACCAACAGCAATACTATCAACAACCCTACAACAATTACTATCCACAGTGGGGCTATGATCAGTACAACAGTTATAACTACGGCTACAACCCCTATGCTACCCCCCCTCCAGTTCCACAAGGGATGATGGGGCCGCCCCCACCCATGGGGATACCCCCCAATCCCGCTGACATGCAAGCATCCACAGAGGTATATCCGTGGGAAGGCAGTAGATAGAAAAAACATTTTTTCATTCCTTATTCCAAACCATTTCTCTTCTGTGATTTATGCCTTGTTATTTTTTGCTTTAACAGTCACAAGATGCCACTGAGGAAGTTGAGGAGGACCCCGCCGAAGGTCATTTTAGTTTACATTGCATCTCTTTAGGCAATAGAAGATAGCTAACATTTGGTACCACTGGAGCTGCACGAATTATCGTTAAAAGATCACGATCTCGATTCAAACACCCACACGATCTCATTAGTGAAAATCAACAAAATATTAAATATGTAATCATTTTGAAGCAAAGTCATATGTGTATTTTATTACGATTATATCACCTTGCCTAAATAAACTTTATGAATTTTTTTTTGTCAGAACCACTAATAAATGATGTATTACTTTGTCGTCATTCAGAATCTTAAAAGAATCGCAATCTCTATTTGAAACGAGGATCGTGATTCTCAATTAATCCAGAATCGTGCAGCTCACTAACAAAAATGTTGATTAGCATCAGCACACAAAAATTAATGAACAATTGTTGTTCTCCTTTTAGATCCAAACCCACAGGTGGATGTGGAGGTGTTGAACAGGCAGTACATGGAGCGCAGTGAGGAGCTTTATGATTCACTCATGGATTGTCACTGGCAGCCGCTCGACAGTGTCACATCTGAAGTTCCTGTGATGAATGGCTACTGACTGTCTGAAACGAGCATATTATGGATTATTCTACAAAAACTTGCCTTTTTTTATTCCGCTCTGAGCAAGTTCTTTCTCCACTGTTCGCCTTTTATTTGAAACTTCAACCCAGCAGACAAAATGTTTCTTTTCATGCGTGTCCATCATCTTTGTGTTTCATAGTGAGGTAGAGATTTTTTTGTACAGAATGTTTTTATTTTATTAGGGATGGAAAGTATTGACCATTGCCATTTTAAATCGGAAGCATTGCCTTTTGCCTTATTAAACTTTTTCCTTGCTGTGAATGCTCATGTAAGCATGCTTTGTGGGTATTTATCTTATGTGGTCCAAATAAGGATCTTGTCTTGATAAAACGTTACTGATGGTTTATGCAGTTTGAAGCCATTCTTCGGCGTATTAAATGAGACATCCATATAAAATTGAAGAACATACTTTTGCCAATTATTGCTTGTACAGGAATACACAACGTGGAGATACTCAGAAATTACCATTTAATGTTAAATTGCATAATATGGCTGCAGTTTCTTATTTAAGCCTACACTTTAAAGACATTTTGTGGGTATTTTTCTAATAAAAGTGAGATTGTCAAGGATTTACCTAATAAATTCATGTGAAGTCTCATTTGTCTCCTTGTGTGATTGTTTTTTTTTTATCAGAGACCATAGTTCAGAGATGAAACTGTTGACTTGAGTCCCAAACATTCTCTAGTTGCTCACTCTAGCATTTGTTTCGCCATTTATCTCAAATGTCTCTTCCTGTTTGCTCTGTGTAGACAAAAGTCCCAACCCTGGCCTTCCAGGGCAGTACCAGCTCGGCCCAAGCCGATACCAACCCTGGTACAATAATCTCCAGCTCAAACAACCAAGAGCACCTCCCAGAAGCTGAGTAGGAAACTGCGGGAAGTAAGCCAGCAGGCAGAGAAGCAGGAACACCCAGAGACTCAGGAGCAGGACGCAGAACAGGAAGAGGATGCGCAGCGGAGCTCCAGAGGGTCCACCCAGGCTCAGGTAGGGTCCAAACACAGCAGTCTCCTCAGCTAGAAGAAGGCAGCACAAACACAGCAGGAGGGCATCTTCAGACACTTCATAACCCCGCCACAGCATGCCAGAGCGGACACAGGCCTCCTTTGTTTCACCTTCACGTAAAAGCAGCAAAGGTTGACCATCTCCGTTATTTCCTGATACCAGGTCAAGCGCAGAGCTGATGGGTTCGTAGCAGCTCCCAGTGGCGTTCTCTAACAGACCAAGCAGTTTGCGGAAGCCCAGCCACAGTCCACCTGCCACGGCTAGCCGAGAAAGGTGACGTAGTGAAAGTGTGAGTGAACGTCGCACAGAAAAAGAGAGGACGAAGACAAAAGAGCCAACAAAAATGCAAGTCCAGCCCCAGCCTGACCGCAGGAAAACCCTAAAATGAACGATGAAATGCATTATTATGGAAAACGCATAGTGTCTGTATTTTTTATACTGCTTGAATCTTTACTTAATTAATTAAATTACATTTAAAGTTATCCTATCAGTTTATTTACGTGCCACTTACCTGTAAAGAAAATTATTTCTCTTCCCAAAGACACTATATTGGGAGACCCATAGACTCAGTAGGGGCCCAAACAAAAGCAATGCTGACAGCAACAAATGAAAATGGCGTCGAACAGATGCATTGCCAAGTAGTCCAGCTGCCAGGTCAGTAATGACCACAAGGAGAGCGTTAAAAAACATTTGCCAGTGTGATATAGGTCACAACGCAAGTGAAATAAGTCCAATTTCTATCAGAATCCTGTGAGAATTGTGACTGCTAAAGCGTGTCAGGGTTGTAGAAGTGCTTCTTGTATTATCCTTCAGACACGCACAAGTTGAGATGTTTCTGATGAAGATTGTTCGAAGTTGCTTTTATGACATTTCAAATAATCATGTAGCCTATGTCATACATATGCTTCTGTACTTACAGATGTTTCTTTTTGTATTTAGTCCAAGTATGAAGAGTTCTACCTTCCTAGGTTTCTCATCTTACATTCTGTGTCCTCTAACCTTCAGGAGATTTCCACGCCCTATCTGTCTTCTCATCTGTCTCTGTCCAGGGATCTGGGAGCGCTTCCTCTCTCTATGTGCTTACAACCAACAACTTCCGTTTACGCCGTGCATCCAAGAGAAATAGAGTCCTTTTCGTACCTGATTTTCTTGTTCTTTTATTGACGTGTCTATTTCATTCCTCTAGCAGCATAACTGCTCTGGTTCTCTTGCACCTTTCACATGGCCCACTCACTCCACCCCCTCAGAACAGAAAAAGCCGAGTTGTCACCTTCTGTACGCTCATGTAGGGAGTGTCATATTGCAGTTGGAAAGTTGTCATGCCTTGTTGCTGTATTATTGTTATTGAAGATTCCTTATGTTAGTGCAGATAGTGCCCCAAATGTGAATTAGTATAACATTCAACCGCTGATATGGACAAACTTTTAAACATGTGCTAAAATCTCGCTCTCAGTAAATGAACATACAGTACTGCGCTCTAAATGTCAGGGGCTCCCTGCTGTATAAATGGCACTACATGCTATGTATAGTTGCTGGAGCTCCTTTTCTATTCAGCCATATTTAGCCCTAACCTTTGTACTCTATCTGCATCCCAATATGTAGCTTTCTCCATTATTAGTATCAGCTGTTGTTGGTGCCTGTCTCTGTCAATCACAGCAACACTTTATAGCCTCCACTTTTTACACCAACTGCATTATCTTCTCTGTCCTGTAAAACACCCACCATTCTTTCTCAGTCTTTTGTATTTTAATAGTTAATTTAATAGTTATTTTAGATACCTGTAGTTCCTTTGGCGTTTTATGAGCTATGAACTGAGTACACACTAGTTGTAGAATGTCCACTTAAAGTGATAGTTCACCCAAAAACGAAAATTCTTACATCATTTACTCACCCTTTTGTCATCTCAAACCTTTATGGCTTTCTTTCTTTCGCAGAACACAAAAGAAGATGTTTAGAAGAAAGTTGGTGACCGAACAGCAGTGAACCTGTCAACAACATTTCTAAAAATATCTTCTTTTATGTTCTATCCAAGAAAGAATGTCAGACACGTTTGAAAGTTCAAAAGCATGAGTAAATGATGACAGAATTTTTGGGTGAACCATCCCTTTAAAAACATTTATTTTTTACTGTTTTGAATTTTGAAAAAGTCCCATTATGATTGATTGATTGATCCAAAAGAAAATTAAATTCCTCCAGTAGCTCATGACGCAAAATACACAATACGATACCATAACAAAACAAAATGTTTGAAGAAGCAATTTAAAATACAAGACGCATATATATATATATACAAACGAATAAACACTGTTCCAGCACCCTCAACAAAATACATTTAAACTGTATAAAATGGCATAAACATGCATGGTATAGAAATGCATTTTCATAATGCAGTCATGAAAATAATTGTGAAATCTTCAAAATGATGAAATGTATTCATGTAGAAGGCGGTTGCCATCTGTAATTTGCTGAAATGTTATGTAAGAATTTAACATAGGTTAGACTAAAATGGCATTGGCTCTTGATTTAAATAAAAAAGGAAGTCTTTTATATAAAAGACAGACAGTTTTCTACATTATTATTTCCTGTGTGCCCTGGGCACAACTGCTAACCAAAGGGGGTGCTTTGAAGGTGTTTTAAAATTAAAGGCCCCTACTACCATGGACCATTTATTCATGGTCCCTTGTCCAACAACGCCCCCTGGTTTTTAAGTTGTGGTTTCAATGGAAAATTTAAAACAATGAGATAAGATGTCCCAGAAAAATGCTTCTTGCTGTTAAACATCTTACTTATTTCTCCTGAAAATGAGCATATGTTCAACTTAAAGGAGTTACGTTATACATGCAGAAGAAGCTACATAATAATTGGCTGCATTAAATGCTATTAATAAATTAACCTGCATTATTCCTACGTTTAACAGAACATTTAATGGTTTGTTTTTGGCAATAAAATATATACGACGTTTTAGAAAGTTATATCTATAAATAATATCATTATTGTGAGAAATTTAAACATATTATTTCTAATAATAATAATATAACAAGTAACATGTCCAAGACAAGCAAATATTAATTTGTGGTTAGAAAATGACCTCTGATAACAATGTTACGTGTAATACATATGTTATGCATTACACAGTGTGCACTTGGGAATGAATGGAGTCATTGTGTCATTCTTATAGAATGAGCAGAATGCCTCTGGTCTCTCAGCTCCCCATGTGTCTTTGAATAACCTAACCAGCTCTTATAATCCCATATAGTATAAAAAAAACTCATCACACATACCAAACCTTACAAAATGCACAAAAAGCTTACTTTTACTTAATCTTTGTATCAGATTTAGTCTTTGACCTTTTTTAAAGTGTAGAGAGCAAAATGACATACTTCCAATGATACAACTTTATGAATATATTGCTTTGCTTGTGTGTAAAAAGAGTGTTAACAAAAAATTCTGTAGGTTTAAATATTTTTTCAGGAGTACAATGTTTTCTAACCCATGAATAAAATTATTGTGGTTACAGCGTTTGTGTAATACAGTAATGTATAGAAATGTAAAAAAATGGGATGTTAAATTCACAGCACCATTGTTATAATAAATCAACTATAATTGGGATATGATTATACTTTTCACTGCTGATAGCTGCTTAAACCTTAGGGCTTAAATCATTAACAGGGCAATTGAAGATCATTTTGCTTCATGACTAGATTTAACCTTATAATGTTCTTATGATACCCTGATAAAATTTGCTGTCGGTTCTTTTGACTGAACAGTGCAGACATCCCTGGCACTTATCACTAATCTTCTGCTAAAAGTTTGATTGACATCCAGGGCAGCTGCATCTCTCTGGGCATGCTCCTCTCTGTCTCCATCCAAAATACAGACATGATGCAGATGCAGTGACTCGTCACGCCCAGCATTATGCTATGAGTCACGTAGCACTTATTGTACTTATTGTATCTATTATTAAAAGAGAGGAACAAATATAAAGGTGTATTATGACTTGGAAATATGTACTTGAAACAGTCTCCATTGTATTTAAAAATCTTAACCTCAGTTTTTCCACTTATACATTTAAATAACTGCAAGGACCTATATTAGGAATTCAATAGACACTGCCAATAAGGGACACTCGCACTATTCAAATGCCACGTTTGTACTCTCAGACATCCTGTATATTCAATGAGAGTAGGCATTGTTATGACAACCTAATATCCTGTTACTTTTTGTTTGGAAATAAACATTAGGACTGTTTGACAGCTATGTATTAGTAGGCTATTGTGTCATGCATAGTGAGTAACTGTGAGACCTCTTAGGAATGCAGAATGCTCGTGGCTAATAGACACTACATGCGTGTTCCCTCTAGCACCTAGTTATCCACTGAATGATGCTGTCAGCCTCTCAACAACAACTGTAATGTTGAAATGTGAATGGATAGCACATCGCCATCCCCTTATTACATCCCAGATGCAGTTGTATTTGGTGACATAAGTTTACTATATGAGTTCAAATAAACTAACAATAGTCAATACTTTCACATCAGCAGTAAAATCATAAGTGGCCTATCTGTTAACATCAATGAACAACTGTACCATTAACAAACTTTAAAAGTAAAGTTCACCTTGAAATAAAAATGTCCACATATGGTTCAAATGAAAGTATATGACTCTTTCTTCTATTGAACACAAAAGAAGATATTTGGAGAAAGGTCTCAGTGATTTTGTGTCCAGTCAATGGGGGTCAATGTTATTTGGTTACCAGCATTCTTCAAAATATCTTATTTTGTGTTCAGAAGAAAGTAAGTCATACAGGTTTGGAGTGACATGAGGGTGAGTAAATCAGAGAATTTGAATTTTTGTGTACTATCCGTTTAAATGTTTATTGCTCATTGCTAGCTAATGCAAAAAATATTTTGAATAACACCTTATTGTAAAGTGTGCTATGCACATTTGCATGTCAGTTTAGATGGATGTCACCTATTGCTAAAATCACTGTGTGCAAAAAATTTGCAAACTGTTGTTATGAGTTTAGCCACAGTAAATGTCACAGACTATGTGTCTACTCTGCAGTGACAGGAACATCTCAAGGTGTTGAAAGGTCTCTCTGGTGAACACACAGAGTTGGCTGGGAATCCTGCATCTCCTGATAACCTTACCTAACCAGATATCTCACCACCACTGCCCGACACCATATCACTGGACACTTCACACTGGGGACAGCTATTCAGTTTTTCTATTTCAAAATTCACACCGATATCGGCATTAAAGGGATAGTTCACCCATTCATTCAGTTACTCACCCTCATGTTATTCCAAACATATGAAAATTACTTCTGCAGAACGATAACAAACAACATTTGCCCCCACTGAGTTCCTTTCTATGGACACAAAACCACCGAAACATTTCTTATTTCTCGTTTGTGCTTCACTATAGTAAGTCAAACATGGTTCAAGACAATTTTTTTATTTTGGGTGATCTGTCAAATTTATACAAGCCACTGCATGAGCAATGGATGGCGCATGTGTCATGCCATGTTCATAGAATCAAAATCAAACCACACTTTTTATCTTAAATAATAGTCTTACCTTCTGCCTACTCAAGTGTTGATACATAAGAACCTTGTTTGCATACAGCTAGAGGATATACGTTTATAGGTTGTGAGAAGAAAAGGACTGTACACGGCAGAACTATTTAGTTTTCTGAGCACTTATAGTCAGAACTGATGCTTGGGACTATGAAGCTGACAGGAAGGAGCACAAGAAGAGAGGGACAGAAACTAAATGGCTTGGCTTGATTTAACTGCAGTATCAGTGCATACTCCAAACACAGTGTCCTGCACAATAACATTACAGATAAGAAAAAACATATTCACGAGTGAGCGATAGGTGAATAATCAGAGATGGAGAATTTATATTCCCTTGACTCATAGCAAAAATATTCATGATCGCTAGCCAACAGCTCGACCTCTCTGCACCTTTGGATATCAAAACACTACAGATTGGCTTGTTTAGTGTTTGTTGAGTGCTTATACCGGGAGGAGCTCCTAGGTCAGCTGTGTCCTTGGCCTTATAGGGTTATGTTAACTGAGGTTATATATCCCATCTCTGATATTGGGCTGAATCTCGGCACACTGAGCTGACGCTGACCCTTGGGATCAGTGTGGTTATTCTCTCTATTTCTGTAAGTTTTTCCCAACATTACTTTCATTTGAAATATGTGCACTGTTTAATATTAGCTATAATGTTGTTGTGTCATTGTTACATATACTAATGGGTGGCATCGTTTCTTTTTAGGTGCGATCACAAACAACTTAGTACATTTCTGCATGCAACCTCATGCCACCTACACCTTTTACTTAAGTTAAAAGTCTCTTACGATCTACATCCAGATATTCTCTCTTTTTCGATTATTAAAGAGTCACTATGGGTGATGCTGCGATGTCCGTGTTTGGGGCCGCTGCCCCATTCCTGCGGAAGTCTGATAGGGAGCGTCTGGAAGCACAGACAAAACTCTTTGATTTGAAGAAAGAATGTTTTGTGCCGGATCCCGTGGAGGAGTTTGTTAAGGCCTCCGTCATAAGTCGAGAGGGTGACAAAGTCACTGTGGAAACACAGGGAGGAAAGGTCAGTTATGATAAAAAGAATATCAACTTATGACCATGGAAAATAATGGATGAAGCTTCTGCAAATGTCTCCTCAGTCAATACATAATTTAGATATCATTCCAGGTATGAGTGCAAAGATTTTTTTGTAAAAAAAAATTCTCTTTAGATCGATTCTTAAACTATTTCTTAAACAGTTAACATTGCACAATTTAGTCAATGATCATCTAAAGCAGGAGTTTAGACCGTTTTTTTAAGGTTTTTTATGAAAACATTCCAGAATTTTTCTCAATATAGTGGACTTCAATGGACTTGAAATGGTTGAAGCTCAAAATTACAGTTTCAGTGCAGCTTCGAAGGCTCTAAAGGATACCAGACGATGAATAAGGGTCTTATCTAGCGAAATGATCGGTCATTTTCTAAAAAAAAAAATGTATATGCTTTATAAACACAAATGCTCGCCTTTTGGAGTCCATTCAACCGTTTGGAGTCCATTGAAGTCCACTATATGGAGAAAAATCCTGCAATGTTTTCATCAAAAACCTTCATTTCTTTTCGACTAAAGAAAAAAATACATAAACATCTTGGATGACAACAGGGTTGAGTAAATTATCGTGAAAATGTATGTTGAAAGTGGACGATTCCTTCAAGTAATTATTTATAAATGTAATGTCAGAACATTTAAATTCTCAAATTATTAATTTGACACATTTATGTTTAGTGCTTCTGGTTGGAAAATCCTTCTTTCATTTTTTTCTTTTACAGACCATCACTGTCAAAGAGAGTGATGTTATGCAGCAGAACCCTCCCAAATTTGACAAAATTGAAGACATGGCAATGTTGACTTTCCTCCATGAGCCTGCTGTGCTGTTTAATCTCAAAGAGCGTTATGCAGCATGGATGATCTATGTGAGTATATAAGACTATAAACGGATAAACCCCAACTAAAGCTTTTCTTTTCTTTCACAACTCTACTAACACTTCTGTTCTGCAGACTTACTCAGGGCTGTTCTGTGTCACTGTCAACCCCTACAAGTGGTTGCCGGTGTACAATAAAGAGGTGGTCCTTGCCTACAGAGGAAAAAAGAGGAGTGAAGCTCCTCCCCACATTTATACCATCTCTGATAATGCCTATCAGTACATGTTAACAGGTATCAAAAATAGAAACCTAATTAAAAAGATAAAATAATACATGATATAACTAAATTAAAATGATTCTTTATTTCCGAGAAGACAAAATAAAAATGTATATTACTGTCATTCTGAACAGACAGAGAAAACCAGTCCATTCTTATCACGTAAGTTACAACAATACACACCATACACAAAGATCCATATTAGTATTCTCAGTATTACAGTCTGGCTTTGCACATCAAGGGTATGCTTGCACTTCAATTTGTTTTTTATTAAAAAGTTTTCCCCTTTACCTTGCTATGTCAGGACATCCTGTGTCACCTGTTTAAATGGACAAAATGGACATTGTGTACTTATTTATTCTCATTTCTGACCCCAGGGGAGAGTCTGGTGCTGGGAAGACTGTAAACACTAAAAGAGTAATTCAGTACTTTGCCAGCATTGCAGCAAGTGGAGGCAAGAAGGAACAGGACAAGAACAAGGTAGTAGAACAAGGTTCTACTTCCAAAAATATAGATATAAGAATTGTATAAAATACAATAAAATTGTGTTTATATGACTTAAAGTACTTTGTGAATTGATGTCCTTTTCAGGGAACCCTGGAGGATCAAATCATCCAGGCTAACCCTGCCTTGGAGGCATTTGGTAATGCAAAGACCATCAGAAATGACAATTCCTCAAGATTTGTAAGTGAATGTAATTTTGCCAAGCAAAATTCAGAGCATAATACATTTTATAGAACCTGTCTAAGTTGTAAATGGTTTTCTTTAGGGGAAATTTATTAGAATTCACTTCGATACAAGAGGGAAACTGGCATCTGCAGACATTGAAACATGTATGTCAAATAAACTTTATTTAATTTATTCAAAGAGTAAAAATATAAGTAAATGAAACTGTATTGAATAAAAAACTGTTTTGTTTGTCCAGATCTACTGGAGAAATCCCGTGTCATCTTTCAGTTAAAGGCTGAGAGAGACTATCACATCTTCTATCAAATTTTATCCAACAAAAAGCCTGAGATACTTGGTTTGCAAATGATATAAACCCAAAACGTCATATTGCCGCTGTTGGGCATTAACCTTTTATCTCCATTTTTTTATGATTTTTATGTCTGTCTGTGGGTTTTGCAAATATGTAACCAGTTAAAAGTACTGAAAAGATCTTGTCAACATTGACAACATAGTGTTTAATTATTGAAAAAGTGTTTTTCATTTCCTGTAACATGGCAGATTTGGGGATACAATATTTTAGTCCAACAGCAACAATATACTTTATAATATTGTTTATCATAATATACTTTATCATAATATACTTTGTGTGTTTCATTTTGTACCTCTTCCCCTGCATTTGTGTAAACAGAGATGCTGTTGGTGACAGCGAACCCCTATGACTATGCATTCATCTCTCAGGGAGAGACCACAGTTGTTTCCATTGATGATGCTGAGGAATTAATGGCAACCGATGTAAGTTTCTTGTGATTAAATCCCGAAAAAAGTCATATATAATGATAATGAGTCAAAAAACATTCATGTCAATGTCAATACCCAAGACTGTACGAATATTTCACTTTTACAGAGTGCTTTCGATATATTGGGCTTTACACAAGAAGAAAAGAATTCTGTGTACAAGCTGACTGGAGCCATTATGCACTTTGGCAACATGAAGTTTAAGCAGAAGCAGCGTGAGGAACAAGCCGAGGCTGATGGAACTGAAGGTAAAAACAGAAGGCTGAATTGGATATCAAAAAGCAACCTGCACCTCTAAACTGCTGCATTTATGTCACACTTTATTTATGTGCCACGCTTATTTATGAAATCTTGATTCCTAGATACTGACAAAGCAGCATATCTGATGGGTCTAAATTCTGCTGACCTCATTAAAGGTCTATGTCATCCAAGGGTCAAAGTGGGAAATGAGTGGGTGACCAAAGGACAAAATGTCCAGCAGGTAAGTACCCTTATTAAATGTGAGGCTAACAGAACAAACAAACAAATATTTACGTGCCAATTATTTTCAGGTAAACTATACTGTAGGTGCCTTATCAAAATCAGTGTATGAAAAGATGTTCCTCTGGATGGTGGTGAGAATCAACCAGTCTCTGGAGACAAGGCAGCCACGTCAATACTTCATTGGAGTGTTGGATATTGCCGGCTTTGAGATCTTTGATGTGAGTACTTAACACTTCACACATTTAATAAGGCATCTCAAATCGTGTGAATGCTAATAAATCAATGCGCCATTACAAATACACATATTTTTGTTTACAGTTAAACACCTTTGAGCAACTCTGCATCAACTTTACCAATGAGAAACTGCAACAGTTTTTCAACCATCACATGTTTGTGTTGGAACAAGAGGAGTACAAGAAAGAAGGAATTGAATGGGAGTTCATTGACTTCGGCATGGATCTGCAAGCCTGCATTGATCTCATTGAGAAAGTGAGTCGCTGATAATTGCTACAATGTAATGACATCATTGTTTATAATTGCAACGTTGAATACATATTCCTGCTTCCTTCAGCCCATGGGTATCATGTCCATCCTTGAAGAAGAGTGCATGTTTCCCAAAGCCAGTGATGCAACCTTTAAAGCAAAGCTTTACGACAACCACCTTGGAAAATCAAACAACTTCCAGAAACCCAGGATTGCGAAGGGAAAGCCAGAAGCTCACTTTGCCCTTGTTCATTATGCTGGCACAGTGGACTACAACATTTACAACTGGCTAGTGAAGAATAAGGACCCCCTGAATGAAACTGTGGTTGGATTGTATCAGAAATCTTCGCTGAAGTTGTTGTCTATTCTGTTTGCCAACTACGCAAGTGCAGACTCAGGTGACCTTGTAATGTTCTCTCAAGAATTGACCATAAGCAATATTAAAAACTCCTGAATTAATGTTCTCTGATTGGTTTATGCAATGCAAATGAATTTAAAGTATGCATTTTAGCCAATCCATTCTCTGGAAACCAAACTCATTACACTGCCCTTGCTAGTGCTCTAATGTTAGAAAAACAAGGCAGCTACAACAAACTGTCTGATCATATTGTATCAACGAGAACTCAGGATGTTTTAAGCTTCGTTGGTAATAAATCATGGTAACGAATGCACAACTATATCTGACTTTTGATTAATGAACCGTTTTCCAGCCTTGTCTGAAGGTGCAAGTGGAAAAAAAGAAAAGAAGAAGAAAGGATCATCATTCCAGACAGTGTCTGCTCTTCACAGGGTACGTGCAAGCCCCTTAACACCTAAACACTAGCAACATTGTTTAAACATACTCTATCCAAGCCTCCAAGTGTATTTTTGACCAGTGTGATGATGTATCCTCACAGGAGAATCTCAATAAACTCATGACCAACCTGAGATCAACTCATCCACACTTTGTGCGCTGCATCATCCCCAATGAGACAAAGACTCCCGGGGCGATGGAGAATCCTCTAGTCATGCACCAGCTACGCTGTAACGGTGTGCTTGAAGGTATCAGGATTTGCAGAAAGGGTTTCCCCAACAGAATCCTGTATGGTGATTTCAAACAGAGGTACATAGAGAAAATGTAACCCAAAGTACGTGCAACATTATAAGATGACATTTTTATTAAAATTTAGTGTTTTGATTCTACAGATATCGCATCTTGAACCCTGCAGCTATCCCTGAGGGACAGTTCATAGACAGCAAGAAAGGGGCAGAGAAACTACTGAGTTCTCTTGACCTTGACCACCAGCAGTACAGGTTTGGACATACCAAGGTAAGTTTCTTCAGGAATACGATATGAAAAATGCCTTACAGGGCAAACATGATAAGATGATGTCCTCATCAGGTATTTTTTAAGGCTGGTCTACTAGGCCAGCTGGAAGAGATGAGAGATGAACGTCTATCAAAAATAATCACTGGAATTCAAGCTAGGTCTCGTGGTCTTCTCTCAAGAATTGAGTATCAGAAGATGGTAGAACGCAGGTAAAAATGATTGTATACTGACATTTACTTTAACTAGAACTATGTATAGATACACTGTATTTTAAACTGTGTTGTATTTTTCTTCTCTGTTATTCAGGGATGCATTGCTTGTGATTCAGTGGAATGTGCGTGCATTCATGAGTGTCAAGAATTGGCCCTGGATGAAACTCTTCTTTAAAATCAAGCCGTTGCTGAGATCTGCTGAATCGGAGAAGGAAATGGCCAACATGAAAGAAGAGTTCTTGAAGCTTAAAGAAGCTTTTGCAAAGTCAGAGGCTCGTAGAAAAGAACTGGAAGAGAAAATGGTGACTCTTCTTCAAGAAAAGAATGACCTCCAACTTCAAGTGCAGGCGGTAGGAGTTTTACAAACAAATGTGGAGAATCAGTACTAATAAGCGTGTTTCTGTGTACATTTATCAATGCTTTTTTCCAATCTGAACAGGAACAAGATAATCTCTGTGATTCTGAGAGAGGTGTGAAGGTCTGATCAAAAATAAGATCCAGATGGAAGCAAAAAATAAGGAGTTGACTGAGCGCCTTGAGGACGAGGAAGAGATGAATGCAGAGCTGACAGCTAAAAAGAGAAAGCTGGAGGACGAATGCTCTGAGCTGAAGAAAGACATTGATGATCTGGAACTTACACTGGCTAAAGTGGAGAAAGAGAAGCATGCTACTGAAAACAAGGTTTGAAAAAGTACTTTGAAAAGGTTGTTTTCATCTCTCATGAAATGTTTGCCTAACAAGCTATATACACACACACAGGTGAAGAACCTGACAGAAGAAATGGCAGCTTTGGATGATATTATTGCCAAGCTGACAAAAGAAAAGAAAGCTTTACAGGAAGCTCACCAGCAGACACTGGATGACCTGCAAAGTGAAGAAGACAAAGTCAACACCCTCACTAAAGCTAAAGTAAAACTAGAGCAGCAAGTGGATGATGTAAGTCTAACTGGGTGACAGGTCTACAACTGTGATGTTTGCAAAATAAAGAAATTACCAAAAATATCATCGCGATCTTCCATATTCTGACGCATTTCCAAGTAAAACGGAATAATAAATTACAAAATAGAGGCCGTGGATAATGTTTTCCACTTTGAATTGATTGGATATAAAAGATGGTTTGAGGGGCGTGGTTAAATTATGACATCAAGAGTGATCGCTACTATTGGGCGGGGGTAGATTTTAAGAATTTGATGAGAGATTATGAGACATGAATTCAAAAAAGAATGACCTCCAACGTATAAACATTTTATAACACTGCAATATTCCATGATTCTATAGGAAATATTGTATAATTTTTATTAAAAAAAATATTTCACGGGGAACAGTTCTGACAAAAACCCATTAACTTTCGTTTACTCTTAGCTGGAGGGATCTCTAGAGCAAGAAAAGAAGATCCGGATGGATCTAGAAAGAGCTAAGAGAAAACTTGAGGGAGATTTAAAACTGACCCAGGAGAGCATAATGGACCTGGAGAATGACAGGCAGCAGCTGGAAGAGCGACTTAAGAAGTGAGAGAAAAAAATAAATAAATTAAAGACAGAAAATGCTTTGATTATTTTCTAATGAAAGTCCATCATTTATTTTTTTAGAAAAGACTTTGAAATCAGTCAGCTCAACAGTAAAATCGATGACGAACAGAACATAATTATGCAGCTTCAGAAGAAACTAAAGGAGCTACAGGTAATTCATGTGACCATATAATGATCTGTAACAATTGTGCAGCATGGAAATCAGTCATCTTATGCTTTGTGCTAGGCTCGTGTTGAAGAACTGGAGGAAGAGCTTGAGGCAGAAAGAGCTGCCAGAGCTAAGGTAGAGAAACAGAGAGCAGATCTAGCCCGAGAACTGGAGGAGATCAGTGAGAGACTGGAGGAGGCTGGAGGAGCTACATCTGCTCAGATTGAGATGAATAAGAAACGGGAGGCAGAGTTTCAGAAAGTTCGCAGAGACCTTGAAGAGGCCACTCTGCAGCATGAGGCCACCGCCGCCACACTGAGAAAAAAACAAGCTGACAGTGTGGCAGAACTGGGAGAACAGATAGATAACCTACAGAGAGTCAAACAAAAACTGGAAAAAGAGAAGAGTGAACTGAAGCTTGAACTGGATGATGTGGCCTCCAGCATGGAGCAGATTGTCAAATCCAAGGTGATGTTAGGATGAGGATCTTTATGAAATGTTTTGAGATTGATGGATTTCTTAGGTTTTTGCTGACGCGATATGTACTCCCTCAGACTAATATGGAGAAACTCAACAGAACTCTTGAAGATCAAATGAATGAATTTCGTAACAAGAGTGAGGAAAACCAAAGGTCCCTCAATGACTTCACCACCCAGAGGGCAAAGCTTCAGGCTGAAAATGGTAAATCAATAAAATTGACTTCTATGGTGCAGTCTTAAAGAGTAGCTATTACAATGTCCTTCAAATTTAATTTAATGCAATGTGTAATGTTGCTGTGTGTGAATGTAAGCAGTCTGCCAAGCTGTAAAACTGAAAGTGAACCAATAACAAAGTTTTGGCTTGAGAAAAAAAAGGAGTCGACTCTGTTGTTCAAATTTCAGTTCCGGGTCGAATTTGCGTCACGCCCGCATATATTTCATTTGCAACACGGCAAAGCTGTACTCGGTAGACCAATCACAGCAGAAAAGACCATCTGCCCAATCAGATAAGACTAGGCTTACAGAAATGAGGAGATTAGACAGATGAATTGCCGAACGATTCATTTGACAGTCAGTCAAGAAGTAAGGTAATAATAACTGTCAATTATTCGAAAATGGTAGGACCTAAATAATCACAAAATATTTACTTTCTAAAAATACAGGTGCTTCGAAAGGTTCTTAAATGCCATAGAAGAACCTTTTTTGTTTAAATGGCTCCATAAAGAGCATTAAACATCCGTAGAACCTTTCTGTTTCAAAAAAAGGTTATTTATGGTGAAAAAAGGTTCTTCAGATTATAAAAAGGTAAGATAGAGATGGTTCTTTAAAGCTTCTTCTATGGCATCGCTGTGAAGAACCTTTTAAGCACCTTTATTTAAGACCACAAAGTTGTTTTTCTCTGCTAGATGACTTCGCGAGACAGGTAGAAGAAAAGGAATCATTAATCTCTCAACTCACAAGGGGTAAGAACTCTTTTAGTCAACAACTTGAGGACCTGAAGAGGCAGCTGGATGAGGAAATTAAGGTAACCTACTACTTCTCCTATATTTGTTTTTCA
This sequence comes from Triplophysa dalaica, assembly GCF_015846415.1. Taxonomy (NCBI): domain Eukaryota; kingdom Metazoa; phylum Chordata; class Actinopteri; order Cypriniformes; family Nemacheilidae; genus Triplophysa; species Triplophysa dalaica. The sequence continues at coordinate 9,725,931 of NC_079544.1, forward strand.
TCTCCAACTTCCTGTAATTCATGAAATTCATGATCTTCAGTTACAAAAAACATTTTTTTTTCAAAGGCAAAGAATGCCCTCGCCCATGCACTTCAGTCTGCCCGTCATGACACCGATCTGCTCAGAGAGCAGTATGAGGAGGAGCAGGAGGCCAAAGCCGAGCTGCAGCGGTCCATGTCCAAAGCTAATTGTGAGGTGGCTCAGTGGAGAACCAAGTATGAAACTGATGCCATTCAGAGGACTGAAGAACTGGAAGAAGCCAAGTAAGACATGAAACCTTTTATGACTTGCTGTATGTACAGTATACATTTTTCTAATATTTGTCAAGACATTAGAGCTGTGTAAAGTCCACATATATTTTTCCACTCTAAATGTTTTTTAAAAGGATCGTTTCAATGTTCTGGAAAAAAAATTCTGTCCATCTAGGAAGAAACTGGCTCAGCGTTTGCAGGAGGCTGAGGAGGCCGTAGAGGCTATAAATGCTAAATGTTCTTCCCTTGAAAAGACTAAACACAGACTCCAGAATGAAATTGAAGATTTAATGGTGGATGTGGAGAGATCAAACACAGCTGCGGTAGCATTAGACAAGAAGCAAAGAAACTTTGATAAGGTATACATACCAGCTTCTAAGATACAATATGTAGGGTGATGTCAGTCAGACATCAAAGTGTTGTATTTCTGCATGACCCCAATAACAGAAAAAATCTTTGTTTTCATAATGCAATGTGAAAAAATGTTGCTTTCAGGTCTTGTCTGAGTGGAAGCAGAAGTATGAGGAGTCTCAGTGTGAACTGGAGAGCTCACAAAAGGAGGCCAGATCTCTGAGCACAGAACTGTTCAAGCTGAAGAACTCGTATGAGGAATCGTTGGATCATCTTGAGACACTCAAGCGAGAGAACAAAATTCTGCAAGGTTCGTTCATTGCTACTCTATGTTGAACATACTTTAACAAAACAAAGTCTCCATTGGATATGCAAATGGTCTTGCTATATTTCCCATTAGAGGAAATCTCTGATCTGACGGAACAACTTGGTGAGAGTGGAAAGTCAATCCATGAATTGGAGAAGGCCCGTAAGCAGTTAGAACAAGAAAAGGCTGAGATACAATCTGCTCTGGAAGAGGCTGAGGTAGGCCAACTTCTTGGAGCGCCATTACAGAAAATGCTTTGATGAAATGTGTAAGCTTATTTTGTGTAACACAGGGATCTTTGGAGCATGAGGAGGGCAAAATCCTCAGGACCCAGTTGGAATTTAACCAGATAAAGGCTGACATTGAGCGCAAGATGAATGAGAAAGACGAGGAAATGGAGCAGTTAAAGAAGAACATGCAAAGGACCATAGACACCTTGCAAGGCGCACTGGAGTCTGAAACTCGGAGCAGGAACGAGGCTCTCAGGATAAAGAAGAAAATGGAAGGTGATCTGAATGAAATGGAGATTCAGCTCAGCCAGGCCAACAGACAGGCATCCGAAGCTCAGAAACAACTAAAGTCTATCCAGGCCCATATGAAGGTAAACAAAATAAAAATTAGATTTACATTTATGCTTTTGGCAGACGCTTTTATCCAAAGTGACTTACATTGCATTATTCTATACATTTATACATAGGTACAGTCATGCTCACCATTATTGGCACCCTTTGTGATTGTGAGCATAGAAAGCTGTAAAACTAAATCTGCATTGTTTCTCCATTTGATCCTTTATTGAAAAATAATGAAATATTCCAACATTTCATTGAAGGAAAACAATTTGTGTATATGTGGAATATCACTTTGAGAAAAAAAAATCCTCCATATATGTTGGCCACAATTATTGGCACCCTTGTATTTAATTCACCCCGCAACCTTAATTTATAAGAATCAGCTCTGAGTGTTTTCTTTTCAGTCTGATGAGGTTTGAGACTACATTGAGAGTCATCTAAGTCCATTCCTCCATAAAGAATTTCTCCAGATCATTCAAATGTTGGTCCTCCCTCTTCTTAGTTCATATCACTCATTTTCTATAGGGTTCTGGTCAGGACAGGATCTTGATTTTGTGTTCAGTGACCCATTTTTTACTGATTTTGATGTTTATTTTTAACCAGTGTGTTGATGGAAGCTCTAACCACGACCCATTAGAATATTTCTAGCAGAGCAAGTCAGGTTTAGATTTTTTTACTTGTCGGTATTTGATATAAAACATGATGACATGTATTTGAAAAAAAGGTCCAGAACCTATGGTATAAAAATAGGTTAACAACAATGAAGATCTGGTGACATATTTAACTGTGGACATCGGGCATTCTTTATCCCTGTGTGCCACCAAACCTATCTTGTGTTGTTGCTGCCAAAAAAAGCTATTTTTCATTCCAAATGGCCATAGACCCCAGTCCGGTTGAAGTTCCAGTATGCCAGATTAATATTGTGCGGTTTATTTTTGTATGAGAGCAGAAGATTTGTTTCTTGAACAGTGTCCCAAACAACTTGTGGTGATGGAAGTGCAGATTTCCTTTATTTTTATTAAACGCTTTCTGTCCCCAAAATTCAACTGATTACTGCAATTTTCCATCTGTGCTCTGCGAAGAGTCTTTGTCCACTCAAATTCTGCTCCTAGTGTTTCATTGAGACAATATAGACACACATCCTGTTTCAAGCTGATTTTCAACATCTCTAGTCCATTAAAACTTCTTGTTCATTGCCCTGATGTTGGAAGTGATATTGTATATTGTTTTAACTCTTTCCTTAAAGCCATTTTGTAATTTGTGTAGCTCAACAGAACTATATTGCACATCCAAACTATATTCTTTGGTTTTATCCATTGTGATAAATGATTAAGGGCAGTTGGGCTTTGTGTTACTAATATATATTCTCTTGTGCAACAAGAAATCATAACTGGACAATGTCATGTTTCTAGTCACCATGGTGTGCTAAGAAAATGTAAATATCAATGGGAATATACTTGGTGGGTATTTTACTCTTAAGAATTTCTAGGGGTGCCAGTAATTGTGGCCAGGGCGTATTAGAGAAAACTCAATGTGATATTCCCCCTACTTCAAATTGTTTTACTTTAATGAAATGTTGGAATATTGAATATTTTTTAAATAAAAGATCAAAAGGAGAAACAATGCAGATGTATTTTTACAGCCTTCTTTGCTCATATTTACCAAGGGTGCCAATAATGGTGAGCAAGACTGCATGTGCAATCCCTGGGATCGAACCCAAAACCTTGCTTTGTTAACCCAATGCTCTTGAGCTCCACACAGTTATATCATGATATCACATCATGTTATCGACAATCATGTAACAACACACAGTCTGTGAATTAACAACCTCAATATGATATTTTCTAGGATTGTCAGCTGCAGCTGGATGACTCTGTTCGAGCCAATGATGATCTGAAGGAGAACACTGCTATTGTAGAGAGACGTAATACATTACTTCAGGCAGAGCTGGAGGAGCTCAGAGCTGCTCTGGAACAAACGGAACGAGGACGCAAACTTGCTGAGCAAGAGCTGCTTGATGTCACAGAGAGAGTTCAGCTGCTACATTCTCAAGTAAAGCATACAAACTGTTTTTCATGGATTTATATTTTGGGGTTAAATGAGATGATACAGAATTAACAAATATAAACAAATCAAAGGAAAATGCTACCAGTGAGACTAGGTCTTGAGACTTGCAATGATGGTTAAAATATTTAAACAAAACTGCTAAAACTAAAATTCAAAAATGAACAGTGATAGAGTGAAATAAAAGATAGAATGAAAAACTACTTTACAAAACTATAATAACCCTGTGCAGAATACCAGCCTCTTGAACCAGAAGAAGAAGTTGGAGACTGACACATCCCAGCTTCAGGGTGAGGTGGATGAGGCTGTGCAAGAATGCAGGAATGCTGAAGAAAAAGCCAAAAAGGCCATCACCGATGCTGCCATGATGGCTGAAGAGTTGAAGAAAGAGCAAGATACAAGTGCTCACCTGGAACGTATGAAGAAAAACATGGAGCAGACTATTAAAGACCTGCAACACCGCCTGGATGAAGCAGAACAGATTGCCATGAAAGGAGGCAAGAAACAAGTCCAAAAGCTGGAAGCTAGAGTAAGTCTAGAAGTTTATTATGTTCATCTGCTAATGCCTGGACTCTTTTTTTTAAATGCCTAATATACACTTAATCACTTTTAGGTAAAAGAACTTGAATGTGAAATTGAGGGTGAACAAAGGAGAAGCAGCGAATCTGTGAAGGGAATCCGTAAATACGAACGGCGCATTAAGGAACTTTCGTATCAGGTGGGGTTAGACTATGACGATTTTATTGCAAAGTAAATAAACCTGAAAATGAATAAATCATTGTATTTTGCTGTATGAAATACAGACTGAGGAGGACCGTAAAAATATCGCCCGTCTTCAAGATTTGGTTGACAAGCTGCAGCTGAAAGTCAAAGCTTACAAAAGAGCTGCAGAAGAGGCTGTAAGTGATCATTTAAGGGACCATATAGTCAAATGCATGGTTTTACTTAAAGCTTACTGATATTGTGTTATGTTTGGCCCTTGTAATAGGAAGAACAAGCCAACAATCATCTTACCAAATTCCGTAAGCTGCAGCATGAACTAGATGAGGCCGAAGAAAGGGCTGACATTTCCGAATCACAAGTGAATAAGCTACGTGCCAAAAGTCGTGATGTGGGGCCAAAGGTACAGTAAGCGGACTATAGCAAAGAGCAGGTAGTTTCTTGTTATAATAATAATAATAATCTTTAATACAAAACTAATCTATTTCCCTGTAAAAACTTTCTTGCAGAAAGGGTTCGATGAAGAGTAAAGTTTGGGATGTTTTCCGAAATCACCTGTTCTTTATATTCAACACACCTTCTCTTTAAACAGTTGTGTTCTCTCACATCCATCAAATAAAATCACTTGCATCTAGACTATTGTTCTGTGAGTTTGAAATTCTTTTAACATATGTTTTATTGTTATTTGATTAAATCGATGCTAGCCTCTATGTTGCCAAACTAAATGTTTCACTGGGAATCAAATTTGAATACTATATAACTTTTCATAACTTCATTAAATGAAGCATCAGAGGTAAAATGGCAAAAAGTTGCAGAACTTAAGTTTATCAAAAGACAAATGTGAGCCTTTAACATACATGCACATGAGTTTCTTAAGCTATTTTGAGAAATGTTTGAAGCTGTTCTAATATTAAAAATAACCTGTGACAAGTGGAAACCAACTTGTTTGTGACAAACAATTCGTCACCCCTGGGTTTAAGTGTGTTTATTTAATCTTCCTGTATATACATTTCTGGAATTCATTTTGACAGGAAGATGCAATGCAACAGTTTTAGGAATACATTTTCAATTTTAAGGCAAACAATGTGGTAAACAATGCACCTGCTATGTTATAAAGCACAGGAGATGCAGGGGGATTTAGGGGATATTGGCAGACGAAGAAGTGCTGATGTCTAAAATGGTAAGAGATAAAACAAAGCCTTACGGCTCTTGAAATAGATTGGTTGGAAAGGGGAAAGACTCATGGTCAATGAACTACTCTAAAGCACTCAGCAAGTATAATCACAGACAGCTGCATTATTCCCGGTGCCAAACCTTATCCGTACTTAGTCTTTTTTCATGTGGAGGTTTCCCAAAATGAACACAGACAAATCGTGAAGAACTATATCCAAGAGCTATTACACAATTAAAAAGGATGAAAACAAGAAATGCTGTCAAATTTAAACCAATGAAAGAAACTCATTCCATTACAACGTGATAATTCATAGGGAAGTGTGCCTGAATACACCGAAAGTCACTTTTGGAAATATTTTTTTTCAAAAATGCATACATGTAAATATTGTAATAATTGATAACTCTTATCTGTCCATAACAGCTTAAGTGGACCTTACTGACCTCAGAACAGGTGTCCCACAGGCTTTAGTCTTTCCCTCTATCTCATAAACCACAGAGAGGGTGCAACAGCTGGACCCTTACAAATAAATTTGGGCTCCATTATAACACATGGGCTTCTTGTTTATTTTGATCATACCTTTCGTCGCAGTGGTACCCACTATTTAAATCATCAATCTTGGGTACTAAAGTAAAAAAACATTTCATTATACATTACACTTTTTTTCTTTTCTTTAAATTTGCTAACCTGCTTTAAGTGAAGTTACGTAAAATACGTAGTCCCTTCTGCCAATATGTATTACATTTTTTTATATGATGTCATTATGCAATTCAGGTTCTCATCAGATTCAAGACTGTGAGGATAACTAAACACTATTTTAAAAGAGGAAGGAGCCACTCATCATGTAACGCCCTAACTTCCTGTTTCAGTGGAGACTACGTCCACACACTAAACAACGCTGTGGATTTTAAATTTTGTCAATACAGCTAGAGGAGACATAAATGAACTCTATTAGAAGATGGGTGCAATCGAATAGGGTTGCGAATGTTACACAATTATGGATGGGTTTGTACGGTATATGAATATCACATTTAAGTGCTGCAGTGACTTTGGCAAACTAGAGAGGTCATCGTTATCTTCACTGACTCCTTAACACTAGTCCGGCATCTCTCACTTCCTTTTGCACTTTGACGCCAGTCATCGTTTAAAAGATGCGGCCGGGTGTCAGAATAGAAACGGTCTTATCACTTGTCATAGGCACTTAACTCTTTGTTTATCTTTTGACCTTTCGTGTGTGCTAACTGTCGAGGATGCTTACCTTACCGCGTGTTACATATGTCAGCTGAATTTAATCCTAATAAATCCTAATTTATTAAGAACGTAAAATACTACAAATATTCTAAATAATCAATAACGTTTTACAAGAAATAATGTTGAACCTTGTGGTTACGAGGACCTTGCTGTCATCAAGTTCATGTGTCAAATATCTACATCTGTTAGTTAGGAAAAAAAAAACTCTTGGGCTATTTTAGTATTAGGCTTTGTACATCATTTATCTCTGCATCTTCTGTCTGCAAACATATGCACTATATGGAGAGAATGTTCACTCGTAGGGCTCAGGGATTAGTCACACACATGTTGCGACAAATTCCAGACACATCATCATATAATATGGAAATATCACTATAGGTGTAGCCTCAATCTAACAATGCATATGCTTCATGTACCGCTCTGGGAATTTAAAATCATTATAAAAAATTGATGTCCCTTGCTATATTCCTGTCACTTGTATTTATGATGTAGGAAGGCTACGTCATGGACTTTAGCTGATCTAGGTATGATGGTTCTCACTCTTAAATCTGTGGGATCCACTCTGAAGGAATTTCACAAGGTTATCTTTGTCCTCAAAGAAACAATGGGTTGTCAACAACACGGCTTGTGTGGGAGACACTTACTAGTAAATGATAATAAAGAATGGGGCAGCAACTGTGTTCTTAGTCTATACAGCACTCATGGGACAGCTTCGCTTCCCTTTTTACTTTTTATTATTGCTATTATCACCATTATTGTCTTTGAGGTATGACACCTGTCACAAAGCGCTGCGTGTCTGTTGTTCCACATTTGTCGCCTGGTTAATCTGGCAGACTGAGATGCTTTATATAGATGCAGACTCAGAGGGCATCTGATTTTGCTGTCTGTCTCTGCAAAGACTAGGCTCTGAAGACAAAAAGTACAATGTTGCATATTAATCCCCCCAAAGCTCTTAGGGTAATTGAGAGTGCACATGGCCTGCGGTTCAACCATATCACTTTGCTGAAATCTCCCGAGTATTCGAAACAATGCCAGATGACAAATATAGAATTCCGTCTACACTCTGTTAAGACATCTAGAATTTGAATGCCTCACGTCATGCAGTGTGGGCCTACCACCAGAACACGCAATTTATTATTATTATTATTATTTTATAAAATGGGTATTTTTACTCACATTAAATGACTATTCCTTCATATAAACTGTCACGGGTCAGAATTGAACTTTCTTTGTCTTTTGGTCTGCTTTTAATCATTCAAGGTTCATTTAGTGCAAACCACTTAACTGACTAAGCCAAATGAGTTCTCCTATCAGACAGAGCCTAATTTAGGGCACAAGCAAATCTTAACAAAGATAAGATTCCCCTTAACTTATATTCTTGTTACTTCCTAACACCCGTAACTACCCTTGTTGCACCCTACTGGTGTTCAGACACAATAGCATTCCTGCCCTATGGAATGCCTTCCCCAAATTTGGGTTGGTGACTTGCTTTATAAAGAGTGTTCATGGTTGGTGCTCAGACCAGTCATCGTTTTATCTGAGGGTAAGAAGTGAGCAAAAACTGCATGGGGATGGTACATTTCAAAGGAAAATAAATCTAAATTTCTTTACAATTCTTCATAAAGATACATAATTTTTATTGTGGGTTTTTCTTTTGAAATTTGTTACTATTTGGTGTTTTAGCAGAAGTTGAAATACATTCAAGTATCTGAATCTTTGAGAGGAACAGAATAATGGAACATAATCTTTTTCAACAGGTCTTTGAGTCAACCGCCTCACCTGGTGAACCTCAGGTAACAGTATTATATATTATTTATGTTGAATACATTTTCTGTTCACTACATAGTCATGGTTTGGGGCGTTTTAATGCTATAGTTACAATGTGCACGAATAACAAAACAAAATCAATGGCTTGATCTTAGTCATAGACAATTCTTGGCATGTGGTATAAAAGTCACTGTATTTTAAATATTAAATGAGTTTGAAGTACTTTTTAAATTACCATTGACCAGACAAGGTAATCATGGATGCTCAGATGGCAGAGTTCGGAGCAGCAGCTCCTTACCTACGAAAGTCAGACCGAGAGCGTCTGGAAGCACAAACTCGACCCTTTGATTTGAAAAAGGAGTGTTTCGTTCCTGATCCAGATGAAGAGTTTGTGAAAGCATCAGTCATCAGCCGTGATGGTGACAAAGTCACTGTTCAGACTGAGAAAGGAAAGGTAGGCTCAACTAATGAAATAAATACCAACTCAATTAAAATATATAGGAAAATGTTATTTTGCAATGCAAAAATTTGCTGGCAAACTTTTTAGATGTAAACTTGCTTGATTTGATTTTAGAACAATGATTGCAAATATAAATAGAAAACAATAGCAATATATAATATTACTTTAAATTTCTATCTTACAGTCTAATACAACTTAATTTTCTACTTCTCACAGACTGTCACTGTGAAGGAAGCTGACATCCATCCCCGAAACCCGCCAAAGTTCGATAAAATCGAAGACATGGCAATGTTCACCTTCCTTCATGAGCCCGCTGTGCTGTTTAATCTCAAAGAGCGTTACGCAGCATGGATGATCTATGTAAGAGCACGGCGGTCAAAGGGTAGAATAAATCCTGCTTCAATTTCTCAATTTTTAATGGTCTTGATCAATCTTTATTTGTCCTTTGCCACAGACCTACTCAGGGCTGTTCTGTGTCACTATCAACCCCTATAAGTGGCTGCCGGTGTACAATAAGGAGGTGGTCATTGCCTACAGAGGAAAAAAGAGGAGTGAAGCTCCTCCCCACATCTTCTCAATCTCTGACAATGCCTATCAGTACATGCTAACAGGTATAGACAACACTGTTCTGCTCTGCTTATGTGGAAAATTGTATAATATTGTTAATTTCTGTATTTAAATATGGTAAAACATACTATAGAGCTCAGGACAGATATTTGGGTAGATGAAAGCATGGACTATATATTTAAAAGACATACATGCAAGGGTTTTTTCATAATCTTAAAAAACAGTGTTACATAACCTTGCCAATAATAACAAGAAACAACAAAATAATTAAAGATGTTGCTTTTAAATTTCAGACAGGGAAAATCAGTCAATTCTGATCACGTAAGTTAATGACTTCTCTTTTAATGTCCTACCAGAGTTTGTTTTTTAAATAACTTTTTGACATTCATTTTTCTGCTCTGTTTTACCTCAGTGGAGAATCTGGCGCAGGAAAGACTGTAAACACCAAGAGAGTCATTCAGTACTTCGCAAGCATCGCTGCTGGAGGCTCAGCGAAGAAAGATGGATTTGAAAAGAAGGCAAGAGGCATTTCATACATTTTGCAATAAGAACTCGAAAATGTCTATTAAAACATCACCAACATAAGTATTTGTTTGTATTAAAGGGAACCCTGGAGGATCAAATCATCCAGGCCAACCCAGCTTTGGAGGCTTTTGGCAATGCAAAGACCATCAGAAATGACAACTCCTCAAGATTTGTAAGCTTCGTCAAAGTTAAAAAAAAAAGATTTAGGAAAAGATCTCTTCATTTCCATGATAACATGGAATTTTAACACAAATAAAGGACCCCCTCTGCTGGGTAATATAAGAACATGATTGGCATAAGACTGCCTTTTAAAGGGATACTCCTCCAGCGAAAATTGTATCATGAATTACTCACCCTTTACTTTATATTTTTTAATACAAAGAAAGATATTTGCTAAGTTAGCAACTGACTATTCTGGGGCATCATAGACTACCACAGTCAAAGGTGCCACAGAACGGTTTGCTTTCCTACATTCCTTAAAATATCTTCTTTTGTGTTCAAGATGTTCCTATTATGGTAATCAATGATATCTCAGAACTGTTAGCTGCTAACATTCTTCTTAATACCTTTCTTGGGTGAACATCCCTTTAAACCACTCTATAACAAATGTTTAGTCAACTTAAAATATGGTTAAAAAATATACTAATCGGGGAAAAACACATTAGCAGATAAGCAAATGGCCGTTTCCCTAACATTTTTATTGTTTGTACTTTATTGTGCTTCATTTCTCATGATTATTTCTTAACTATTCAGGGAAAATTCATCCGTATTCATTTTGCTGCCAGTGGAAAACTTGCCTCTGCTGACATTGAAACTTGTAAGCATTCATTTCATTTTGAATACCTGCATCAAAAGGTTACAGACTATAATTTAAATGTACCTTTTTTCTTGATACTTCAGATCTTCTGGAGAAGTCAAGAGTGAGCTTTCAACTCAAAGCTGAAAGGGACTATCACATTTTCTATCAAATCCTCTCTCAGCGGAAACCTGAGCTGCTGGGTAAGAGTCAGGGAACTTTTGATCATGTATAAAAAGTCTTAACACTGACTAAACACTAAAACAAACGCTCCTCTCATTTCTATCTTACCTGGAACAGAGATGCTGCTCATCACCAATAACCCCTATGACTACGCTTACATCTCCCAAGGAGAAACAACCGTAGCCTCCATAAACGATGGCGACGAACTGCTTGCAACTGATGTAAGCTGAAACATTTTTGTTTTTCTACTCTAAGGGTCTGAGCTCATATATCTCAAATGTTTTCATTTTATAGGAAGCGTTTGATGTACTGGGCTTCACTGCCGAGGAAAAAAATGGCATCTATAAACTGATTGGAGCTATTATGCACTATGGCAATATGAAGTTCAAACAAAAGCAGAGGGAGGAACAAGCAGAGGCTGATGGAACTGAAGGTGTGTGCACAAAAAGCAGTCTCTGTTGTGCATAATAATTCACTCTTAACATCTCAATCTGATTTATTTGAACAGATGCGGACAAAGTTGCATATTTGATGGGTCTAAACTCTGCTGACCTAATCAAAGGTCTATGCCATCCAAGAGTGAAAGTAGGAAATGAGTGGGTCACCAAAGGGCAAAGTGTCCAGCAGGTGAGATGCAGTGCCATTTTTTTAATTCTTACCTATACTGTGAGTGGTGACAGACCATAAAAACGCCTCCCTCCCCTCAGGTGTACTATGCTGTTGGTGCGCTGTCTAAGGCAGTGTATGAAAAGATGTTCCTTTGGATGGTCGTAAGAATCAATCAATCCCTAGACACCAGGCAACCTCGCCAATACTTCATAGGAGTACTGGACATTGCTGGCTTTGAAATCTTTGATGTAAGTCTTCGTATGTTAATGCTCTATACTCTTGTTTAAAATAACATATCATATGTCTGACTTTCGTACATTTATTTACAGTTCAACACCTTTGAGCAACTCTGCATCAACTTTACCAATGAGAAACTGCAACAGTTTTTCAACCATCACATGTTTGTGCTGGAACAAGAGGAGTACAAGAAAGAAGGAATTGAATGGGAGTTCATTGACTTTGGCATGGACCTGCAAGCCTGCATTGATCTCATTGAGAAAGTGAGTCATCAGTCATTCCTAAAAGATAATGCAATCAATGATATCATTGTTAAAATATATCTTTGACTCTGCTGTTCTGTCATATTCATGCTTCCATCAGTCCATGGGCATCATGTCCATCCTTGAAGAAGAGTGCATGTTTCCAAAAGCCAGTGATGCAACCTTTAAAGCAAAGCTTTACGACAACCACCTTGGAAAATCAAACAACTTTCAGAAACCAAGAGTTATCAAAGGAAAGCCAGAGGCGCATTTCTCTTTGATTCACTATGCTGGCACAGTGGATTATAATATCAATAACTGGCTGGTGAAGAACAAAGATCCGCTGAATGAGACTGTTGTCGGCCTCTTTCAAAAGTCTACGGTCAAACTCTTGTCAATGCTCTTTGCTAATTATTCTGGGACAGATTCTGGTATGTATGATCAAAATCATGCCATGCACTGAATATACAGAATTAAATTTGTGCACGAGTAAGAATAACATTATTTCACTCATTCTGAGCAGTTCAAGAGGGAGGAAAGGGAAGTAAAGGTGGAAGTAAGAAGAAGGGCTCATCTTTCCAAACGGTGTCTGCGCTTCACAGGGTGATTATAAGTTTTATACTTATAAACAAATACATTTCAAGATAAAAAAGGCTTTGTTTTGCTTTACACTGATTCCTTTGTCAAATAAAAATAACCTGAATTCTATACATTTTGAGTATATTTTTCTCTTTACAGGAAAACTTGAATAAGTTAATGACGAATCTAAGATCAACTCATCCACACTTTGTGCGCTGCATCATCCCCAATGAGACAAAGACTCCCGGGGCAATGGAGAATCCTCTAGTCATGCACCAGCTACGCTGTAACGGTGTGCTTGAAGGTATCAGGATTTGCAGGAAGGGTTTCCCCAACAGAATCCTGTATGGTGATTTCAAACAGAGGTAGATTTGATTATTTTTGTGATAATCAAGCTTTGCAAATAGTTTATATAAATAGGTTTTCCTATATTTAGAGACGTTCTGTATTTATTTACAGGTACCGAATCTTGAACCCTGCAGCCATACCTGAAGGTCAATTCATGGACAGTAGGAAAGGAGCAGAGAAATTGTTGGGATCACTCGAAGTTGATCACAATCAATATAAGTTTGGACATACAAAGGTGAAAACTTACAGGGAACGGAGCTGAATCATGACTTTATATTTATTAGTCAAGAACCATAACTGCATACAAAATATTAAAATGTCTCTTTTCATAATGAATTCTGTCTAGGTGTTCTTCAAGGCTGGTTTACTGGGTCAGCTGGAAGAAATGAGAGATGAACGACTGTCTCTAATTATTTCTGGAATACAAGCGAGGTCCAGAGGACTCCTTGCAAGGGTTGAGTTCCAGAAGATAGTTGAAAGAAGGCAAGAATTACATATCCGATGCATTTCCACACCAATTCGTACTGAATGAATTATGACTCCTAATATGAATGATGCCAATTACTTCTAAAACCCTAACAGGGATGCTCTACTGGTTATCCAGTGGAATGTACGAGCCTTCATGGGGGTTAAGAATTGGCCCTGGATGAAGCTCTTCTTCAAAATCAAGCCTCTGCTCAAGTCAGCAGAGGCGGAAAAAGAGATGGCAAATATGAAAGACGAATTTGCCAAGCTCAAAGAGGCTTATGCCAAATCTGAAGCCCGAAGGAAAGAACTAGAAGAAAAAATGGTGTCTCTTCTCCAAGAGAAGAATGACCTACAACTTCAAGTCCAAGCGGTCTGTTCACATTTTGTTTTTTCTTGATAAGTTCAATGTTTCCCTTGCAATATTGATATAATTGCAAATTTTTAAATCTAATTTCAAAACAGGAGCAGGACAATCTCTGTGATGCAGAGGAGCGATGTGACCAGCTTATCAAAAACAAAATCCAGATGGAGGCAAAAGCCAAAGAGCTCACTGAGCGCCTTGAGGACGAGGAAGAGATGAATGCAGAGCTGACAGCAAAGAAGAGAAAGCTGGAGGACGAATGCTCTGAGCTGAAGAAAGACATTGATGATCTGGAGCTTACACTGGCTAAAGTGGAGAAAGAGAAGCATGCTACAGAAAACAAGGTCTGGAGGGTCTTACTCTTTCCATTATGTTAAAATATAAATGTTTTACATACACTCAATGATGTGATCCATCAATTTCAACAGGTGAAAAATCTGACTGAGGAAATGGCTGCTTTGGATGAAATCATCGCAAAGCTAACCAAGGAGAAGAAGGCCTTGCAGGAAGCTCATCAGCAGACACTGGATGACCTGCAGAGTGAAGAGGACAAAGTCAACACCCTCACCAAGGCTAAAGCAAAGCTAGAGCAACAAGTGGATGATGTGAGTTTCACAACTTTCCATTTTTAGGAAACAAATGCATTGCAACAAATGAAAAATATTCCAATAAACCAAATATTTTCATATATTTAAACCAGTTGGAAGGATCTCTCGAGCAAGAGAAGAAGATTCGTATGGATCTAGAGAGAGCCAAGAGGAAACTAGAAGGGGATTTGAAGTTGACCCAAGAAAGCTTAATGGACCTGGAGAATGATAAGCAGCAGTTAGAGGAGCGTCTAAAAAAGTAAGGCAGAATTTTTCCTTTCTTTCACCTACTCAGTCTGTTTGTTCAAGGCTCACTCAGGACTGTGAACGTTTTATCCAATCACAGAAAAGACTTTGAGATCAGCCAGCTTAATGGAAAAATCGAGGATGAACAAATAATTAGTATTCAGCTGCAGAAAAAACTGAAGGAACTTCAGGTAACAAGAAAGAAAAAAACTATTAATGGCATCAACAAAAATTTGCGAAGACAAAAACAAGACAATGGCGACCCTAACATATCTTTTATGCCAGGCACGTATTGAGGAGCTGGAGGAAGAGCTTGAGGCAGAAAGAGCTGCCAGAGCTAAGGTAGAGAAACAGAGAGCAGATCTAGCCCGAGAGCTGGAGGAGATCAGTGAGAGACTGGAGGAGGCTGGAGGAGCTACATCTGCTCAGATTGAGATGACTAAGAAACGCGAGGCAGAGTTTCAGAAACTTCGCAGAGACCTTGAAGAGGCCACTCTGCAGCATGAGGCCACCGCCGCCACACTGAGAAAAAAACAAGCTGACAGTGTGGCAGAACTGGGAGAACAGATAGATAACCTACAGAGAGTCAAACAGAAACTGGAAAAGGAGAAGAGTGAGCTGAGGCTGGAACTAGATGATGTGGTCTCCAACATGGAACATGTTGTTAAGACAAAGGTAATAATAGCAATATTAACAAATAAAAGAGAATATTCATCTTCTCTTCTATGTAGTGATTCTCCAGCCTAATTATTTGCCTTTGTAGGTGAATCTGGAGAAGACCTGCAGGTCTTTGGAGGATCAAATGAACGAATACAGAACCAAATTTGAAGAGGGCCAGCGCAGTATCAATGACTTCACAATGCAAAAATCTAAACTACAATCTGAAAATGGTAAAGTTGTGAAATAAAAAAGCTGACTTTTCATTATGATCCAATCGTACAGCAATACAATTCATGTTGGATTCTTTAGGTGAACTTTCAAGGCAGCTGGAGGATAAGGACTCTCTCGTCTCTCAGCTAACCAGGAGTAAGATGTCCTACACTCAGCAGACTGAAGATCTTAAAAGGCAACTGGAGGAGGAAACAAAGGTAAGAAATAAATATGAACATATCAGATGTTTTATGAATTTCATTTGTAATATGTTGGTTGTTAAATTCTAACGTTACCTTCACCAGGCAAAGAATGCCCTCGCCCATGCGCTTCAGTCTGCCCGTCATGACACCGATCTGCTCAGAGAGCAGTATGAGGAGGAGCAGGAGGCCAAAGCGAGCTACAGCGATCTATGTCCAAAGCTAATTCTGAGGTGGCTCAGTGGAGAACCAAGTATGAAACTGATGCCATCCAGAGGACTGAAGAACTGGAAGAAGCCAAGTAAGATATTCGTACAATTTGTACAAGTTCATGGACTTTTCGTTTAGGTTTAATCTTTCTACTGACAGATAAGCTTTTTGTTTGTGTTATGTTTCTTTTAAAATGTAAGACGAACAAAAAGTTTTTCTGTCAGTTGGCCACGCATCCCTAAACAACAGGTACAAATAGAAGCCAACCTTTTCAGTTAGGTAGGGGTAGTTGGGGTAAGGCTACGTAGTTCACTCAAATATTTTTCTCCCTTATTGTTTTGTTTTCAAATCCAGGAAGAAACTGGCTCAACGTCTGCAGGAGGCTGAAGAAGCTGTTGAAGCGGTGAATGCGAAATGTTCGTCTCTTGAAAAAACCAAACACAGACTCCAGAATGAGATTGAAGATCTTATGGTGGATCTGGAGAGGTCTAATGCAGCTGCAGCAGCCTTGGACAAGAAGCAAAGAAACTTTGATAAGGTAGCCAAATATGATCCCCTTGAGCTCTTAAAAAACAAAAATACTGAAATGAAAACAAATGTTGTATGACTGTAGGTCCTGGCTGAGTGGAAGCAGAAGTTTGAAGAGTCACAGGTTGAGCTTGAGAGCTCCCAGAAGGAAGCCAGATGTCTGAGTACTGAACTTTTTAAGCTAAAGAACTCCTATGAGGAATCTTTGGATCACCTGGAGACCATGAAGAGAGAGAATAAAAATATACAAGGTCAATAATCCCTTCACTATTTTTTTATTTGCAGAGATCTTCTGCAAGATTTGAAGAGGTACACTGATAAAACAAAGTTTCATATGTGCATTAAGTGTGGTGGAAGAATTAAAGCACTTCGGAGATAACCAAATGAAATGTGGTGAAATATAACAGCGTGTTTTTACAAATGCAATACATTCTTTTCCTACTAGAGGAGATTTCTGATCTGACTGAGCAACTTGGTGAGGGAGGAAAGAGCATTCATGAGCTGGAGAAAATGAGAAAACAATTGGAACAGGAGAAAAGTGAGATTCAGTCTGCTTTGGAAGAGGCAGAGGTGAGTTTCAGACACAGCATTATTCCCTCACCTAAGAAATGATGAATGGATAAATAAATACAAATAAAATAATACAAGAACAAGATAACTGTTCGTCTGTAGACAATGAAGCTCCAATATTCTCTGCAGTCGTTTTGAAACATCATATCACCATATTGATTTTTTGCCATAAATCATAAGTTATAGTCACCCTTTATGTTTGTCAGTGGGTTTCGCAAATATCTATCCAATAAATGTATTAAAAAGTTCTTGTCAACTTTGACAACACAGTATGTGATCATTTAAATACTACAGTGTTATTTCCATTATTTCCAGCGAATTTGGACATATGAGGATTTAGAAGGACAGTGATGTAATTATAATAAAAAATAACATCTTCTGTCAATAATATATATAAAACAATATATCTTCTATCAAAAAGGCCTCACTGGAACACGAGGAGGGTAAAATTTTGCGAGCTCAGCTGGAGTTCAACCAGATAAAGGCTGATATCGAACGCAAACTAGCCGAGAAGGATGAGGAGATGGAGCTGAGCAAACGCAATTCTCAGAGGACCATTGACACACTGCAAAGCTCTTTGGAGTCGGAAACTCGAAGCAGGAACGAGGCCCTTCGAATAAAAAAGAAGATGGAAGGCGATCTGAATGAGATGGAGATCCAGCTTAGCCAAGCAAATCGACAAGCAGCAGAGGCTCAAAAACAACTCAAGAGTGTCCAAGCTCATTTGAAAGTAAGATACACTCAAGAAAACCATGAAGTAAAGAATGAAGTATTTGATTGATGAGTTCTTAAAACGCGTGTCGTAATTGATTTTAGGATGCTCAGCTTCAGCTTGATGACTCTCTGAGAACAAATGATGATATGAAGGAGAACATTGCGATCTTAGAGAGACGCAACAACCTTCTACAAGCTGAACTAGAGGAGCTGAGAGCAGCTCTTGAGCAAACCGAGAGAGGCCGTAAGCTTGCTGAACAAGAGCTCCTGGATACTAGCGAAAGAGTGCAGCTACTACACTCCCAGGTAAAGAAAATAGATCCTAATACCACATCCTAAATAGATTCATTAGGCTCATTCGGTTCTTCAAGGAAACAATCTTGCTTTGTCCAGAATACAAGCCTCTTGAATCAGAAGAAGAAGCTGGAGGCAGACACGACCCATCTTCAGACAGAAGTGGAAGAGGCCGTGCAAGAATGCAGGAATGCTGAAGAAAAAGCCAAAAAGGCCATCACCGATGCTGCCATGATGGCTGAAGAGTTGAAGAAAGAGCAAGATACAAGTTCTCACCTGGAACGTATGAAGAAAAACATGGAGCAGACTATTAAAGACCTGCAACACCGCCTGGATGAAGCAGAACAGATTGCCATGAAAGGAGGCAAGAAACAAGTCCAGAAACTAGAAGCGAGGGTGAGCTTACTATAAACGCAATGTTTTCCGAATATGACAAAAGTGACAGTGTGTAAATAAAACATCCATTTCGTGCCAACAGGTGAGGGAGCTGGAGAATGAAGTCGAATTAGAACAGAAGAAGAGCAGTGAGGCAGTGAAAGGAATTCGTAAATATGAGCGACGTATTAAAGAACTCACCTATCAGGTACACATAACATCTTATTCCAATAATAATAGACCTGGTGATATAACACAGCACCAATCACATGCCCAAGTTCTCAAAGAACTGCTCTCTGCTATCATTTTTTCTTAAAAGACGGAGGAGGATCGCAAGAATCTCGCTCGTATACAAGATCTAGTTGACAAACTTCAACTGAAGGTCAAGGCCTACAAGAGGGCTGCGGAGGAAGCAGTAAGTACTAGCCAAAATATCTGAGTCTTTAAATTATATCCAAATTCAAGCTTTACGGTGAGAACTATTGATCCTGCTTTATAGGAGGAACAAGCCAACACCAACCTTGGCAAGTTCCGTAAAATCCAGCATGAGCTTGATGAAGCAGAAGAGAGAGCCGACATCGCAGAATCTCAAGTCAATAAACTGCGTGCCAAAAGTCGGGATGTTGGTTCTAAGGTCAGTGCGGTCTCTTTAACCTTGCAATTATTCTATTCAGTATACTCAAATGAGGATAAATGAAAGTAGTAGGCCTACTGTTTTTAATATGTTAACTCATTTAAAATATTTGCACTGCTTTACTACTTTTAAAATCGAATGACTTTCCACAATTTATTTTCTGTTTCCCTCTTCTTAGAAGGGACATGATGAAGAATAAATCTCAATGGACCTTCTGTGAGCCTTCCTGTATGGTGTGAATAAGTAACTGACTCAGTCAACCTAGCATTTCCTCTGCAAAGAGGAAATTAAGTTGAGAATAAAGTTGAATAACATTTCTTTTGTGGTGTGAGTTTTTATGTATGTAATAAAAGAAAAAGAAACAGTAGGCTACAGTACTACTGAGAATGAGAATGTTTATATGCTAGCCTACTATAAACCTTAATTATTAGTACTGTCATCAAATTGACATTTACATGTAGGCCCACATTTATCTAAATTACAAGTTATGAGTACAGTCAGTAGCCTAGACAAATCACCATATGTGAATGTACAATATATAGACAAAAGTATTAGGACACCCCATGTACCGGTTTGACTAGAAAAGTCATTTCCGTGACAATTTTTTTTAATGCTTTAGCACACGATGGTTCTCAAACTGTGGTACCGGACTAGTGGCATTCAAAGAGACCCCTATTGGTACGTGACACTGACAGGAAATTAATAACTCTATAGATTCATTTTGTGTTTTAATACAATTTAAAGTGTTATAAATGCTTGATAAAAACGGAATACATCTCATACATGCTATCAATTATTGTTTTTTTTATCATTAGCTGATGTAACAGGCGTGACAGGCAGCTCAGACACAGAGCGGGAGCAGACAGATGCTTGCGTATCTCTCTCTTACGATGAGCTGCGTGTATTTATGAATTACTTTTTGAAGTCAACTTAGTTTACTTTTGATTGGCCGCAGTAAAGTCTAAAAGAATATGAACCGAGACAGATTGACTTAAAACAGACCCTATGATCTCCACCTTATCACACCTGTCCCATTTATAATCTGATCTCTGGATATCTGTTTGTGTTAAAGAGCTGTTCTCTCTCTGCATTGTTTATGTATAGCCCAAAGGCTTATATACTTAGGCTATCTTAAATATGCTTTCCACATTGTCTATTCCAACATGACAATGCCTCTGTGTATAAATCAAGATTCGGGAAGAAATTATTCAGTCAGTGTGAAAGAACTTGACTGGTCTGAATAAAGCCAAGTTCTGAACCCAGCTGAATACATTTGGTGTGATTTTAAAGGCAGACTTCAAGTCAGAACTCATCACCAAATATCGATGACTTTTGCATAGGAGCACAGTTATTTTGGGATAGATAAAGGTGCTTTCTGAAACTGTTCAAAGTGGCAATTCTACAAATTGCCTTGTTAATAATTTTGTTTCGATCTCTATTGCAACAGTTTTGGAAGCACCTTCTTCTGTTCCAATATAACAAGTGTACAAGTGAATGATGTTGAGTGCTGAGTTTTTTTGGCTCAAAGTCTGCATTGAAAGTCACAACAAAGGTGTGCCTACATCCTGAATGGTGTATTTTGTTAAAATTGTTCTTTGTGTTAAAGATGATTCATGAAATTATGATACAGTCTGGGAAGGACCTTATTCCTAATATAAAGAATGCTATTAAGTTTCTGACTATGAACATCTTGTTGCTATGAAATCCAGAGTTTAGCACATTTAAGGATATATTGAACATGGAAGGGATTTCCTGCCAAATTTAAATCAATAAATGAACACAACATGCGCACACTATGTGCCAAAATGGAAAATAAAATGAAACAATTCACAGAATGTTATTTGTATCTCATTACTGTATGTTGCATGATTTTACGTCGAGACAGAAAAATTTAACTTTTTACAAGCATGGTCACGATTGTGAACTCGGACGACCTAATGCTACACACAGCTACTTTAGATTTTCTGTTACAAACTGGATAACTGGATAATTAAAAAATTAATATTTTTTGTTGGCTTCTGTTGCCTGTATCGTTTCCTCAGTTGTACTTTTAAAAACGACAACAGCAAGAACAAACTGTAATAAATCATGGACACACTCTTTATCAAATAGCTATTGTAAGTTGTGGCTTCATAAGAAATAGAACACATCATCTAATGTCATTATTGGTATACGTTAATAAATTTATCAAGTAAACTATGAAAGTTCACTAGAATATTTTTATAGATTTGTTTAACAGTCATCATTTTTGGATATAAGGATATATTTACATAATTGTTCATTTCTGTACATGGTGATTGATTCCATGTTAATTGTTAAAACTTTATCAATGTCAATGTTTTTATTCAATATGAAACAGTTATTGCATATTGTTTTGTAATCCTCTAAAAAGACCTTTGAAGACTAAGTAAAGCTAATGAAGCTTTTGTAGAAGATGAACCTTTCCCGGGAATCTCTGGAATACTTCAGCACCTCATTCTTTTGTATCTGATCATCTGAAGCAAGATGAGCCATTTGGTGTCCAGACAAACTCCATTTTTTGTTTTCGTTATGCCATGTTTCTACCTGTTTTTATTTTATTTCTATGTTCACTGTCATTTCAAAGTTTCCAGATTTTTTATTCTGTCTTTTTAAAACAGAAAAACTTGGATGTATTTTTTAAAGGTCTTTCAATACTGAAAAAGTGGAGGGAAATATGCTTATTATGAAGTAAGGTAAATCAATGTCCAGTGTTTAGATAAAAATGTTCAGACTGTAGACGGTCTATAAACTGAATGTAACTAAATTAACTTATGGAGGTCAAATGTGTATGAAAACCATTTTACCATCGCAAACAGCCTGTAGTAAGTGACCTAAAACTTGTCAACAGAATAAATACAAAAGATTTTGTGTTGTATCTTTTTTATTTATGATTAAATATTCACATCACCAGTTAACATTAATCACAATGGATATCTCTTTCATACCAAAAAATACATCTCAGTTTAGACTACTGTCTACAGTCCACTGTTGACTGCATGTACACACACTGTAATTCCTACCAGACACACTAGAGGGCGCTTTTACTTCCTAAAGTTTTAATCTACTCTTTTAAACATGCCAATTATCCTACTAGTCACAGTAAGTCTCGTACAGATGTGCGAAACAAGCAACATTCAGGGTCTATGTGTCAGGTGCGGGAGGAATCATTGTACCCATTCTTTCTGATCAACTCTTCCCTCTAAACTCTAACTCTAACCAGTCCCCATCTTGTCCCAGGACAGTCGCATTACCAGAATGCTGTGCTACATCTGCCCCAAAGGACATTCATGAATCTTCAGGGTCTTTTAGGTTTTCTCTTTCCTCAGTCAAAATCGATCACACTCCTCCTCCTATTGATTACATGACATTTAGTGACTTGTGACGCCAAGCAAAAAGTTACACGCATAATAAATAATCTTTGCTTCCTGCATTCGTTACATTTGAAAAACATTCTATTTGCCAGCCCTTTGTAAAAAGGCAGACTCACTTAAGATTAAAATCCTGTCTCTATAAGTGCGAAATCTTTACTTCTTTATAGAACCCAATCAAGTGTCTTCCCCCAGTGGGAAATAAACAGTGGAACGTGTATTTACAAAACTATTTCAAGCGGATTAGTGCTGGGATGTGAGAAGTGTACTAACGTGTTAATGTTCATTCTTAATGGAAATGACTGATAGACAAAACAGAGCTGACCGAAGGCATGAAATGTTATGATCACCGCATCAAGAGTATAACACAATCACAAGGTACTGTAAGTACAGACAGGACCATTTGGTCAAGCGGAATTTCTCTACACTAAAACATACTCGTACATAGTATATTTACAGACTACTCTATAATATATACTGTAGGTACATGTCCTGCACATTTGAGTCGCCAGGGCTTCTTCATTTTCCAGGGGAACAAATTTAGGAGAATGTGCTCTATCAATCAATTCATTCCCTTTGCAGTATAAAACATAATCATAAAGTGCATTTTTAATGCTTACCAGTTCAATATTTTATAGGATGTTTGCATAATATAATACTTCCTGGTGGGCCTCTCGGATTTTCTTTGATGTCTACTATGTATACGAGGACATCACGGTCAAAATACCACGGAAGATACATTTTGAATATTTCACAACATTAAGTTGAACCAAACCCTGTGTACAAACATAACCTTACGACCAACAGCAGCATTTTGTTTGTGTTTTCCGCAGGCTTTATGCATATCTAGACTTCAAATAAAGTGCCAAATTAAAATTCACAAATTCACCTTAAAAACTTTAAACAGTGTCACAGAAGCAGCCACACGCAGGTGTGAATAAAAAAACTTAATAATTTATGGTAACATATTACTTGGTATTAAATCCAGAAAATATTTTTAACTATGATTAACTAAATAGTTATTTCTAAATAACAATCCATCTATTTCCGTTGCAAAAACAATAGGGACTGTATCGAATTCTGCTACAGTTATAGTATTTTTATATCGTATCCCTTGCACCAGTTCATTTGTTAAGTGCAACCTTTCTCCTTTCTCGATTTTCAGGTACTAACTTTGTTTCCAATGTTCCGTGTTACAGTACCACACCTTCCATCTTTGTCTTTATTCCTCTCTCGACATCTCTCCATCCTGTCTGTTGAGTTTGTGTGCTGTTGCCTTCTCTTACTGTATCATGCTGCTGTATATGTTTGCTATGCAAGTGGACGTTGTGTACTATCAGCTCACAAGAAGGTTTGAAATGGAAAGAGGATGATGCGATCAGATGGTTAGACATCATGATGCAGCTCATTTTTGCAGTATTTTACGGAAACACGATACAGTAAAATTATTGAAGATGTA
Organism: Triplophysa dalaica; assembly: GCF_015846415.1. Lineage (NCBI taxonomy): Eukaryota > Metazoa > Chordata > Actinopteri > Cypriniformes > Nemacheilidae > Triplophysa > Triplophysa dalaica. The sequence continues at coordinate 9,749,833 of NC_079544.1, forward strand.
AATATGCTATTGTTTAAACACCCTATACGTTTAAAATGAGTAAATGCTGTTTTAAATACTGGGGCAGGGTTTATCGTTCAGGTGAGGGGGACAGAAAGTGAAGCAAAGGGAGTGGATTGTGGCTGATTCATTTCACTAGGCATGAAGACGGCCCCACATACAAACAATACAAGGAGCTTAACTGCTATAGGATGTAATAAGCTACATCTCGTGTGAATTCTGGGGTTCCCATTGGAGGACGTCTACTTGCAAACAAAACAAGGGAAGAAGAGGGTGTCGCTTTAAAATGTACTGTAGTTACGTGTCAGGGATAACACTGTCTAGTAGTCTAGAAAGAAATACTCAGGTGTGGTCCTAACAAAGTTACATTAGGAACTGGCTTGACACCGGCATCTTTACGTGATCTCCAATCTATCTGAATACTTCTCAGATTCTGCCTCAAACAGCTGCACTGTAAAGTAAGACAGAGCCTTGTACTTTTCTCACACGATCTCATGGGTGCTCGCCCAGCAGGAAAACATAGTAAAACTGTAAGAGAGATGAAGCTAATGATTAAAATAATGAGAAAACAGATTTTAAAGGGACAGGTTTAGGGACAGCCCCTCTCCTGCTAATGTACAGGTTTGCACCCGTCTCATGGTTGAGTGAATGGAACAAGCTGGGTTGAGTGTGAGGACATGGCGGACCCCAGAGAAACACTGAGAGAGGTGCTGCGATGTGGGTGGGGATGGCTGCCACTCAGGGGGACCAGGAGATGATTTTTGCGCCGTGGTCCGTGCGAGCTCGTGCTTTCTCGCGAAAGTTCAGCTTGTAAGACTCAATCTGGGGACAAAGAAATTTTAAAATACATTAAAAATAACAGATTGGAAAACAACAAACAGTTGGAAAAGGAGTAATGGGGATGGGAAAAGTAAAAGGTTAGGTGGGAGTAAACTGATTTGCACACTACAATACATTTCTCAACTCAGGCCTTCCACATATACGTAGGTGGCTCATACAACCCCGGCAAAAAAGAAGAGCACACACCAAAATTATTTTTAGTTTTTCTGAAATTACTATTTCTAACCATGTGTTTAAGTAAAATGATCATTTTGTTTTATTTTGTAAACTAGTGACAACATTACTTCTAAATTCTACATTACAGTTATTATTTTAATTTAGTTTTCAGATCTTGAACACTACAAAGAAAACAAGTTCATATTCATGTTTAAAGGAACAGTTCACCCCTAAATGAAAATTCTCTAATCATTTACTTTCCCTTATGTAATTTCATACCTGTATAAATGACTTTGCTCTGATGAACAAAGTGAAAGCTATTTGGAAGAATGTTAGCAATTTCAATCAAAGGTGGCCCAGAACTGTTTCTTTTCCTTAATTCTTAAAAATATCTAATTTTGTGGTCAACAGAACAAAATAATATAATAATATTTTTCCACTGTGGTAGTGGACGATCTCCCAAAACTGAAAATTGATAACATTTTTCTTTGTGTTCAACAGAACAAATTAATTTATTCAGATGTGAAACAACCTGAGGGAAAGTAAACGATGACAGAGATTTCAGTTTTGGGTGAAATATCCCTTTAAGCAACACAATGCTTTACATGTGTTTTAGGATCAGTTAAAAAATGAATATATCGTGGCATAATGTCTTTGCATTCTCTCAGTCTTTCACATTGCTGTTGGGTAACATTGGGAATGTCATTCCTGAGGTTTGTGTCTGTTGAAATTCTACAAACACTGGACAGCAAAAATTTTTTTTTTCTGCAGCTGTATTAAGTCTAAAGGTGCCTAGTTTGCACTTACTTGTCCCCGGGATGCGTTTGTCCAGGACCTGGGAGTCCCGGGGCCCGTCTCCCAAAGAGGGTGCGGGAGCAGGAGAGCTCTCTTTCAGCCCGTTCTCCTTTGCCCCGCTGCCTACCTTAGAGGATGGTGAGACAGCAGGAGGAGATGGGCTTCCCTCAGATTTCTGCTGAACCCCCTCAGCCTGGAAACACATTTCAAATGCAAGGAGTCAAAGAAGGGGGGTGTTGGAGGCAAAAGTGCAAGGGTACATGAAACACAAAAACCCCTGTGTTAATCCTTAACAGTTGTGTTAAGAGTTAGCAAAAAGATGTGAAATCCATTTATACAGTACACACGTTGAACAAGTTTCTTATGTGATTATTATCTGCATATAAGTGTGCCATAAATTGCAGAAATGTACTGTTATGATACAACCCTAGGATTTTAAAGATGCATATTCTGAAGCACGACTACTACTGGAATTTGCATTCAAGAGAATGCGTTTGGTTTATCTGAGCGTTGAATTATTCATACTAGAAAAATATATAGAAAGACCATGCAAAAGCCAATATGTTTAAACTAATGCAAAGTTTAAAAAGTAGAAAAAAGAATGCATGCACACAATAACAAGCACAAAGACTAAAGGAGTAATGTGAGGTGCAACAAACCCAGGCATATTTCCATATGCTGAGGGGGTTGAGTCCGTACAGATTGTCCTGCTCTTTGCTTTTATGGATGTTTACGATGGACATGTTTAGGGTTAGGGTCTTTGGCAGATACTGGAGCACTGCCACTACCAAACTTACCTTGTGTGCATACATAGAAAATGCAAGCAAGTCGTGTGATGTTTTAAAGTTCTTAAGTCCAAACGCAGAAATGGGATTTTAAAATGCATCCCCAAGAAAAAATACTCTGTAAAAATGCTAGGTTATTTTAGCAGTGGCTCAAAAAGGGACGAATCTAACCGCTGAATTATATTAACCCAGAAAATGTTTGCTATTTATATTTGACCCAACAATGGGTTAAAACAACCCAGCATTTTGGGTTGAAGCAGTCCAGCATGTTTTAATTTACAACCCAGGGTATTTAGGAGATGCAACATGGACATGCAATGCAGTCAGTCCAAAGTCAGAATACAACCTTGATATTTCCACCTCCTGGTTCGTGGCCTACATTTTCCACTGATCCCACTTTAGCCTTGGCATTGATGCTGATCTTATGGGATTCGATCTTCACATCACCACCGCCTGATGGAGATCAATCATCATTCACATGGATATGTACTATATGAGAGATTGCGTTCAGAGTAATATACAGCACTTCCCCTTACTGATTCGTGGGTCTCATACCTGGCTTGTATTTCATGTTGTCCTTGGATCCACATTTTGAGGTCACTTTGCTCAAGTCAACCTTTTTCTTTAAAATCTGAACCTGGAGATGGAGACCACAGAGCGGTTTTGAGATATACGTGATTAAATAATGAACTGGTCAGATGTGGCTTGTCATTAGAACACTGAGGGAGATGTTTAAGTGGAAATGTATATCTTTATAGCAGAAAACGGTGCAATATGACATTGAAGCGTACACTTACATTCCCGCCCCCGGGGACATGTTTGATATTGTCCTTGGAGCCACATCGGGAGGTGACATGGCTGAAGTCCAGTTTTTTGTGGACTATCTGAACCTGTACACAGCACAGAGGTCAAAGGGTCAAAGGTTATTCCACCCATACGCATGCATAGCAGACTTATGCAGAAAACAGAACATGAAAAACCACCATGTTCATGTGCGATCGTTTTTGATCCTTCAGGATTATGTTAATGAGTGAAGATTCTGTGTGGAAGCCTAGATTCATGTAGATGCCTGGAGTAGTGTTTGTTTGCATGACTCATATATTTGTTGGGACAGAGTTCGGAACACTGAGTCTGAGTGTTTTTTATTGCCCAGTTTATCGTGTTTATTGCAGAAACTGGTAAAACCCTCGAGGGGCTGTAGTCAAGCTGGATTTCATTTTGACCTGCTGCACATGGGCATGTTTGTAAAAACAAACACATTACAGAGATTATGGTGTACTGTAGCTTATAGCTGTGCCTAAAATATGCTGAATTTCCTGAAATAAAACAAAAAACATGACCACGAAGATTTGTTCTCCATGATTAAACTGTTTAACATTAAGCGGCAAAGAAACGTTAGTAGAACCAACGTTTACTTAATAATTAACATGCAAAGCACTGTTGGTTAAAGGTCCAGTGTATTAAATTTAGTGGCATCTAGTGGTCAGGTCTTGAATTGCAACCCATGGCTCAATCCACACATGCCCCTCCCTATCGATGCACTATAGCGACTGACACAACATTAAGATGTCTTCATATTTTTGCCCGTTTGCCAAAATACTAATTTACGAAACACACTCTGTACAGCAGTTGGTCCATTTAGGGCAACATGGTGACTTCCATGTAAGGGGACCTGCCCTGTATGTGGATAGAAATAGCTCATTCTAAGGTAATAAAAAACATAACGCTTCACTATATTATGTTTATACACATCTGAACACATAGTTATGTATATTATACTGCATTTCTGTCAAAAGATCCTCCAAAAAACTATACACTGAACCTTTAATATCTATGGAACAATAAAAAGAAATGATAGAGTAAAAGATACATATACAGCATGTATAAAGCACACTCTTAAAACACACACCCAACAGGCTGTAGGTGGTCTTGGAACCTGAAAAAATTTGTTCATTTAATCTTCATTAAGGTTTTTCTTCTTTCATAATTTCTTTATTTTTTGCCTATAAAATGGCAAAACTGTATTTGTAAACAATGTCAACACAAGTAAGATCCAAATTGTGCCACAAAGAACATTAGTGATATAAAGTCAACTTCCACCGATCCAGTATGTTTGAGTCCGCACGTATGCTTGAAAACAAGTTTGTCCAAGATTAGCCACAGTCTCTTGTGTGAACAGCAGCAAGAAAGGTGACATAAAGCACATATGTGCAATGGAAAAGGAGACTTTTTCCTTAAAAAGCAAGAGCAAAATTCTTCTGAACAAACGCCATGTGTTAAAACATGCCGTTAAAGCTCTGTGGTTAGTGCACAGCTATAAGTTCAAACATAAAAAAAAACATTAAACTGATTACAATGGTAAAGCAGACTTCACAAATATTCAACAAAAAGTGGCACAACTACATAGAGACAGAACAGTGTCGCTTAATAGAAATCGGTTTCTTTGTCCTCTTTGGATTTAATTTGTATTAAATCCTATTAACCAAAGTCCTCATAATTTAGAAAACCATGGTTAAGTGAACACACAAATTCTGTCCCTGTAAGAATGTTTAGTGATTCTGTGGTTACACAGGCACAGTTTTTACGGTGTGATGGTCGAGAGAAAGAGCAGGACAGAGTGTGATATTGAGGCAGTGAGTCAGGGAGATGTCATTAGGAGGGACTCACTTTGCCCTGGTTGTTCTTTGGCAGAGCATCGGTCTTGCCCTGGGCTGCAGAGACCTGAGGAGACAAGCACCCCTTTAATCAGTGCAGTTCAGGGAGGGGGAACAGACAGTCCATGGCCTGAGGTCCCAGAAGGGGAGGAGGTAAAGAAAGGCAGGTATAGGAGCTACCACACCGAATACACCATCATAGATGTGTTGTGAGTATGCTGAGATTACATTCAACCTAATGCAAAAACGGCTTCGTTTTCTGTTGATGCAGGGGGTGTCGATCAAAGAACATTGCGGTTGAAGGCTTGTATCCATTAATTATAGCATATACATAGACCAGCAGTGATAATCATGTATGCAACATACATATGAGAAGCAAATGAAGAGTTTATTTCCAAAAAGAGATAACTCCGTTTTTAAAATGTTTCAGAAATCATGTTTTTTTATTATGTTATCATGTTTTTATTGTTTTATTGTGTCTGTTAGCTTTATTTTTTGAGTCATTATGTCTTAAATCTAAATAAACCAACTGCATTTTGATTGATATTAATTGGAATGCACAATAAAAACATGATTTTTGAAAAAATGTAAAAACGGAGTTATCTCTTTTTGGAAATTATCTCTTTAAACATACGTTGGTTATTCTGTCACAAAATAGGAAGTGCAGTTTATGATAATATGTTGCCACACGTTGTATCAAATTGAAACTGTATTTTTCTGTTTAAGTGTCTTTAATGCCCAGGGCTGCGTTTCCCGAAACCTTCTTAACGCTACGTCATACCTGAAACTTATCATTCATTTGTGTTTCCCGAAACCTGCTTAGTTAAGTGTACCTTCTGTCATCATACTTTCATAAGGTTGATCTGGACCGCTCTTGCTATACCAAATCGCTGTCGATGGTTCATACCGCTATGCAAAAAGCTTTTCTAAATCGCAAAGTAATTCCACATATCACATTTAATATAATAATTTAATATAAAATTCTATTTAGTATTTAATTAACATTTTTACTAAAATACTCAGGTGGTAATACACTTAGTGTAGGCTATTGAAGTGATTCCATGAATAAAAATGTCATACACTGATGGTTGATTAGCGTTTTAAATTACCGCCTATTATTCCAAGGCACATCAGGTGGCAAACTATTTGACAGGAAAGGCTTAATCTATGTAAAGGGAATGAATGGGTGAAGCAGAAAACGTATGGCCGTGAGGGTGTGGGATCGCACACTTGCAAAATTATAAATACACACACAAACACGTGTTTCTTTCTTTATACTATTTCAGTGAGCTCTGATAAATTTCTACCATTTCTAAAGTGTTTCTTTATAATACACATTGTTTGTCTCAATACTTTACCCACTCTATAACGCAAGGTAGAGTGAACAATCAAATCTCGAGGGATCGATATCAACCTATTCAGCACCACCGGCACGGACAGCACCTGCTAACGTCGCACTTTAGAAGCTTTACCTACTAAGGTATGATTCGGGGAACACATCTAGAAAAGGTATAACTTGAATTAAGGTGTACCTTTAGAGTCTTCGTAGCGCGCTAAGAGACAACGTTATCGTGAAACGCAGCCCTGATTATTACATTCCTTGCATACAGTCTATCTGAACAATCATTATATGTAAGACAACTCACCTTGCCCCCACCAGGCTGGTATTTCATGTTATCTGTGGAACCAATCTTAGAGCGTACGTTTTTCAGATCAGGCATGGGTACATTGGTGGGACGGACATTCCGGGGGGCTCGAGGCACAGGGGGCTTCCTCTCCAAGGGAGTCTGCTTGGGCACGGGAGGTTTGGTGATGCGGGAGGGACGAGGGGTCGGGGTCCCATTGGTGGCCTCTGTGTAGGTGGCGTAAGCAGATGGTGGTGTGCGGGCTGACTTCGGCGTCATTTTGGCTGTGATAAATCAAACAAAGTAAACCATCAAAACAAAAACTGGTGGAGATGGTTGTCTAGCTGACTGCAGCAGCAAACAACACAACAATAATAACGAAATGCATGAGTGGTGACATATAGGGAAGTTGTGTTCCTGTTGACCTCATGAATGTTTAAATGATAGGGTTCTTGGGCACTGTGTAGAGAGAGATGGGGAAAAAGGATGACGGGCCATGAAAGTCAATGTGATGGAATGAGACGGTGCTTTCTGAGTAAGTCAATCCCTAGACATGAGTATGTCAGCAGCTTTAGATTTGATGACTACCAAATGCACCAGTGTGTATTAGCTCAGAACTGCTTTGATTTCAGGAAACTGTAAAGGTAACCGTCTCATCCGGCTCTTTAAAGCCTCAGTAAAATCAGCAGTAAGTAAAAGCTATAGACTGGTGTAAGCACCTTTATTTGCACATAGGCATTGAAAACATACTACAATTGTTTAGCTTTCTGCTATGACAATGTTTTTGTTTCTCTCATATACATAAAGATGTTCAATAAGAATATTGCATTAACAGATTTAAGGTTCCTAAATATTCTAAGATATCCAATATTCTAACATGGCTCGACTCTTACCTGGTGTTGTCTTTGTACTTGTCTTTTTTACCTCTCCTGTCTGGTTTTCAGTCTTTGAAGCTGTGAAAACACAGAATAATTGTGGAATTATGCATGATTACACATTATGCATGAGTGTAACCGAATGCTGAGATCACAGAGTTACTCACCAGAAGAGCGTTGAGCAGGGGGTGTAGATGCTGGGGCACTAGTGCCGCTTTTAGAGCTGGAGCCAGATGCAGCTTTAGCCTTTGGCACAGGAGGGCGACGCTGAGTTGCTGTGCCACTTTCAGCAGACTGAGAAAAAATTGGAAAGAGAATAGGTTGTGGCTAGAAGGGATACAGCAACGTCCGGAAATGATGACTCGCCATAAAATTACAATAAATTACATTAGCTAATGCCTACACCTACCCCAACCCTAAACCTAACCTTACAATAATAAAAAAACAGTCATTAACTGTTGTTCAGCGTGACAAAATGATGCAGTATTAAAGTGCGCATGCCTAGTGGAGGTATAAATAAGTGTTTGACAAAAAGCTATTTGAACCTGAAAAATAATGAGGCGCATAGATATTATTTATATTCAGTTTTTTAATATCATAGCAGTGATCTGTCCTTGAAAAATAGGCCAGAACTAACTAACTGCACCGCTTGTTTTACACTGGCCTTAAAACAGCCTGTGAGCTGAATTTGAGTTGACAATGACTGCATGTCACAGGCTGATTTAAAAGGATGAGATGGGCACCAGAGAATATGGCAAATGGTGTCCCCTATGGATTGTAGACCGGATGCCATAGCACAGATAGGGAGGGAAACTTACCTTGGCCTTAGTCTCTACATTAGATGTGGAAACGGGGGGTTTCTTGGTGCCAGTAGTGGGGGTTGTTGCCTTGGGCACAGGACTTTTTTTATTAGCAGAGTTGGTTGTGGGTGAGATGCGTTTGTTGGCACCAGCACTGTCTCCATGGGACAGCGAGTTTGGTCTTGCTGACCTCTGTTTGGTTGACCCAACTGAAGGCTGTGCATGTATTTGCAAAAAAGCAAAAAAAATCAAAACTATATGCAACATGGCAGCGTGATAAAAGCAAGGCAGCAGTGATGGTTAAAAACTGTCTATAAACTATGAAAAAACTGTTTGAGTAACTAGTGTTAAGATGTAAAACATCATCACATGCACACAAACGCACACATGCACTCACACTCACTCTCAAATGTTGCAGTTTAAATCATAAATGCCAATTGGATGAATATTGAAATCCCTCAGAATGTTGAAATGTATTTCCAAACATACCTTAGCTCTACTGTCAGGGCTGGTCAGCTCCTTGCTTCCATTGGCTGTTGGGGACTTGGCGGGTCCCTTAGAAGCCGTGACGTTCTTCTCAGTTTTGGCAGTCTTGTCCACATTCTCTCCATTCTTCTTCTTTTCCTCTTTCTCCTTGTTTGTCTTTTCAGGTTTGTCTACCTTCTCATTTTTCTCAGCCTTATCCTGTTTCTCCTCTTTTTGGGCTTTCTTCTCATCTTTGATGATCTGCTCACTCTTCTGAGTTTTTTCCACATTGTCTGTTTTCTTTGTGCTCTCATTGTTCTTCTCCAGTTGATCCATTTTCTCCATCTTCTCGGGCTTATCTTGCTTTTCAATAATGTTGATGTTGTCGACCTTTGCCATTTTCTCTTGGGCTGTCTTGTCTTCTTTCACTTTTAAAAGACAAAGATCCAATTTAGAAGGAAACATGGTCTGCTTAACTAAAACTAACCCTTCCCACAACTTTTCCTTTCCAATTAAAATAGCAACATCGCAACTTAGACAATTTAGTCAGCGACGATCACTAAAATGTTCTTAACACAAATTATTACATTATCAATTACTATCCCTAAAATGTATGAACATATATATTAAATCTAAGAAAGAAACATATAAATATGTTTTCGTACTGACATTTCTTGTAGCTCAACATGTAGAGCTCAGCCATAGGTTGAATTTCCATTGAATCCACAAACAGATGAAAAATCAATGGCTTGAAATGCAAGCTTTTTTGGGATAAAATAAAAATACTTTAAGGATAAAAACACTATTACTTTATGTCCTGACAGAAGGAAGAGACCTTTCCATTCCTTTCCATTTTCTACCGCTTATCCGAACTACCTCGGGTCACGGGGAGCCTGTGCCTATCTCAGGAGTCATCGGGCATCAAGGCAGGATACACCCTGGATGGAGTGCCAACCCATCGCAGGGCACACACACTCACTCATTCACTCACGCACTACGGACAATTTTTTCCAGAGATGCCAATCAACCTACCATGCATGTCTTTGGACCAGGGGAGGAAACCGGAGTACCCGGAGGAAACCCCCGAGGCACGGGGAGAACATGCAAACTCCACACACACAAGTCGGAAGTGGGAGGAAGAGACCTTTGATAAGGTTTAAATCTTCCCACATTTTTACTCAAAATCATTTATTAGCAATGCACACCTGTGCCTGTACATTTTACCTGCTACGTTTACTGTAATACCCACAGGGAAAAAGAACAGTACATTAAAAAACATAAATCAGATGACTCATGACCACAGAACACGTTAAATGAAAGGAGCTTGATAGGTCATGGAAGAGAGCAGCGAAAGTGACAGTGCCTTGAGCGGACAGACAGAAAAGCACATTGTCAGCCTGGATGCCTTATGTAACCTGGCACCATTCTCCCCACAAAGTGAAAAATCAATGGCCAGCGAAACAGCAAAAACTGTGACAGAGAGACAGAGGAAAAGCAACAAAGAGACTGCAATACAGAAAGAAAGAGCACACTGTTCCAGAGACAAAACAATGAGACTGAAAGATGCCACAGGCCAAACACAATGTCATAAACTTTCATTAAACTATATTTCCCTGCCATAGCACAATCTGAAGGAAATGTATTGTTATTTATAAAACGAGGCTGATCTGAAAAAGAGCATTTTTAAAGAAATTCACTAACTCTGCTTTATCTCTTAGAATTTTGAAACTCTGCACACAGCTCCATTACAGGTACATTGATGTTTATATTTACCCCATCGTTTCTTTCCTTCTGAAACCTTGGATGTCCAAATTATTGTTTTTCAATTATATACTTTTTAAAGGTCCAGTGTATAAAGTTTAGCGGCATGTAGTGGTGAGGTTACAAATTACAACCAAAGGCTCACTCCACCCATCCCTTTTAAAGCACAAAGGTGCCTCTCACAGGACAGAGATGTTGTCGCATTTTCGCTTCTTTGCTGAAGGAGATAGCATTTTTTTATAATGTGCTCTTTACAGCAGTTTGTCCATTTAGTGATACTGTAGACACATTTACATATATGCATTTGGCAGACACTTTTATCCAAAGAGACTTACATTGCATTATCCTATACATTATGGTATACTTAGGTATCTGCAATCCCCTGGGATCGAACCAACAACCTTGTGTTGTTATTGCAATGCTCTTACCACTGAGCTTTTAGGAAAGCTTGGTGAATTCCTTCTAAGGGGACCTGCTGTGTATATGTAAATAGAAGTAGCATAACATAACGCTTCATTATATAAGTTCTTTATACATCTCTGAAAACATAGTTATCTATATTATATTGCATTTCTGTCAATAGATCCACCCAAAAATTACACATTGGACTTTTAAATTGTACAATACTGTGTTGTCAAAGTTGACCCTTGGGTTTTCGAAACCCAGTGACAAACATAAAGCGTGATTGATAATAATAATTTATTATTAATACAAGGTTTCAGAAGGACAGCAGCGATATATACCTCAATATATAAAAAGGCAAAAAAAATAAGCATGTTCAATGTCACACACTCGTATATTTTTGTGTTCCTTGTAGGTGCTCACATACAGCGAATACAATCTGTCTCTCATACTGTATCTCTTCCTCTGTACAGTATCTGGCAATCTATTTTCATACACACACACATTCACTGGACTGAAACAACGAACCATCTGCTGTGGTGTGGAGAAAAATGTCACAACAGTAAAACTAACTTTTATGTTTGTGAAGAACAGACAAAAAATCTACAAAATGACTTGAGTGTCAGAAATACCCAACGCATATATAAACATATCAAGCTGAAACGCATTGCAAGATGCACCCTTCACCAAGATTACCAACACACTAAGATCAGAACTAAGCAAAAACGGATTGTATTATAATAATAATGAACAGCTCTCTATTTGTTTTATTTTATTTCATTCTGAATGCTTTGCTGACTACCAAGGGTCCCCACTACCAAGCGTTTGCCACAAAAAAATTACGTGGACAGATTTGAAATAGATAACGGCAAACACCGTCACACTTTATAACCAATCTACATCCACATACTCTAGAGATCCACCACAAGTTTCGCAGCAGCTGCTCTCACCTACCATGACAGGTTTCTTTAGGTTGAACATCACTGAAGGCAGGAGAAGAAACAGCCTTCACCAATGGCTGTGGTTGTAGTTGGTTCCTTTCATGACTCTGTTGTAATCCAACAGGCTGTTCTTTCTTAAGAAGAGGGGATGATGGGATATTTGTGGATGATGGAACTCTCTGTTTGTCCTCCACTGTGAAGTATTTGACAGCAGCCTGAAGAGGAAGAACGTCCTTGCCGGGATATTTATCAGGCAGCTGTAGACTAGCAGGCACTGTCAGGTGCGTAGTGTCCGACATTGTGCGCTGGACCACCCTGTTGTGTTGCATGGGGAACATGCCCACTGATGGGCGTGTCTCCATTTTTCCCTCAAACGTACCATCTAGGTAGCTGTCATTGACCACAGCAATAGCGCAATAATTCGGTATAACGTCTGTTTTAGAGATGATGGGGGGCGGAGCTTGACAGCTGTCTGGTTTGCGCAATTCTGAACACGTTAAGGATGACCCATTAGATCTAAGAGTCGCCCCACTGGTGGTAACAGGTTTTCCTGGAGACATGAGAGGTGATGGAGAGGGTGAGAGGCTTGCGGGGCTTTCTGCCGTGCTACCCAAATTCGCCCCACTCTTGTTGCTCTGGTGACTGGTAATCCACTGATCAGACCCCTGGTTAAGTGCTTCTGACCTGGTATAGAGGCCCTGCTTGTCGTCTTCTAAGAGCTTGGAGGACTGCAAACTGTCTGCCTTCCCCTGCTGCCAGTTCCATCCTTGGGCAGCGGTTGATGATACCAAGCCTGGCATGGAGGGTGGCATGGAGCACAGATCTCTGTACTCTGATCGCTGAGATGACATCCTTACAGTTCTTGTCTTATATTATAGTCCTTTATCAAGGCGTCTATCCCTCAGTAAACGGCAATAATTTAATTGATCTTCCGGGTTCCGACTGAGTGTGCTGAGTTAATCTGTAACGCTGGTGTCTAAACCTCTTCTCAGCAGTGAGGCTGAGATGACTCTGCTTCTCTCACAAACCCCCCCCTCCTTTCTCTTGTTCGCTCTCTCACTGTCTTCCTCTCTCACCCTAATTCTGTCCACACGTTCCAAGTCTTTGATCACATGACCGCAAAAGCTACATCCCTATTGGTCCCTTCACGCAGAAAATCATTTCTTTCAGCATTCAGTGTGTTTATAAATATCCCCTCACTCTCACTCTCACTCACACAAACATGTCTCATTCTGCATTCAGAATTTTCTCACCTTTACCCGGCCAAACATCTACCCCTCCCCATTCCCAAACACCAAATCAATGGCCATTAGTGATGGTCAAAACTATTCCTCAGGTGCAAAGTTCTCAGGAACCGTTATTTCAAAACAACAAGATTTTAACTGTCCGCATATATGGTAATTTCTCTGGAATTTCTCAAGTTATTATGAAAATGAGATAACGGGCCACGAACACAGCATGAACATGCAGTATATACAGTATGTTATTTGGGTTATATATTCATAGGTATATGTTTACAATTAAATTGGCTGCCGTTTCATTCTGTGAACTAGTGACAATATTTCTCCCAAATTACAAATGAAAATATTGTTTTGAATTTGCATTTATCTGCAGAAAATTATCACAGGACTAACAAAAACAAAATAACAGAAAAGATGCAATGTTTGCAGATTTTGAATGCTGCAAAGAATACAAGTCCATATACATGTTGAAACAACACAATACTAATGCTTTTAGGGATAAGTTCAAAAATGTATATGAATGTGAATCTCTAATAAACCAGATTTTTTTATAGCTTTCGTGCGTCTTTGCGTTCTTTCACATTGCTGTTGGATGACTTCATGTCACTCTTGAGGTTTGTTTCTGTTCAAATTCATTCAAACTCTGGTCTGGAATTGACACACACACATGCACGTCATCATTTACACATGTGCGTACAGAAATGAGAATATATATATTTAGAAATGCTGAAAATAGGCAAAACTGGAGTGATCTCTTCAATTGTCATGTGGCTGTATATTAAAGCTTGTCTCCGTACTGTAGAAAATAGGTATTTTTATGCCTTCTACCCTACAAACTACAAAGTTGTGTCAACAAAATACTAGCCCCATTAGAGAAACACTTCACTTGAAAATTTAAATTCTGTCATCATTTACTTACCCTCATGTTATTCCAAATCTATATGAATTTCTTTATTCTGCAGACAACTAAAAAAGATATTTCAAAGAATGTTTGTAACCAATCAACATCTGTCCCCATTTACTTCAATTCCTATTGACTTCAAATTGAGACATTTCTTAAAATAACTTATTTTTTGTTCCATATAAGAGAGTCAAATTTAAGTTCTGAAAGACATGATCATGACTTTTTGAATGAATTTTTATTTTGGGGTGAGTTATGCCTTTAAGCCAAGTGCCAGTTTTGTTCCATCATCTTTTTGACATTGGTGCAAGAACATGAGGCTATATGTATTATTGAGCCCAAATTGTTAATGAACAGGAAAAAATCTGGAAAAGCTATGAATCTGGTTTATTAGAGATTCACATTCATATTAATGTTTGAACTGATCCCTAAAAACAAGAGCATTGTGTTGAGTTACACATGCACTGCCATACAAATATCTATCCACAACAGAAATGTTCGATACACTCTAAAAATGTTGGGTTATTTCAACCCATCGCGTCAAATATAGACAAACTCAACTGTTGGGTTAAAATATCCTAGAGAGTGTTTATATTTGACCAAACAAAGGGTTTAAACAACCCAGTATTCGGGTCGAAACAAAACAGCGTAGTGTAATTTATAAACCAACGTTTGGGTTTTTCAGGTTGGTTTTCAATACACAAGGAAACTCAAATTCTCTATTATTAGATTACTGTCTCCCACCACATCTGCCTATTTATACTTGATCAGGAGGACGTGACATCACAACTCATCTGGAGTCTGACTCAGACACCTTAACTGAAGTGAAACTAACACAGATAAACAACATTGCATCAGTTGCAGGTGGCAGATAAAAATGAGCCCTTTTTCTCTTCTTCAGTACTAAAATGTGCCAGAATATTCTGGATGAGATTTTTGTTTTTGTTTATTTTTTCTCTTTACTATAGGTTATTAGTAAAATACAACACATAAAACATTAATGTTCTGTATTTAGTGTGGTAGAGAACACGAATGCTCATTGTGATCTGAAAGAGATGTCACTGTGTTTCTATTTCTGGAACATATCCTACAGTTACATCCTATCTTGTGATTTGGCAGGTCCTATTTGCTACATCACCACGGAAACCACCTCCCATATCCATGGCAACAGTCTCTTCGTCAATGCAGCTGCTGATATTAGGGCTATGTGCGGTCGGAACCACCCGAGGGGAGGGAGAGGAAGTGAGCGAGCAAGGGCAAGAAAAGGACGAGGAGAGAAAGTCTGATGCGAGTAGGAGGAGATAGAAAGAGCGAACAGCAGCGTCTTCTATTTCTGCACGTAATAACTGCAATCCAGGGGACGGCCTGGTGTTGTGTCAAAGAATCTTTAAAAATAAATTTGACAGCTACAATTTTCCCTTCAACCACAAAATCAAACTCAATTTTAAAACAGGTCAATGTAAGGCTCAAAAGTGTCCAAATTCGTTTTAAACACATTAGTGCATACCTAAAAGCACAGAAAGTACAGCATGCAATAATATTTAAGGAACCCAATAAAATTGGGCAACACTATGTGAGAAATGGCATAGATACATGCAAAAGCCATTTTTTTTGTGGTTTTATTTTAGCTTGATTAACAAACCAGTACAGCTTAATGTAGAGCTCCTACTCTTATGTCATTCATGATGTCATCATCAGGGATTTCTGTGTTTTCTTTTAATCCACATCTACCACCCAGAGTTCTCTAGCCTCAGACCTGCCTGACTGATTGACACACCCTGATCACTTGCTATAAAAAGAACAACTCTTCATGGCTTATATAAGGATGAATGGCCCAGCCATCAATTTTACATTAGCTGCTGCAAGAGGATGGTAGAGATGAGAGTAAATGTAGTGTGAGAGAGAGAGAGAGAGAGAGAGAGAAAGAGAGAGCGAGAGACATGAAGTTCGCCACAAAAATACTACCCAAAAATACCGCAACTAAAAATAAACCTTCCCAAACTGGAAAGAGAAAATGAAATGTTAAACTCTGCATAAAAACTGGTTATTTGTTTTGTGATGTTGATGTGTTTTAAATACATTAAAATTATTTTATTGTATAAAGGTCTTATCTGAATCTAAGATTACTGTACATTCCGTCAACGCTTGATGGATGGTCTGAATCATGACCTGACGCGATTATCATAGTGACAACAGCCAATCACACTGGAACGCAACACAACACAAACACCTGAACAGTGAGATTTTTTTCTTACCTGGTTAATGTCCAGTGTTGTTTAAGCAGTGATCAACATAGGGGAAAGAAGAAAATAGCAACATTAACAATTAGCAATTTAGGGTCTGAAAAATATTATGTAAGTTAAATCTTATAGCATCCATTTCAAAAGTGACCTATATTTCTTATATAAATTGTTACAAAACTCAAAGTTCTGAACAGAACATTGACTTAGAATAAAGCAGAATAAAGCTTCAACTAGCATATGATGGCAAGGTGTGATAGAGAAAGCTGTCCACCCACAGGACGATTAGCGAATGTCTGACATAGACAAGAGCCACACAACTTTAAAGACAGTTTGAGGGATGACCCAGAGAAATCCTACTGAAATCCAGAGGATGATAATATTGCCACTTAAGAGTAACAGTTAGTCAGCTGACACGATGCATAGCGATCAGTGTGTTATGGCTGCATTGAAAAGTAAAATCATCTTAGTTACAAGAATGGATTACATGCAGCAAAGGTCCAAGCTATAGAGTACTGGCACACAAATAGATATAAAGAAAGAAAGAAAGAAAGACAGAAAGAAAGAAAGAAAGGCGTAAAATTAGCGTAACTAGTTTAATTATAATTTTGCTACATTATCATTTGCTACAGAGAGTGCTAGGCAGAGGAGGCCCACTTCATTGAGCCATGCATTATGTAAATCATCTCCATACAGTCTTCATATCACCAACCTTCCAGTAGAGGGGGCTGTGCCAGCGGGGGCTCCTGATGCTCTGTGAGTGAGGGGACGAAAGGCCGAGCCTCTGGGTTTAAGTTTATCGCAGTGCTTGGGGAGAAGTGACTAGCGGCGGGTGTGCTCTGTGAGGCAGGACTGCCTGTGCCAATGTTCGGTGGGCCAGGGGATAAACCAGTACCAGACTCGAGGGCAGTGATGTGAGGGAATGGGGTTTTCACAGGCGTGCTCAGGGGGCTGGCATCTGGGGTCTGTGCCTGTAGTACTGAGTCAAGCAACATCACGGTGTGTGTTGGGCTAAGGGTGATGGGTGACTCAATGTGTGACTGATCGGAGTGGTGAAAACCAGCCAGTGCAAATTTAGATGTATCTATATTATCTACATGAGTGGTGTCATGACCAGTTGATTGGGGTTTGCTTGCTTGGGTGTCAGGTGTGAAAGAGGTCTTGGAACCACCCAAATTAGGGTTGCTAAAGTCCATGTCCATTATGCTTGACGTATGAGGGTGAGAGGACCCAGATACGTTGCTATTTCCCAAAGGAGCGCCCCACTCTTCGGGAATCCTCATTCTGCTCTTGCCCTTCTTGGCCTTGATGCGTCCACCCCCTCTTTCTTGAATCTCGCTCTCCCAAATCTCTCCCTCCCTGCTGGGGGGTGAGGGACACTCATGGTTGGAGCTTTCCGATGGAGTGTCTTCAGATTCAGGGGAACCGAGGCTGTCCAGAAGGTCGTACATTTCATCCCTATTCTTGCGTTTTTTCTTTTTCCGCTTTTGCTGCTGCTCGGTTCCCTCCTCGATAGGCTTCTCCTCCCCGGACGCTGCATCTTGACTCTTGGTATCCAAGGGATCGGTGGAACTCTGTTCGGCCTTGCAGAGGGCATGGAAGTGCTCCGTAGAGAGCATTTCCTCACCTGTCCGTGGATTTCCCCAAACTTCTTTGTGTACAGAGAGGAAGAGGAGGTGTCACTGACCTTACTATACAAAACAACAAAGCTTCTCTAACTCATAACGGCTAATTCACACTGCACAACAAAGACCAGCATTATTAACACAACATTCAACAAAACTCTGAATAAGTCGGTGTTTGCCGGAGCAGTTTGAGCTAGCATTAACAGCTAACAAGCGAGTCCGAATAGACATTAGATGATCTACTTATAAACCACTGATCACTTGCATCATATGTTAAGTTACACTAGGGCCTAGTAGTAATGACATGATGACTGAGAAAAATCACTTTTTCACACTGAATAAAAAAATATTTTGGTAACACTTTAGTATAAGGACCAATTCTCACTATTTACTAGTTGCTTATTAGCATGGCCATTATTAGCATATTGGCTGTTTAGAAGCACTTATAAAGCACATATTCTGCATGACCACATTCTTCATCCCTAATCCTACCCAATACCCAAACCTAACAACTACCTAACTATTAATAAGCAACAAATTAAGAGTTAACTAACCTAAAGTCGTAGTAAATAGTTTACTAAAACCGAGAACTGGACCGTAAAATAAAGTGTGACCCATATTTTTAATGCCTTGCATATATGTATATGTGCAACATTCTAACCAGGCCTGCTCTTCTCTAAATACAAACTCTATGTGTCTCATGCTCGTTCTCGCTGCCGATAACATTTAAATGGTTGTGATAGAAAAAGTGGCTGAGAGTGAATGTGCTGAGACTGGGATGTGCTCACTTGAGAGCACGCCGTGTGAAAGTGCAAATGGGCTAATGAACTCGTGGAGAAATAACAGGCCGACTCAGGGATAACAGCAGAGGCAAGTGACTGACTCAAACAAAAAGCCATAGAGAAGAGTCTCATGATGTTGATTACACAGTACCGTTTCCAGCATTGAGGAAAAAGGTACTAAACAAATAAAGTCCATGACAAGATAAACACATAAATGTAAACACTGAAGACACAATGATTGACAGCATAGTTTAAATATGGATTAAAAGGCCTTACTGCTAAAGAACCATGTTTATCAAGACTAAAGCTCATTCAAAGAATATCAAGAGATATGTCGTCTCAAAATCTTTCTTCTTCTCCAAATTGCTTCCAGATCACTCCACTGTCTGTGCAAAGAGTATTTTAAAGCATCATGTTTTTAATGCGATGGGTGCTCTAGAATGTATACCACATTTTTGCAAAAATAAGGCTGCACCATATGTATCCATTGCAGAGAGGGCAATCCCAGAATGCATTGCAAAGATAATTGATACATATCCAATTGAATCCAAAATGAAGGAGGGAGAAGATAATCTTTGTTCAGTACTATTAGTATCAGTAAAAAAGCACTGTGCTACCATATTTACTATAATACCATATTTGTGTGTGCTAGTGAAAGGGCAAAAGTCATTTGTAACTCATGCAGGGAGTAAACTGCATGGTGGCTCACATTGTGAATGTTCACCAAGCGCTGTATTTCTACATCCAGTAAGATCTGTGCTATTCATTGATCAAACAGACACGGAAAGGCCAGTGGCAGCAACATCTATATTACAGATATGAGGTCTAAATGTGAAATTGCATTTAAACTGTTCTCTGGCTCTGGGCCAGAAGGCAAATTACTCTTCTAGTTTCATGGCCATCACTCAGAAAGTAATATTACAGTGAGCCTGATGAGAATGAATCTTTAAAAAGTCTTCCACTATAATGCACACCTGAGGAGTCAGAAGAGCCTTGATTCAGTCAGACAGATTTTAAGACCAGCTGTGATCACAGATGTCATGAATATTTGACAAAGGATTTGGATTTGTCATCCAGTATTAAATGAAGAGTTTGGTTTCAAAATGAGATAACTCGGTTTAAAAAATGCTAAAATCAAGTTTTTTATTATGTTATCATGTTGTATGTTTTATTGTGGTTAGCTGTATTTTGTTAGTTATTATGGCTTAATCAAAACAAACCAACTGCAGTTTGATAGATATTAATTGGATATTAATCTCATTGTGCAACCAAACTCTTCAAATATACTTTCGTAATTTTACTACTGTATCTGATAAAACAACAGTAATATTTGTACATGTATTTAGAAAAAAGAGTATGTGATAACCTGGATTTATCAAAGTTTTCATGTGTCTCGTCATGCTGTCAGTCTTTCAAATTGCTGTCAGATGGTTTTATGTCACTCCTGAGGTTTGATTTTGTTGAAATTCAACAGACACTGGACTGGAATGGCCACAATACATCTAGAAATGCTAATAAAATGACAATTTGAAATGGTCTCTTAAATTTTTCCACGGCTGTGTACGCATTCTCAGATATTTAACACAGACAGCTAAACAATTACTCTTACTAATCTCATTATCAGAGGCAACTTATTTGAAATATTTCTGTTACTATATGACAAGCTATTGATGAAGCATCCATGCTCAGACCAAACACTTTATGATGACATGACATTACAGAAACATTCTCACAAAATAATCCATCAGAATCATGACAGGTTTAGGAGTTATCTGTACTAATAACTGGCTTACCTGTTCTATCCTGAAGTGAAGTGCCTTAAGTGGTGATAGACTTTACCTGCAGAATTCTCCTGGCTGTTACGAGGATTTGTGTCCCTTGGATTAGAAGTTATCTGAGTTGGTTTGGGCGGTTCATTGGTAAACAAGGGCGAAGTCTTCTGAGGGTCGCACATGCTAGGGGATTTGGAGCTCTGGAAAGGGGCCATGCCAACATTCATTTTCATACCCATGCTCATCACAGGCTGGGAAAACCCTAAAGAACAAAGCAGCAGAGACGTCCTGCATTAAAACTTGACAGCCTGAGGAGATGTACAGATGATCTTAAGACAGCAAGATCAAACACTGCTGTCTTTACCCAAAAAGGAGTCCATGCTGTTATCCTTCATTGCAGATCCCATCTGTTGGTGTCCCATTCCAGTCATTGATGTTGGGCCTGAAATTAAAAAGGTTAGGACTTGTAGAAGACTAACACAATGAGGCTTACATGTGTAAATAGATGTATGCAATGATCCCACCTGACTGAAAGTCATTCTTGTAGACATACTGTCCGGGTGAACTGGGGCGGATCTCTCCCTGAGGGTCCTGACGGAGACCCCCAGTTTGGCCTCCAGACATGAATCCAGGCACTGAGAACAGACCAAATGACACTGCATTTTAAACTGTACAAACACTGTTTTTTACAATACGCACATAAACTGACCAATACTTTACAAAATTGTGAGAAATATTAATTTGTGTTTGTCATAAGAAAGAAAGTCATATACATCTGGAATAGCATGAGCAACTCCAGATCTGTCATGATTCTGCCTCTTTTGATAATGATTTTCCAGTCTTGTGGCAGGATCATGACAGACCCATGTGTTTAGTGTGTGAGAGAGAGACATGGCATTGTTTATTTTGGTCTCTCTCTGGTCTCGTCTGTAACACCGCACTCTTGTTTCCTCATTATTGAGAGTTAATTATTTCATGCCTGTTCCCCTCTTGATTTGGTTCCTTATTTAATGCCCTTGTGTTTTCTGTCTTTGGCTGGTTCGTTTTGATTCCTGTGGTTAAGTTTTATTTTATTTTTTGGTTTAGTTTAGTCTAGTCATTTGTAATTTTAGTCTAATCTAGTCTAGTCTCGTGTTGACCTGTTTTTTATACCCTTGTTCTGTTTGTTTTTTGTTTTGTTTTATTAATAAAACAGTTTTTTGTTGTCTGCATCTGGGTTTAGTCTTGCATTCGTGAAAATATCTGTCTAGTTTAATGCGTCTCCTTTGTCAAAGGCAGTGGGGGTGTCCCTCAAAATAGGCCTCACATACATTCTAACATTTACAAAGGCATTAACGTCAGGGCAACTGTGGAGATGATGTTGAGAAGACAGGACAGACTGGTACTGCAGGCCTGTTACCGTAGCTACACAACCAGCTGAGCCTGCTCTTGGTTCCCAAGGCAAAGTGTTCTGTCAGCATCAAGAGAGACTGACACGAGCAACCAGCACTGGAACAGCATTAGCTCAGATACCGGCCTCGGGTTAATGATTGCGTTCCTACAGGGCTGGACCATATACGAGCGCTATGCAATTGTCCTCTTTGTGGAATGGGATGGATGTACATGTTATTGTGAGTCACGCTGTATCTGTCTGCTGGATCGAGCTGTATTAGGAGAGAAGCTGAGGGAATATGCTGGCCAGGCCTTTGAGGTCGGCCTCAAGGTGACTGATGTTTATGCCTAAATTATTTGTTTTTATTACTCTTGGAGTTGTGCGGCAGGGGGTTTGGATTTTTTACGCAGCGAACGCCTAAATATGATAATGCCATTTCATAGGGTGCAAAAGCAGCATGTACTGTATACTGGCCCCGATTTATAAACCCTTTGTGAAGCACATGAACCTGTAAAGTAGCTGAACTAAAAGCAAAAAAAATTGAAGATGCAACTAAAAATAGCAGTTTTTGTTCCAGACATGAGGCACTTAAGGTGCAGACTGCCAAGTCAAGCTGTGATGAAGAGCCTCTTTTCTACAGTTATGGGGAGAACGCTAAAAATTCAGCACAGAATCTACCGTTAAACAATTTCACAAACCAGTGCTGTACAGTGAGTACCAGAACACACAATATGGTTAAAATAAACACAATCATGAACAAACTCCAGTTTATTAATTGCCAAAGGATATTAAGGTTATGATGATATCAAGAAAGACATATGAATAATTATATCTGACATTTAAGTACATGTGTAATATTATTATCTTTCTAAGTAACTGCACAGCCTATTGAGCCTAATGACCAGCACAGTTATTGATTCATCATTTTCACATGTACTTTGCTCTTTGTAAATGAGCCTCCAAGCGCTTGTCATCATACAAATCGCAATTTCCATAAATCTTTATTGCTTCGTCAATACCAGAGCTTTATTCTCTCACCAAAACCATCTGATGAATGTAAGATTTACTAGCCTACTACCTTAACAAAATTACTTGACAAGAAAAAGTATTACTTGACAAACAACATGGTTATACCTATAGACTGACCCCCAGTTAACTTCTGGTTTGCGTTTGGCTAGTGTCTAATAATATAACTATTTATATTTTATTTATATTCATTTTAATTTGTATTATTTCAATGTACAGTAACTGTATTAAATAAACTATTTGTTGAATTTTGTTGTATGTTCATTTTATTGAATTAACAATTTGTTGAATGGGTCCTGTAGTTTGGTCGCATTTAAACAAACAGTATGGTACATTGGCATCTAGCGGTTGAGCTTGATATCGAAGTCGAAATTCAAAATATCTAGAGACAAGTTTAGCCAAGTAACGGATTTTCTTAGTTTCTTTTGATTGTGCTCAGTAACGTTTGTTTATTTTGTTAAGATGAAACCATCTATAGATAAATATAACATTTTGGTACAGTAGAAATATATAAATTCCATACCACTATGACATTTAAATGTAACATCAAATGAATGAAAATTTTCTTTCAGTGGAAGCAAAAGGAAACGTTATCTCACCCCTTATCAGGAGCTGTTAAAAGTGCTATGGAAATATACAGTATCACGTGATACCAACATACACAGTACACACAATGCTACATACATCTACCATGTTCTTTACTGTTTTTTTGTTTTTAATCTCCAAGCACATAATATCAGGGGTAACACTTTACAGTAAGGTTGTATTTGCTAACATTCGGCTTCACAAAATGCTCCATTGTTAACCAATAACATATTTGACCTCCAAGCAGTAGTGTTCCTTTCATTTAATTATTGAACGCCAAGCTTCAACACCGGTGCTCTAATGCATTTCAAGCTACTCTATTAAACTGTTACAATGTGCCCCGGTATAGCACGTACTGTAACAGACATCTGGATTTGAGAATAAACAGTGGTTTTCTGAAGGGGCCTCATCATAAATTCTTAGATTTGATCAGGGACGTTATCTGCCATGATCATGCTTATGTGTAGACCAGGCTTAGACAAATATACTATTTAAACTCTAAATATAACTGAACTCCTTCTGCACAACAGTGTCTCTACTTCCTCCGCAAACTGAGAAGATCAAGAGCCGAAGCCCCGATCATGTGCACCTTCCAGAGAGGCACCATCGAGAGCCTTGGGAAAATGAAATCTCACAGGCCAGGATTGAGAGCCACTGCTCCAACGCATAGTAAGAAAGGCTGAGAGGATCATTGGTGTCTCTCTGCTCTCCCTCCAGGACATTTATGGAACCTGTCTCACCTGAAAAGCCCTCTGTGTTGCAGGTGATCCCACTCGGCCAACACACAGCTTCTTCAGGCTGCTGTCATCAGGGAGGAGACTGCGCAGTCTCCAGGCCAGGACCAGCAGACTGAAGGAGAGCTTCATCCACCTTGCCGTCAGGAAGCTAAACTCCGTCCCCATCCTGCCCCCCCTCCCCTCTCTTGCCCCATGAACCACTGAACTCTGACCATATCCGCAAGTCCTTCCCCCCCACAACATACACTGACCCACACTACTCACTCTATGCAGAATTGGACTGCTCACTACCTCATTCAGCATCGGTCTGCCCCTCTTCAACTACCTCTTCTAGCAGGTTAAACAAAGCCTTATCTTTTTGTCAATTTAAACAGACCAATAAGCTCTTTGCACTACCTCACATCTGCACTGTTGTATACTTCACTGGTTTGCACTCTATCTGCCATTACATATCTTCATTTTCTTAATTTAAATATCTCTGCTTGTAAAGTTGTATTTTACACATATACAATAATCTGTAAATATCTGTATCTCATTTTGTATATTTTTATTCTGTGTTAGTGTTATTTGTATGCACCATGAGTCTGAGAGTAACGCAATTTCAATCCTCTATATGCATGTACTGTACATGTGGCAGAATTGACAATAAAGCAGACTTTGATTTTGACTTTTATACTCCTCGTCACAGAACCAACCTGAACGGCATTTGGAACCAGATAAAAATCAAATAAATGGCTTTTGCCACTTGCCATTATGCGGTATGAGTGTTCAGAGAAACGTGAGTCGTATATTTGAGAAATGGTCATGCACTAAGGCATACCTTCCCTCTTTCCATCGATTCCATCCAAGAGGGGGCGATACTCTGTCTTCCCAACAGTCTCGCCAACTTTATCGTCGAAGGTCTGTGCCTCTAACCCGGCCACAAAATCTCTCTTCAGTAGGCTATCCTGGGCCGCCTTAGCCGCCCCTTCTGTGAAGGCATCACGTAAACTAAAGTCCATCCTCCTGAAAAAAGGAGAAAAGGGGCAATGAGTCAAAACAAAGCAAGCATGACTTTCTCACTTATGTAGATCCATTAAAAGGAAATGCCGAAAGAGCACATTATTTACTTCAAACTAGAAATCCTGTGCAATCACAATGGTACATTTTTTGTGCATATTCCTATTTGTAAAATTAATGTAGAACCTTTCAGATTATCTTCAACTGAATCACATGTCTGGATATATGGATGTTTATAATGCTCCTCTACATCATCTGATCATTATCCCATTACTGATGACATCACCAACAGCAGCACTGTTTTTTGTTCCTGGTAAAACGGGAAGGTGGCTGGTGCATGCAAATGTGAGATTAAAGAAGAGAGAGAAAGAGAAGATGAGAAGGATCCAGAAATAGAGGTTGTCATTGTGTACTCGCCCAAGGAAGCACGTTTGTTTGCCATTGTGTGCCATTGTTTCTCTAGCTGAGACACTATGCACATTCAGACACCCCAGATTAACACTCACTGTACTCTTCACCAAAAACATACCAACCAAATAAAACCCTTGTGTGTTTATACAGCAGGGTGCAAAAGAGTGGAGAGCCAAACAAATCTCCAAAGCGATTTTGATCTATCCAGTATAGACATTAATATGATTATGTTAATCTGTTCCTAGCTAAACATGGGATTAAAATTCCAGAATTTACCCCAAATTCATCCCCCCCGAATCTGATTGATCTTCGCTATTCTCCTTAATCATCCATGGCTTTGTCTTTGCATTTTGTTCCCCCTCTCAATGTGCTTTCCCCTCCTTCTGCATGCACATGGATGTAAAGTGTAATTCTTTCTGTTGATATCCCGGTAGATGGTGAGAAGCCCAGCTGGTCCAAAAAACAAGGGATTAGAGCCAGCGTGATTCCCCCTTGAATCAGTCAGCTGGACAGAATTCACTCATCCCCTAACCTCCCCCCACAGAAGTCACAGCATCAGCCCAACAACACTTACTGTAATCACTGTTACTGTACAGAGGCTCACAGTCAGACACAACATTGCACTGTAAGAACATAAAAAGTTCAGAAAAACACACAGTCTGACCAATGTGCACCTTCACCTTCATTGACCAATGATGTAGGTACATCATCCCAGTACCAATGATAACACTGAAAATGTGGTATTGTAGCATTAAATTCAATACAGAGATTTAAAAAGTGATTTCAAAGGGAACAGAACATATGGCAGGTCATATGGAGGTTTAACCATCAGACCGTGGCAAATGAGTCACAGGTACATTCCTGCACTTTTACTGCTGGGACACGCACGCAGTCTGTGCATTTTTGTGATTCAGCAGTTTGTCTCTATAATCTGCATGATGTCACAAGCCCTGGCACAGAGTGGCATCTATATCAATCTGGCAGGCTGGCAGGGACTGCTATCGATCACTTGAGTCTGAAATTAAAGGCAGGTCTAAAAAATTAAGAAATGCAAGAAGTCATAAACAGTATTTTATATACAGTAGCATGATTAATCATGTAAACATACATAATTCAAATGTTTAACAAAACCTAATACGTTATAAAAGCAGAGAGCACAAAATGCAACAAACAAAAGCGAAATAAAATGAATTTTCTCATTTACCAGATGCATCTTTTAAAGGGGGGATTTCACGCTGTTTCAAGCATTCAGACTTCTTTTTAATGTTAAACATCCTGGCTTCTTATGCTTTACATGGGTCAACTTGTTAAAAAACTAGTTGGATGTATACCGTAGTATTTCTGTGCTCGATACACTCCCCCGAGGTATTTCTTTTGAACATGAAAAACCGTAACCAGACATGAGCCGCATGCGGTAAGCTAAACTAAGTCATTTGTTTGTGTTTTGTTGACAATCGGCACATACTTGCAATGTAAACAACACAAACTTATAGTGAATCAAAACAGATATGCAGGTATAATGCAGCGTTTCTCAAACAATGCATTTAATTAGGCAGTCCACCCAAGTATATTTACATTTACATTTATGCATTTGGCAGACACTTTTATCCAAAACAATTTATATTGCATTATCCTATACATTTATAAATAGGTATGTGCAATCCCCTGGGATTGAACCCACAACCTTGCGTTGTTATCGCAATGCACTTAGCACTGAGCTACAGGGAAGCTTGTATATTAATGGCCGCCCAAGTATATTTGGCTTCACATTTTGTAATTTTTTTATCCATCCATGATAGTGACTGTTTCTGTGAACGATTAACTACATAACAAGGGGATAAACAGCGCTTTAGTGACTTCTGTCTTTCCTGACTTGTTTGGTGTGAGCGGGCGAGTGGCTGTGTGAGTGTCCTCTTCCGTGTTCGCATGCACTCTCTTCCGATGAGCTCCATGTGTGTGTGAGCCTTTGGCCTCTCGTCTGCGCGTGTAGTTAGCTCTGTGTAGTGTGTTTAACTGTCACATGCATTTAAAATCAAAGAATAGTTGTAATGTAAACACTGTAATGTGATGATGTATTGTGTGCTCCTGATTTAGTTCCCCGCTTCACACCCCCAGGACTTTGTATGTTTTCGGAAATAATCGTACATCTTTTATAAATGTGCTCAAACTAAATACAATACTAATCTATAGGTATTTCAAATAAATATGAGATTGGCAGAAACTGCCGGTTCAACCAGACCTTTAAACATTACTTGAGTCAAATGGTACAAAATCAAAACAACATCTGACAGAAGCGTACACTCCATCCTAATCCGATCTAAAGGAGAACGAAGAGCACACAAGGATTTTCTAGCAGGGATTGGGCTGTAATTTGTGTTGCTGTGTAAACGCAGTATTCCAAACATTCCTGTATGAATGCACACACAACGTGGGATGGGGGTCCGACTCAATGTCTTCCATTGTGTGCCAAAGCCACTGAGCATGCGGTTACTGGGTGCCACTCATTGTGAAAGGGTTTATGTATCTGCGCCAGTGCCAATCTTTGTCTGTCTGAGTTATTATGAGTTAAAGCAAAACACCCAAAAATAAGAACCCTTCAACAGTCAAAATACTGGAAACCTTTCAAAAAGGAGGTAAATGGTCCATCAGTGGTGGTCAGTTCGACAAGCAAACAGGAATCTTCAATTCGGTGTGATCCAAATATTGAAGTTTTTTACATCATTCTTCATTACAATACTAGAACCCTACGGCTTACGTCATGTCCTAAAATAGGGAGTGATATTGCCTAATAAACACCCATGGAAACTTCAAAACAGTGGAGGGGGTGTCTGTGCAGATTATAATCAGAAGCCATCAGTGAAGGCAATGAAGATTATGCATGACGGGACACAGGCCATCACAACAGGCCAGCAGGCCCTGACCTGACACCCCAGAATTACAACGGTCTAGCAAACAGTACACCATTTTACTGAGCTTTATGTTCCCAGTGACATATGATGACACTGGGGGTTCAAGCCAGTTCCATTACATACATTAAGATGGTTAATATTACAGAATGGTAAAGCATTTTTTGAGGCAAATGAGGCATTCGTTTTCTTTTATTACCTTACCAGAAGGTCTTTGACTATATTTATATAATAAACTTCTTATACAACATGTTTCAATCAACTACATTCACACAAAAATAATCATATACACCTAAAAATTATAATATATAACACACAACACTTCTCCACACTTCACACTACAATGAATGAGAAGGTAAAATGAGCAATAAGACATAAGGGGGGTGTGGTCAACGAGGACAGCACAGAAGAGAAGTTTTATTCCTCTATTCCTTTATAATGAATGTGCTATATCAAATAAGCAAAAGAACATATAGGCTTCATATTTCCCACAATCAAATGTCATGTTCCACTTCAAGGCATACTGTACATGCATGACCTTCAATGCGTCGGACGTGCGTTTCACTTCAGATCAGTTTTACAGTATGACGCATGTGCATGAGACATGTTGGAGACGCGCGCTGCAGAAATCCGAGCACACCAGACGCTTGCGCGTATTAAACGTGCTCCACTCCGCCATAATACCACAATGTGCGCAGATTTACATTTGAAATAACATTTAGTGATCCTTGTATTCACTAAAACAAAGATCCAGTGTGCAGTGTAGATGGGGACGAACAATCTTACGACGCGTCCTTTTTAAGACTACATTAAACCTCACAAGATTTCTCCATCCCGCATATCCAACAACGTTTAGATGTCTCGCAGACTGGTTAATGGAGCAATCTGTGACACTGCTGAAATTATGAAACTCTCGAAGATTCGACAGAGGATCTCTC
The DNA here is from genome assembly GCF_015846415.1 of Triplophysa dalaica. NCBI lineage: Eukaryota > Metazoa > Chordata > Actinopteri > Cypriniformes > Nemacheilidae > Triplophysa > Triplophysa dalaica. The sequence goes on from NC_079544.1 coordinate 9,779,467, forward strand.
ATCTTGATGCGCAGACACCTGTCTGGAGCATCTCCGCCAAACTGCGGCAGTGCCCAAACAAAGAGAAATCTCGACATGGCGACGTATATTGATGAAGAAACGTTTGCAAACGGATAAGAGACTATACTGTCATTGTGTGCCTTGTATGTACATCGCATCGTGAGCTTGCATGCACATAATAATACCGTAACGCCTTCCAAGTGGCGACAGCGATGGAATCAAACCCCCTACGACTCTGAAGCGTGCGTAACGCGCTGAATAAATGAATCGTTTCTGTCTTCGTTTTCACGATTATGTTTGTTAATGCATATGGCCTTATAGTATGACTTCATTTTAAGCAGTGCAACGTGAGCGTTAATCACAATGTCAAAGCGCACTTACCCGTTGTTGTTGTTTTTATAATACAGTACTGTAGTGTTGAGCGGCGTCCGCGTTCTCGTACAGTGCGCCTTTGTGATCGCAAGGCAGCGCCCCGCCCCTAATTCTCTCGCCCAATCACAACCGGGAATTATTTTCCTCGCTTTGTTTGGTCCGCCTGTCTACTTTTGGTTCCCTGGTTTGAGCATCATCTCGATTCTTGGATGCGTCCCTTCCAGCATTGATGGACAGCAAAAACACACAACCAGTACGGTAGATAAGAGGCAATCGTTTGCGCCAAGCATGCATAAAAACAGCACCGTCTAGCCATCAAAGAAAAGTGGGCGTGGTCCGTCGTCAACTCGAATCTATCAGACGAATCGATTTGGATGAAGAATATTATTCTGTTCGACTAATTCGAATGTTAAAGCTTTACGCTCCATTCAGCCCTTACACAGCTATTTAATATTGGAAATCCGCTTATTGTAAGTCAAACAGCTACAGAACCCTCTTAAAATACAGGCTACGACTTTATAAGAGCATCAGGTGATGTGGAGGTACGGAATCCCTCTATTTTGTTGTTTATCCGGTTCTGGGTCTTGATTAAGGAGCAAATAGTGCTTGTGTGAGTTCTTAATATAAAACTATAATAGGCTTAGTGCAGGACTTAAAGTAGGTGTGTGGCTGCCATGTTCCCAGTGAGTACACCCAGATGTCTTTCCTTTTTAGAGTTACACTTAAGCAAACCTTTCAATAGAATGTCCTTTCCATGAATACTTTATAATTAACTGCTTTAACATTGACATATATGCTCGTTGGCTATGATTCATTTTATCTTTTTGCTAAAAAAGTTATATTGTATCCGTTACTGCATATCACCTATTTTATGGAAATGTATGCATCTTGTAGTTTTAATTGTGCTTTTTCCTGCCCACCACAGAGGGAAATATATATTTAACAGTATATTAAATAGTATGAAATAAAACTTTAATACTTTTCGTATAAATACATTTGGGAGTTCTTTTGATGCCAAAATAATATTTAATAAGACAATAATACACTTTAGCTTGAAAAATTGCACATGATTGTACTGTACATATTTGAATACACATTGAAGAAAAGGTTCAGCAGTGATAGACAAAAAACTGCTCTTTTAATCTAGTGAAACTTGAAAGGATTAAATTCAGTCATTTAAATTTCACCTTCATGAAAATAAATTTCATATTTTCTCCCGACAGAAAAAATGATTTTGACAAGCAGTCATGACAGAACAGTCCTTCACACACAGACACACACATATATTTATGAGATGTGCTTGATGAAATACAATAAACATTTGTATGATCTAATTCATTTATTTGGTGTGGATATGATCCAAGTTCATATGTGATCATATTTCCACAATAATAATTTTGTAAGCAATAACAATAAATATGTCTACTCAATATCACAATAAATTATTACATGTTATAATACATTTTAACATTCCAAGATAGTCTTTCTATAGACCACATTTCATAATAATATCTTTGTTGAAAGGGTATGGTTTACTGAATGTGTTTGGCATGGACAAGCAGCAAGTGGTTATACATTTATGTATTTACTATACACTAACTGAACTGGTGATATGGATTTGAACATTATGTTTTTAATTTACACTTTCTAAATCACATTCTACATACATTGACCCTTTGGTCAAACAGATGATTATATATTTTGTGATACTATATTATGTTGGAAAAATCTGTGCCGTGAAAGATATTAACACATGCTTTCAGTAATGTACTCTAAAACGCAGTCATAATATTCAGCAGGTATCAGTCTTTCCTGAATAGACTCACGCAGAGGTATTTCAGCTACATGAGAGCTTGGGTTCCACCAACTGAGATCATTTCCTTGTCACAAAGCTTGATCATTCTTACTCTGGTTGGTCTTTCCAGTGTATTAGTATGTCAAAGACATACTTTTTTCCAGACGGACCATCGTTGATTACAAACACAAAAAATGATATGCTAATACAAATCATTGCATTCACACCTCAGAATAACAATGAACACTTGCAAAATTAAATGCTTTCAGTGAAAGACAAATATTAAAAACAATATTGTTAGACCAGCTAACACACATATACCAAATCACAGTGACATACACCTTTACATTAGACTGTCTGAGGTCATTTATGTGAACCTGAAGTACTGTAGGAGGATCTTTCTGCTCAGTGGTGGTCCTTGTAAGCATTATTCTGAGACGTATTAAACCAACACTTCACTCTTAAGTCACTGGATCAGGGGGGGTTTGAGGAATCTCCCTCTAACTGATGTTGCACTGGTAATGACAGGCGTCTTTGACACTCCAGCTCTGTATCTTGCCTCTGTCCAGCTTGTGGGTGGCGAACTGTTCCTACAGTCTCTGATTCTAAAAAACGATCATTTCTTTGATCAGTCTGCCGGGAATCAGTGTGTGCTGGATGATCATCTGAGAGGTTTGATGAACTCTGTCCCATGCTATGCGCCCATGTTTCCATATAAGCTTCAGGAGAACTCTGTTTGAGAGCCTGACCATCAGTGGAGGGCTGTGGGGAACAATCCAGTAGCTGGAGCTCCATCGCCCCTGACAGGCTTTCATTGGACTTCATAGGACTGTCAGCAAAGTCCAGGGGATCAAGTGTCTTGGAAAAGGAACAAAGAGGATGTATTAAAGATTGACATTTATAACTTCAAAGATACATCGAGTTGATTGCTATAGTTTAATAATGTGTGATACCTCAGAGGAAATGGCTGGTGATTCTGATTCTAAAGGGTTGACAGGCTGAACTAGTTTTTGGCCTGGTTTGTGTGGATTCGGGGATGTTTCTGATGGAGCAATCAGAGAGCTGTAGGTCGGTGGAATCTGCACCATCTGACGCTGAAGCAAATGCATTATGGCTCCGATATCTGTTGACATCCGTTTCTCAAGTCTTGTAAGAGAAGACCACAAAAACACCTCAAAACATATATGGTAATAAGGAATAAAGACCAATAATGTTAAACGATTAATCGTGATTATTTGTGAAAATCACATCCAGAATAAAAGTTATATAATATATATATATGTCTGTTTACTGTGCATATTTATATTATATTTTTTAACATACACATAAAAAATACATGTATATATTTAGAAAATATTTACATGTATATATTTATATATAATTAAAATTACATAAACTTAATTGATTTTTATATTTTTCTTAAATATGTACCTGGATTTGTTTTTAAATACAAAATTAATATGCACAGTACACAAACATATAATATCTACACAGACTTTTATTCTGGAAGCGATTACTCACGGTTAATCGTTTAACAGCAGTAATAAGAAGCAAGCTGGATCTCACCGTTGAAGCTGTTTTTGCATCAGTTCCAGTCTGTTCTCTACCTCGGTGCAAGGGTGATGTGTATCATCTTGCAGGGCAATATTGGATGGAACTGAGGATGAGGGAAAGGACATGCTGTGGCGGGGTACTTCCTGGTACTGATGGCCACGGTCCTCCCCCCAAAAACTGAACATGTTTGATACGCCTGAAAGAGCTCCTAATTTAAAATAAAGTCATCACAAAATGATGCATTCACAGCACTTAAGTGCTATTAATCCAAAAATGTCTTTGAACTGAACACAATATGGCCAAGCGTATGTGGACAACCACACCCGTATGTATTTACTGGGCACTTAAAATCATGATAATAATAATAATGATGTTTTTTAAAACTTGGTCCCTTGTCTGCTGCCATAAGAGCTTCCACATTCCTGAAAAGGTTTTCCATGGCACCCATCATGGATAGGATTTGCACCCATTCAGTGTTGGGATGTTTACAGTCTGTGTCCCAAATCATCTCAGTGTGGCTTTGTGAAGGCCAGACCCACTTAAGCATTTTACTCTTCTACTGTAAAGTTTTGTTAATATCGCATGGTTAGTCACATTAAGAATCTTACCTGACAGTGTATTAAAAGTGGTACTGGTTTTGTGGTTTTCCCCGTTTGCAATATCGAAGCTGGCGATATGCCTTTGAGAGCGGTTTACTAATACAGACGGCTGCTTGGACTCTTCCTCATCATCACTGCTGGATTGGGAGGCAAAAATATCTGAGTCCCGATGAGAAATTTGTCTTTCCTTATGCTGTTCGATGTTTGCGTTATGTGTTTGGAAAGTCATTCTGTTGGGTTTGTCTTCTGCCTCCTCTGTTTCATCTGCTAATGAGAGGGATTGAAAAGTGTCAACCAAAATTCTAAAACAGGGGTGTCCTGCAGAATCAAACACACTTGGCTGTAATCCTGAAGACCTTGACAAACTGGTTTAGATGTGTTTGTTTGGGACTGACGATACACTCAGTAGAGGGGACCTCCACAAGCACGATGAACACCCCTGACCTAGAAAATCCTAAAACTTGTACAGTACATATTCATGCATACCTTTTGACTTGGACTTTCTTTCATTCTTGGTATGAAAGAACAACTTTCCTCTGTGTGAAGGATGGTCGTGACAGCCATGATCAGAATCATCAGGGTCGCTGCTCAATGACCCAACTTTAGTGTTGGTCTGTTGAGAAGATCATACAACCCTTTAAAAGCACATTCCTTTATAGTGTCTTACATATTAAAAGCGGTCCAGACATATCTTACATCTCTTAAGTTAAAGGTGATCTCCAGGTTGCTCCAGAAGAAGCCTGAGAACTCTGGATACATGTCAAGGACCTCCAGTACATCTTCTCTGTGGATTTTGTGCAGGTCACAGTACGTCAAAGCCCTCACATCTGAACTTGATTTTCCAGGACGTGCAAAACAGTTAATGGGCTCTCCAAAAATATCATTCTTGCCTGCAGGAAGAATAATGGAAATGACAGAATACATTTTTTTTGAATGATTATAGACTATTTTCTGTAAAAGGCAAAAAATAATTGCTAAAAGAGTTTTACACAACAGGAAAAAGTTGTTTTCATTAAGAGCAGTTATCCTGTGTGTCATTAACAATATACAACATCACCACAAGATGGTGCTACAACAGCAGTTTTCCCACATAAGGTCTCAAACAATAAACAAATGCGTTTTCGTACCAGGATGATAAGGCAGTACTTTGAAAAAATGTATGTAGTTTCATAATGTTCAATATGCTATCAACTCAAAATGTCTCGTTGGAAATGAATGCACAATAAATCATGTGCTACATAAGCTTACACTCACAATCAGTACAGTCATGTTTTAACTCCTATTTTGCACTGAACATGTTAGATATTCCCACACCACCACAACCACCCAAGCCCTCCTTTACCTAAAATAGCCACTACCACATCTCCCTTTAAGATCTCAATCGAGCCACGAGAAATAAAGTAGAGTGCCGGAATCACATCACCCGCGTGGACCAAGGTGTCCCCTGGTGGAGCATGTGTGGTTTTAAACTTCATAGCCAAAGCACGCAAGCAGCCTTTAGTGGACCCCTTGAAAGCTTTACAGTTCTGCAACAAGGTACGATTCAGATGCAAACAGATGTCTGCCTGTAAGCATTCTGGGAACCCCTTTAGCACCTGGAGTGAGAAAAAGCACAGGATGTAATAAATGATACAGCGCGATGTGTCCGTTATGCATGTATGGAAGAATAAACAGTGGGAAAACTAGATTGACACAGCCAGGTGCGCACGATAATGTTTGAGGCTATGTGACTCACAGCATTCATGTCAATGCCGTTGGTGTAGGACCAAGCATGTTGAAAATACTCCTCCAGTCTTTGCCTGAGTGGGTTGGGGATCTGGTGGAAACGGATGAACTCCCGAACCCGTAGCATTTGAGTGTGGTAACGCGCGGTGCCGGAGTACAACCTCTGGATTATGGCTGACACATTTCCAAATATACTAGCGTACATCAGAGCTGTGAGAAAATGTGAAAATATTTGAATTACTTCTATGACAATTTAGAGTGCACATTGTCAGCATACACTATCTTAAAAAAGGTCAAAATACAGTTCAGTAGGAAATCCTGTGGACTCTTGACTATACACTAACCTCCAATGAGCATGACACAGATAGAGAAGATCTTCTCAGAGTTGGTATTCGGGGAGACATTTCCAAAGCCCACGCTAGTGAGGCTGCTGAAGGTGAAGTAGAGGGCAGTGACGTATTTGTCTTTAATAGAGGGTCCTGATCCAGATATGTTCACATCATAAGGCTTCCCCAGCTGATCTCCCAAAGAATTCAGCCAACCAATGCGTGACTGGCTATTCCTCTCCACGTTCCCGATAGCATACCAGATGCACGCTAGCCAATGGGCAATCAGCGCGAATGTGCACATGAGTAGAAAGAGAACAGCAGCTCCATACTCGGAGTAACGATCCAGTTTACGCGCCACACGCACCAATCGCAGCAGCCGAGCGGTCTTCAGTAGGCCAATGAGAGTTGTTGTCTAACAATGCATGAAAACAGAGAGGAAGCAGATAAAACCCTTACTTCTGATATAGGTAGAGCAAATCAAACACACAAATGATGACATCATTACCCATAAGCCCACTCACCTCCTCTCCCGAGCGGTAAATGAGCAAGTCGAAGGGAATGGCAGCCACCATGTCAATGAGGAACCAGCCTTTAAAATACTGGACAGCTATTCGGCCGGGCTGACTCACAACTTCGTCGTTGCTGTTCACGTAGGTTGTGCGAAAGTTAATCACAATGTCTACTACGAACATGATATCGACAATGAGGTCCACCACATTAAGTGGACTACAGGAGTAGCCACAACTCTGCATGGCGGCCTCTTCCTCATCACTGAGCAGGAAGGCTGCAGAATAAGGTGTGAAGATGGCGGTGTAGATAACAAGCAGTAAGATGACCCAGTCCCATACCGCCTTGAAAGGGCTGTAATGCAAGATGGTCCATTTGTGGATGCGGGGAGCTTGGAGCTTATACTCGGGAAGAACATCTGCACCCAGAGACAGCACCTGTGGAAGAAAACACTTGAAAGTGAGAGATCTATACGATTTAGATTTAATGTTTAGTACGGAGAGACGAAAACTGTTGTGGATAGAACATTCAGCACCGGTCTCATCATAAGTAACATATTAAAACAGCCACTGCAAAATAGCATATCATCAACATTTCCTTAATGACATTAAAGGGATAGTTAACCCTAAAATGAAATTTCAGTTATCATTTACTCATACCCCTAGTCATTCCAAACCTCAATGACTTTTTTACTTCTGCAGAACAGAAAAGAAGATATAACAGATTTTGAGTCACTTGACGGTGAATATGCCATTATGAGGATTTCATGCACCCCTGAGAATGAAAACAACTAGGCTATTGCAATAAAGCTTAATAAGGTACTGTTTACATCAGTCATTTCACAACACAAGGTTGTATACGCTATGTAAATGCCATATGCTAGCCAGGCTAATAATCTTCTGTTCTGTTCTGTCTTTGTATTTGTGGAAAAAGCTTTTACAAAGCTTGCTGTAGTAGGACACACAAATATTATCATATAATTCTGACACTTGGAGACAGAAACTGAGGCTGCGTTTATATTTTTTCACTAACATGCCATCTGAACAAGCAGATTGTATCTTCAGACAATCAGTACACAGTGCGTTTACACCTGTCGACATCAAGTGGCTTCCACATCTGGATATCTGATCGGATCTCTATGGTTTCCCGCTCATTATTTTAAAGCGGAGCTATCATGTATTCTGACTTCTTTGCAATTTTAAAGGCATGGTGGTTTATCCTGTCAAGATTTTTTTTGTCATGTTGGTTGGAAATCTCTTTACATTCTGATAGCAAGCAAGAAGTATAGTGGACAAATAGTATTTTTATAATTATATTTCGTCTGTGAAAGGAGTAGAACCAAAAAACGTTCACCCAATCAAAAAGTCCTGGGCGAACCTTGTGATTGGTCATGTGTACATTTTTAGCCAATGTATTTTGCATACCACTGAGCACCCTGTTCACGCAGACATCATACGTCGTCAGCGCCGCAGCTTGCTCATGTCCGTGTCAATGTAGGGAGAATGGTGGACAATCAGCAACAATCAAACTTTCTTGCGGTACCGACAACAAGTAAATCTTGAAAACGAAAGACAGTGTTTGAAAAAGTAGTGATGAAAAAACGTCTGGATCATGAAAGAGGAAGAACTTGAAATAACATCGGTTCAGTTTTTAGATGATGGAGAGAGCTCTGATACGCACAGGGTCTGAAAGACTATACCATGGTTCTTCAAGAAGAATTTAATGGATTTATTTTTTTAATCGTTACATGGATTTACGAAATACATTCATGTGTTTGGAGCAGCTGTAGCTTTGGATGGCGAACCGCATAGAGGGTGGGTTTATAATTTCCGTTCTAGCAAAAGTAAGCGCATTTCCAAATCAACCACTCCACCTTTAAACTTGATACACTCCTCCAGCGCTTCAAATTTTTTTCTGATTTTTTTCTAATTTTCTTTTCCTTTTATTGGCCGAAAGTACAGCAAGGCAAAGGTGAAAGAGCCCGCCCACGAGCCAACCGACGAGCGAGACCCGTTTACCATCAAGATTTTCTGTGCTGCGTCAAGATGCGCTGCGCAGCGCTACATCTCATTACTCTTGCGATAGTGAAGTTTAGGTGTGTCTGTTTGTTCATGGCATTTCTGTGGTGGATTTCATATAAACGGTGGATATAACGTTGGATTTGGAGATCGTTTGAAACTGATAAATGTGCGGGCCAAGCGTTAAAAGATTCTGGACATGAACTGCATGCGGTAAGTGAAGTCATACATCTGTGTTTTGTTGGCAATCAGCGTGTACGTGCATAATGTACAAAACACGAAGGGATGATGTGATAATGTGTTGCATGCACATGCTATAGTTCCATCCCACACTCCCCACTAGTTCGGAAATATTCGTACAGCTGTATCTCTCTTTTGTAAATTTGATAAAACTAAATACTCTTCGAAGATACGACGTATGTAATACTCAGAGGTGGGGGACTCAGGATTTGGACAATTTTCAGGATTTGCGACTTGCTTGATTGAAGTAAGAAAATTACTTGACTTGACATGGCAGACAACATTCGAGCTCCACAAAGAGTCACGTTTGGCTATAAGGATTCTGAACTGGACAGTGACAATAAAAAATGATTTGCCAGATGCAGAGTATGCAACAAAAGAATATCTGACACGACAACCACAACGTCAAATTTCATCCGACATTTCAAGAACCACAAGGGAAGGTAAGAAAGTAATTTCTTTATGGTCAGTGTCATAAAACGATTGATAATGTAATGAATTAAACATTTCTGTTTGACAAAATTTGGCCTTGGTTACATATAAATGACAAATGAAAATGCATCCTCAGAGGGCCTATATTCAGTATGTGTGAAAAAATAAACTACTGTTTAGTCTCAGAGATGTTCTTTTGTGGGTAGACATTAATGCAGGAAGAACATTCAGGCCTAACATTTCGAAATATTCATTTATGCCGGGAGAGCAAACTTTAACTCATTCGTTTTTTCAGGTCCCTAGAGAGGTGACCAATGTTTAGTCATTTGCTCATAACGGCAGTGAGAGAGTTTTAATTACTCTTACTCATGATACACTGCCGGCGGAGAAAAAACACACATCAGCATACATAGACGGAGGGTGAAACAATCTTCACAATCTGCATAAGTGAAGACACAATGATAATGACATTTACTACAATCTTGCTCTGACAGAAACCAAATATTTCAAGATGATTTTAATATTCATCATATTTGTGGACTTATTAGCCTACCTAATTCAGTAATAAACTCAATAAAGACTTTCTGTAAGGGATAGTTCAACCCAAAAAGTGTTGTCCGTGGTTTTAGTTTTGTGATCCATTTAGTTTTGTGATCCAAAAGCAAATGCGCTTGCACATCAGCGGGACTCAAACTGGCTTTTGAGCTACAATTCATAGCCAATGACAATGCATTCTTCTTCGAGCTAACATTTCTTGTTAGCATGCTGTAAATAGTATGGTACAATGAGTATTCAGAAAACTAAAAATTACCTTCCTGCACCACAAGCTCCACCTGCCTGGATCTGTTTATGGTGGAATATTGTGCCTAACATTGAAGCAGCATCCCTTGCATGTTCACTGCAACATTAGTATTAGCAATAGAAAGTTGTCATACTTGCTCTACCAAAACAGCATCAGCAGGGCAAGCAGATCTAGTTGCAGCCACTTGAATTTCATTGAGATGACCAATAACATGTAATGTAATTCTAAAATAAATCCCTCACAAGTGTAAGGCACAACACAACACAAATGTATAATAGAATGCAATGTATGTCGCTTTGGATAAAAGCGTCTTCCAAATGCATTAATGTAATGTAAATGTAAACACAGTGCACACACAAATATTACATATAAAATGACATACCCATCATCCTTCATTTCTCACAGTAGTAAACACAAGATCCATTTACTTTTTATTAAATATATATACAGGTTCAATTTTCTCTTTTCATGCAGCCTAAACTACTGTTTCAAAGGCTAGAATCAGAATCATGCTGGACCATAATTTATTTATGTCCATTGATCTAATATTTCTCTTGCTCAGTACGCATCAATTAGCATGAAGAAACACAGCCACCACAGACTGAAAAGGGAGATCAAAAACAAATCTTCCAGACTTAATTCAATTCTGAAAACTTAAGCCACTATTTTAGGATATCACATAGACACTGTCATTTTGTCCTCACAAATAACGTCTGCGGTATAACAGCTTATCAAAATCACAGTTAGCTTCCAGATTAATGATGTTTAATTATTACCTCTATTTTTGTAACTAGGTTAAAAATCTATGAATAGTCTGTTGTTTCTATTCATGGGAGATCCATTCTAGCATCATCACTCATTCATTCACATGCGCGTAACGTGTAATAAAATAATCTACAAGTTCTTGAAAATGACACAATTCTAAAATAATTATTCGGTATAAAGAGTTATATTTAAGATTTTTCAACAAGTGAATACATCAAATGTGTTGTAAAAATAAAAAAGGAAAATAATAATTATCTGGCCTTTCTCTTACCTCTTTGCCTTCTTGCCCAATAATGGTACTCGTCTTGTCCCAAAAGCGAAGGCTTTGGGAGCCTATTTTGCGAGCATTTGTGTTTCAAATGAAGGCAGAAGCTGAACAGAATGACAGGGCTGGTAGAGCTTGTTTAATGGCTTCTGCACCAAGGTCAGACCCGAGCAGAATTTCGGACTCTTCCACCATGCCTGAATAACGGTAAATTACTTATACAAATTATGTTAAATTACGGTAAATTACTTATCTCATGTCTCTCCCCATGATTTTGTTTTGTCCTGTAAGTAGCGGGTGCTCCAGCTTTCAGCCCATGTGCTGTGTTTTGTGTTGTACAACTATTACTCCAAAACATTTACAGAAAAAGCATGAATGTTTCGAGGAACAGCCATTTTTGCAGACTAATGCCATTTGTAATCTCTGATTCTTATTTGGGTGAAAAAAAGCTGCCCAGCCACTCAAACACTAAAAGGAAAGAGAGAAATCTGAGAGAAAGAAATAGGAAAAGGTAAGAGAGAGAGAGAGAGAGAGAGAGAGGGCCCACACTGAAAGTAATTGAGATGGCACCAAACTTAGTGTTTTGTGATTAAACAATCATTGAAGCAGACTTTATTCCTATTCATCATTCTTCACTCAACAGACACCGTATAGAATATTCAACTAAAAACAACTCAAAAGATTTGATACTATTGAGAACACAATATGTGGGGCCTAAATTTTATACCTGGAGTTGATATTAAGTCAATACTTCTTGATGAACCTGTGCACACATGCATCACCACTATTGTATTTCTGTCTCCCAAGCTAATATATCATACCAACATCATCTTGTGTTAAGCATCTCAAGGTCTGGACCAGCCTTAAAGTTGATTTAGGGGCAATTCGCATTTCCTGTCTAAAACCGTGCGGAAACCGCGCCGCTTTCCCTTGTCAAATGACCTGCGGCACTGTAAAATGTTGAAATATTTCCATCTCGATTCACCGTATGCGTGTCGCAATCGCATTCCTCCCTATTTGCATGCGTGAAATGTGAATCGCCCCTAACATCATCATCTCACATGCAATACAAGGCCACTTGGTCTGTAGAAAAATTTGATCTAATTATAACTTTTCATCACAGATGCACCAAATGCAACTCTTACCTGATCTCGGTTATTTAGCAAACACTGTTGATTATAAGTGGTTCACAGTGAATTATTTCTAGGAACGAAGTACACTCGGTTTAATGGTGATAAATCATAAGAGTGACCATTGCAATGCACAACCAGAATACGGTGTAACCTGAATACACACCTGCAGTATCTGGGCAAGCAGCTCAGCTTTATAACTGTACTACTATCAATTGTTATGTAGCAGGATACAAAGGCTTTTTGGTGGTTTTCATATTTATATTTTTACAGATTTAACTGTCCAGAATTGTTGTGTTTGCATGTGTGTACAGGTTCAGCCATATCTGAAAATATTCTCTAAATATCTAAAACAACTGAATGCTCTTCACTAATATAGCTTCACAGGTCTGGGTGTATGTGTTGGGGTAAAGGTTGGACATGTCATTCCAAGGCTAATGTGAAATGAAAACACAGCAGGAGTAGGACAGAGAGCAAGATGATGAAGGAACCGGCCTTGGGACTCAAAATAGCCTCATGGGGTGGAACTGCAGCTCCAACAAACCATGAAACATTGCTCTACTCACTGCCTTCTTTTTCTCTGACTCAAGACACAATATACATGTATGATCTTGGAGGCAAAGTCCTATTCCATAACAGAGTTCTGTGCAATAACATCAGCAGTAAACACTCTCATTTATTGACCGGACCTAGTCAAGTCACTTTAATGCTCTTTAAAGGGATAGTTCACTCAAAAATAAAAATAAAGTCCTCATTTATTCACCCTCATGTCATATATGACTGAACCGATATTTCGATAAATGTCTAATAAACCACGGACAAACCGTTCACACGATTAAACACAACGCTGCACAGCGACAGCACATATAAATGAACCCGTACACTTTCTGACTGTAGACGTATCAGCCACAATCTCAAATAAAGAAATAATTATCTTACATTACTGCTGGCCTGCATGCAAAACTCCAAATGTGGCCTTTCTTTCTGGGTTGACGCTGATGAAGTCCCGCTTGAGGGCATTAAGGTCCAAACTGTCCAGTAAAAGAGTCTGAAATTCATTTTTATGCCATTTGGTGAAAGACTGCTTGTGACACTTGACCTTCACTTACCAATGATGTGACGTTGTGAGAATGTTGTGTTGTCATTGTGGCTTACCTTTTACAGTGAAGTCTTAAGTGTTTTCAATGGATATTAGTGAATAGACAAATTAATCAAATGTATTATATTTATTTTTTGACACTGTTTAAGTTTTTCTTTCTCTCGACCCGGGTTGCTGCACCCCAACTTCCTGCAGCTATAAATTCCCTATATTTAAATTACTGTTCCCTATGTTCTGTCTCTGACAAATAACCTTTGCACTGGGCGACAGACTATTCAACAATGCTATATACAGTACCTCCCTTGTGTGTTGTTTCAGTCATATACATCATCCATCAATGCAAAATCTTCCTCCTACCTCGCACCAGCTGTCCACCAATGTCACAGCATACAGTCCTCATACTACACTGTAAGACCCCTCCATTAAAAGACCATTAGTGGGTACACAATGAATCCCCTCAAATGACTCAACAATGCCTCTCATGTTCCAACACATTTGAAGCAAGTATACTGCCAGCATTGCCTTCACATCCCCGTCACAGAGCAACCAGACCCGAAGCATTGAGATCTGACATTAAAAGTTGTTAAGGTCTTGGGAACATCACAGGTAGAAGGCTGAAACACATTGAGCCAAAGAATGCCGTGAGAGACTTGTCAGCTGAAACATTAAAGTTAATCTCAATGGGAACGAGTCAGGACATCAAGAAAACACCCCAGTCTATAGGACTTTGCGTCTAGCAGTGAATGATAGTCTCTGTGCTTCACAGAAGTTGCTTGTGGCCCACAAGGGCATCGTTGTGCTGAGATGAATGTGGGGGTCTTGACCCGACTGCTGCGACTATGGTGAGCAGATCCCATTTCTGACACCACATCACCAATCTTACAAGCCGCCAACAAGAAGATGCGGGCAGAGATGAATGCCAGTGTTTCACTGCTGTTCCAGTGTTCAAGCTCAACTCATAGACATTTGTTTTTATTTTAATAAGGCTAATAAAATTCTTTGACAAAAGTAATAATAAAGCCCCAAACCTAAACCAAACGTCACAGAAAAAAATGGTTCATGTTGCGTGGCATGCATTTTTTCACATTCAAACAGTGACGTTATCCTATAAGAATCTGAAATGTGTGGTGAAAGAAAAATAAGATACAATGCGTTCATTTGAGAAGGCAAAATGACCATGTTTAGCATACTTAGTACCCTATACGAAAGGTTAACAAAAAAACACACAAGCATATTTCAATTCACATTAATATTTGAAAGGATCCAGCTCACGTGTTTGCTGTCCCTCAATAATCCCTGAAGTAATTCCAGAAATGACACTAACACAGACAAACCAATCAATTCTGAAGTGACGCCATTCTAGACGCCACTCTGTTAACACCATTGTACTCCACTCCAGTCTCTCTCAATACTGGAGACAAATAACACACAGGCATCCATTAGATTACAATTGATTGAAAAAATCAATTTATCCTTTTACTTTAAATACGCTGAACATTACCAAACTCCAAACAATTTAAACTATCTGGAGGGTAAATGTACTTAATAAGGTTTTTAAAATAATCTATCCATAGACTTTTAGCTGTTTTGTAATTTCTTGGGATACTTCAACCAAAATATTACAATTCTTGCGTCATTAACTCACCAAAAGGCTGTTCAAAACCTGTAGACATTCTTTCTTTTGCAGGACACAAAAGATGATGTTTTGAAAAATGTTGGTAATCGAACAACACTGGCCCCCATTGACTTCTATTGCAGAGACATTTTCTAAAATATCTTCTTGCGCTTTCTACAGGTTTTGGGCGACATGAAGGTGAATAAATGATGAACGATTTTTTTAAAGGCCTCTATTAACATGGAATCTACTGTTTAAGAAATTGCAATTTTTTTATGTCTAACAGTCACAAATAAAAACAAACAAAAATCATTATAGTAGCCAGTATAACCATTATTCTTTTCAACTGATCTGCACATTTTCTGAGGAACTCATTTATATTTCCGCATTTGGCATGTGCTTTTATCCAAAGCGACTTAAAGTAAACAGTTTATCAGTATGCGTGATTTCCTGAAAAAGTAAAAAACCCATAAGATTTGCTTGAGCAATAGGAACACGACACTCACCTCTTGAGCCACGATGCTAGATATTCGGACGGCCCTCTTCACCCGTGTGTTGTTCTGCTCACCGGTCCCTTGCGCACCCTCCTGAGGAATGCTGCCCCTGGCACTGAAGGACATATTTCTCCCCCATACAGATACCGTACCTCCCTGGACTCTGCTATCCCCCCTAGCTCATCTCAGCTCACCATCCTCTCACTGGAACACACACTGCATCCCAAGAGAGCGTCCATCACGCTCACTTCGGTTTAATCACTGCCTGTCTGAAAGCTTCTCTGAAGAACAGTATCTCCGAAAGAGTATCTCTAAAGTGGCTTTCAATAAAAGCCTAATTGGTCCTTAAATTTCAGAGCGGTTCGCTCACTTTTTCCATGCTTCAAAGTTTGAGAGCAAATAGTCCAGTCTTTGAAGTCCTACTGCTGCCAAACACCTCGCCACCCATTTGTAGTTGCTCCGAGCCAATCAGGACGGTGGTGCGAGCTTAGCTGTTGATCTTAACGTACGATTCTCACGCAGCCTTGCGATGGATAGAGTTGAGAATGAACATGAGCAGCATGGATCCATCGTCAAGCTGTCTGGGCAGCTGGTCCACTTTTTCAACGCTTTGCCTTTTAGAGAGAGCAAACTGCCTGTGGACTCCCTCACCATCGCACCCTCCCTCTCCCGCTCTCAGAAACACTGTTTGTATGTGTTCTCTCTCTTCTCTTTGGAAGTCCCACACGGGAAGAGATGTAATCGCAGCTGGCTGTCGGAACCACCTCCTCACTCTCAGCAGCCCAGCTGTAGGGCTTGATGGATATCCTCTTGTCCCTTGATAAATACCAACACGCTCAAATGGGCATGTTTTTTTTCTCGGTTTGCACAGCCCTTGAGCTTGTTACAGACCCTCCCCTTTCACCGGCTTCCCATTATGATAATTTTCACCCACATGAGGTCTACACGCAATTTAAGATACAGAAATGAGACGATTGAAGAGAAAGCACAGCCAGTGAATAAGTGCATTCAGCCAGGCATTACTATACCGTCACATGTGCTACATGATTGGTGGGTGAGCCCTCAAATATCCACATTTGCATTCTCAAAGTCCAGTTTTGAAATACATTATTAAGCAAAGAAGAAACAAAACACACCTCTACACTCTGAATATATCTCCGTCCAGTCGATCTTTTAGATGTGTTGTATGGGATTCCCATTAAAAAGAATTGATCCATGGATTAAGCGTTCACACTCGGCATGACCCCGGAGAGCATAATTACTCATGACTCATTAGTTATCTTTAATATGTGTCGCCAACACTGTAAAATTAAATAAAATAATAACAGAAAGTTGTATTAACAGATTTCCCACGTATTTTGGAAATACGATCAAAAACAGTTAAATTGCAGAAAAAATGAAAAAATACTGTTTTTTTATATGTTTCTGGTGCCCAAGCTGCCACAAAAATGACATTTTTATACTGACTATTTTTGATAGATGAAAAATTGTAAAATTAAAGAGAAATACAGCAAATTTACAAGAAAAACAGAGAAAATCATGGCATTTTCTACCGCCCCAGAAAACAAAACTCCTAAACAATACAAAAATCTCAAAACACTGACAGAAGGAACCCACCATATTATAAAGTCAAAAAGTCCATGAAAAAAAAGATTAATAAACAAAAATCTATTTTAGGATAATCACTATTTCTTACACCAATGTTTAAAAATTCCTATTTGAATAACCCAGGATGATCATTTGACATAATGTATAGCACATTACAGCAAATGCTCACCCTAAACGAATGCTAAATTCATAAAATTAGTTATCATTTACATGATAAACAACATGGCTAAAGGCACAAAATCAAGCCATTGTTCTAAACCTACTTGCTTTCTCAATGGACACATATATTTAAACTGATCATGCTAGAGATACTCTTAGCTAAAGGCACTTTTCATTATGACTAATGACAAACATTGCGCATCCATGATAATGCATGTTGGTCTGGGTTACCATTGCATTTCAGGAAAAAATCTTAACATCATTTCCTTCAAATATCCTGTAGGTGAGGGTTAATTTGAACATAAATTGCTATCTGACACAGACATTTGACTTCATTACTTTATGATTGTTATTTGCTATTGATAAGAACCCTCTAATGTAGTTTCTGGATCTTGTCCAGCAAAAGAGCAAATGTAAGTCTATTACCACAAAAGGATGGCAGTACGTGCAGAACGTCATGGCTGACTCTTTAAAAACGGTAATATTTATCTTAATGCTTTCTCTTGTGTTTACACTTAATTTAATACAGAATAGTGATTAGTTGCATTTAAACAAAATAATACAACAGTTTTCTCAATTGGTAAACGTTGGATTTGATGCCCAGGGAACAAATATATTGCTCAGATGTTTGACTTGAATGTGCTGGTCTCTTTCGATAAAAGCATATGCCCAAATGCATACATGTAAATAATAACATTGTGGTCAGCAGTGTCTGCAAGCAATGCTGTTTAAATTATGGCCAAAACGCACATTTCCACATTCATTTATCATCGGTTTGGTGTGACACATGTATAAAGGTGTATAGTCTTGTACTGTATAAGCAGTAGAAAAACTATTAAAATAAAAATAAAATGTGTAATAAAAATGACTGAATTCTCTATGTTGTAGCACAGAGATGATGTTCATTCAGCTTTAGCATCTACATTAATTCATATCAATCCCACAATCCCACCTGACAGGATGTAAAATAGACATATACTGTATATAGTATAATACTATTTGGTCACTGCTGCTTCACTCAAGTGTTTTCAGCTTTTAAACTTTAAGTCGAATGCAGTCAAGCCATCTATCAGTTTTATTTTTATGCCTTTTATCCCAAATTAGATCAGATCTCTCAGAGTAGGCTAGTTTCTTCAGCTTGGAAACATTTACTCTCATTAAACTAAACAAAATTCAGATATGCCTTTTATGCACTAAATCGCAAATCTTAAAAAGATTAAGCAAATTAATAGCAAGTATGTGTAAATAGCAGAATTGTTATTTTTGGGTGAACTACTTTATTATAATAATAAATACAATCTAGAACAGAAGGATAGTAGATTGTTCCTCATGTATCCATGCTGTCCCACTACCTCGAAATAGGCCAACTCCCCAAAGTTAAGACAAAATCTCATTATGATTTTTCATACATAAATATCGCCCACTATGTGGCATTTGTCCAGATTATTAAGTATCAGGCTAAAATGTAAATGTAATGTAAAATGTAAATGTAAAAGTAATTCCTAATACATAAATAAATAAACATGTTTTCATTTAAAACAAATGAGTTTGTCTAGTTTGCTTTAAATTCAAATTATTTAATTACCTAATTTTATACAAGAAAGAGTTCTACTGTAAAATAAGACATGCCACGTTCACATACAATCATATCTTATTGAACATAAGGAATAAACCTAATCTATTTTTGCAAGTATAGACTTTCAATAACATACAAATAACCATAGAGAAACCATCTAGACAAATGTGTTACATCTCGATACATCTTACACTATTACACTGATTCAGACCTAGACATAAGGTCAGTAATTCATCTCTGACAGAATGTGCTTCTATCTGCATGCATTCAGCATAAGACACCTATTTAGTTCCATATTCTCCCAGCAGAGAAAACAGGGAGCGAGAAGTCTTATGAATAACTGTGACAATGCACAGCAGTAGGTCGGAGGAGTATGTGGACAGAATGAGATCTACAGGAGAAAAGCCCTCTCTCAGAATATCTCAAAGCTGCCGATCACTGACCAAACTGGGCTTTCCCTGAAAAACAAATTCGCACAGAATCCCACACACGATAATGAATGCGTTATGCAATCATCCGCCGTTCTCCACCTGGTTAGATAACATTGAAGATGTTGAGAGTGGGAACTGTGCTCTAAATACAGCACACTGTATTTCTGCCGCCTAATGGATATCTCCACAAACCAGTGGGGAACATACACTTCAGGGCAAGCATTTATCATCTCTGTCACATGGTCACATATACAGCTCAACACTGTAAATTGAATGAACTTGAAATGATTTGTCTCCAATAATGAAGTTGTGGAATAAAACTTTACTAATGATTCTAGAACCATAGACTTTAATGAAAACATTCTTGGCTTTTGCTTGTTGCTCAGGTTCAGGTTGTTCCAGGAGGTCAGGGGAGAGCTCAACATTGTGGCACAGTGTGGTTGTGAAATGTGTAGATAAGAAAATATGCAAACTACAATGGTCTGGGATCTGCATATTGTTCGTTGTAAAAATTAAAACATATAAATGAAAGGCTTACAAATAAAAAGCTTATGTTACTGTTCAGCTAGATTATAAAAATAAGGATTATTTTCAACAAAGCTTAAGAAAATTTAAAACAAACAAACTATGCTTTAATGATAAAACTTGCACTATATGAAAATTAGGAATTGCCTTAAATTAAAATAATATAAAAATGAAAGTTAATTCAAAATAGTAATTAAAAAGTAAAATGACTGTAAATATAAATTGTAAGTAATATTTGCATTTTAGGGGTTTTAAACATTTGATGACAAATAATATTTACATTTTTTTAATGTGCTGTATAACATCAAGTTCACTTAAAACATTATAATAGAAAATCAACTCAAAATGATGGTACCATGAAGCGCACATTTTTCAACGTAGTGTGTGCATGCACATGATCAGGATGGTACCACCTGAGCCTAATTTTGGCCAGGAAAAACCTTGTGTGCTCGGGCCTCCTGTGATTGTACCGTTGTGATTAATGAGCTAATGACATTTTAAGTGGGTTGGGACTCATGGGAGAAGGGGCACTCCCGTAAGGGGTGGGACAGGGGTAGAGGAAAGGATGAAGTTTCCCTCGCTATCCCTAATGCATTACATTCATCAGAATAACCGATCAATCAGTGTTAAGGAGAGTCAGAGGTTCCCTTGGTACAGACACCAGCAATTCACATCAAGCAGCTACAGAAGTCACCGATACAACACAACAACTTCCTTTCGGCAAACAGAGACAATGTTATTTAACCACCTGCATAATCTCTTGACCAACACTTTATAATATTTAGTACAGTATAACAGGTTATCTGGCTGGAAGCCAGGTGAGGTATACTTTGTTCTTGGAGTCTTATAAGGGCCAACAAATAACTTGCACTCAGAATTCGGCAGAAAACTAGATTTTCACATTATTGGAACATGGGTTATTTCAGAAATACTATACATTTTCTTGTCTTTGTCAACTCTGTGTGTATTTCTATTTCTTTTGTGAGGCTAACAGCTACCGCTAATATTTTTTAACACAGTGCACCATGTTTATTCCCCCAAACCTGAATTCTGCAGATTTTCACACTAAGAAATTTAGAATTTACTCTCCGTTGGTCATAGGTCAAAGATAAATAATAAAGTAAAATGTTTACCGCTGCCTTTAATGATAACTGAACTAAGACTATAAATATTTACAAGCCCAAAAGACGCTACTATATTGAATAAACTGTTTGATTTTAAATTAAACTTTAAAATTTGAACCACAATTGTATTAAATCTTAACCTTGAATGCAAATACTGATTATTTCAATGAGGGCCAGGGTCCGAACACAGACAAATGACTAAGCAACTCTGAGCACACCCCCACTTGAGCACTAATGGTCGCTCTGTTGGGGAGTTATAGATCTTTCTGTCATGAAGCATGTAGATAGCTCAGCTGGAAATGGAAGGACACCTCGCGGCATGTGCCGTGTAACCTTTGGCATGGCCTCATTCTCTCTGCACACTGTTGGAATGCCCTTCACACAGGAATGCTGGGCAAGTATCCGTTCGGCCAGCCATGTGCAGTTGTCACCCATATGACCCCCACCGGAAACAGCATTAACCCCCACGTATCAGACATTATACAGTTATAACGTTTTTTTCGAAGCTTCGTGGAGTGTTATGTGAAGCTTTAAATGCAAGTGAATGGCATGCGCATTAATCATGCTTTTGTGATGCTTTGAAGAGAGTATAGATCCAAATGTATATTAGAAGTTCAATCACCTATGTAAAAGCTTGCATGCAGGTACTATCTAATAGATGTTGGTGCCATCAATTGGCTGGCTGTATAAAGAACAGGTAAACCACTGCATCAACTATTTTATAATATAACAGTTGGGAGGGTTAAATGATATGCATTAATAAATTGCGACTTATCATAATATTAGCCTTAACGGTTAATTCGATCACGTTTGGTCATTTTGTAATTTTGTTTATCATCTTGGCAATCAGAGAGAAATCTAAATAAACAGTCAAAAGCTTGTTTTCATCATATCAGAATTATTGCACTGAAAGCATTGTTTGTGCTTTCCTAAGGGCACACTGTCACACACTTTTATCTCATTCATGCTCAGAACCTCACCTGAGTGACCTTGTCTGTGACGTTATGGGTCCGGTCTATCAGTTTGCACGGGGCGATGATGTCAATCTCACTCGGTGGAACCGCGATTAAGTGGTCCTGCTTTATATCTATGAGGTTGTTGTGTGCTAGTTGGGCGGCCCGAACTGAGTTCCGAAGACGATTTAGATCAGAGTCTGAAGTTGCATTCTGTAAACTGGCTTTGAGGTGCATTGCACCTGTAAAACAAAAAGAACATCAATATTTATATTTCAGGATTATTGTGATCATTAATGCACTCTCATAAAATGATTTCAATTTTCAAATTCTGAAAAATCTCCTGCTTCGATCATCACCTGTGCTATTGGGTCTGACAGGCATCTTCCTATCCCAGTTGAAGTCACTCGTAGATGGTGAAGGCCGCATTCCAAACAGGCTCTCGCAGGAGCGACTGTGGGCCATGCTGCAGCTGGATGGAGATGCCTCTGACGTAAGGTTATGCAAACGTGGGGAGGACTGGGAGAAGCCCTGAGAGAGAGGAGGTGACACTGGCCTTGGCTGACCGTCGGCCTCTGTCTGTGCCTTATCTTCCCACAACAGAAGCTGAGATCCTCCCAATGCAGAACGCTCAGGCAGGGATAGGAGTTTGTCCAGGGCTACTGACTCATGGCCCATGTGGGGCATCTGCTGAATGTATCCCCTTTCAGTATCTTCCTGTAGAGACTGTTTGCTCAGGGAGCGAAGCAAAGGCAGAGAAAACCTGAACCGACGTCTTTTTGCTGAAAATATGCATAAAGATTTATTCAGCATTTAACATTAAAATGACATGTGCATAGTAGGCTTTGAACAGTCACAATACAATTGTATTAGTCTATGGAAAACAACACATGCAATTACAAATTAATTTTAGCACGTTTTCACTCCCCCACTGTTCATTTCATTTACAGTATTAATACATTCTGTGGAAAATGAACTTTTAAAGAGTGTTTTATAGTTTCTCATTTAAAGCCAAATCCTTTCATGTTACAAACAGTTTTTTTATCAAATCATTAATCAGGTTTATAAAAAAATATGAATAAATTTTTTTTCATTCTTATTTTGAGTCATTTGCTTTACTGATGCAAAGGAACAATCAGAATCAACTTTATTGCCTTGATGTACTGGTGCAACTGTGACAGAGAAAAATTATAAATGATCAAAAATATCTATATATTTAATAATAAAAATTAAAAAAGAATAAAGCTATGACTAAAAACTAAAATATTAATAAACCAATGACTATAGACGTATAAGATCAAACTTTAGACATTTTAAAATATAAAAAAATTACAAAGAGATAATACTCGGCAGTACTGCCAGATATAAAAAGGTTTTTTTTCTGCTCCGTACTGTCAATTGTGGGGAGGGTATGAAAACATGGTGATGAATACCAGTACCAGATATTAAACAACAGTTCAGTAACCAATCAAATCTGTCAATCATGTTTCAGTACCTTTAGACAGCCAGGGAATGGTGTGTTTGTGGTTCATGTCTGTGTTTGGTGAGCTGTCCTGCACGGATCTGTCAAGCTGGTCTGCGAGCTCAAAGTTCAGGATGAACATGATGACCAAACCATCCTCATTCTTCACTGGAACCACATCTACAATGCATGGCAAACACACGCCTGTTTGAAGAGGAGGAAAACATTTAAAGTTCAATTATGGGTGTGAATGGTTCAACTTTTTTTACAAATTAGTAGAGAAAAATATCATGCTTTGGTGATCTGGGGACAGAACTCCTCTCTACAGTAAGCTGAAAATATATATATATTTTAATTGTAATGCCACCACTAGAGGGCACCACACAACGCTAGATTCTAACAACATTCTCCACCCAGTTGCTGCAGGCCAATGTTATAATTCACCGCGTTTAAGTGGATTAATGTCCTCTGACCGTCACAGATATTTACAATCTGCAAATCTCCAGTGCTACTACAGACAATGAGAAGGAAGGAGTGCAGAATGACGTTAAGGTCATCGATAACCAGCTTGGCAAATGTCCTGAGGCCTCCCTGACTGTTCACTGTGGAAACTGATACTTGACCCACATTGGCACTCTGGTTCCAGCTTATTACACACTGCCAAACCAATCATCCCCTCACTGTGTCAGACCAGTGGGCAGTCAGTATTGATAGCCAGGTGTATTCAGAGCAGAGATGCTCAAGGGCAGACAGGACGGCAATAGAACTGGGAACACAATGCCATCTCTCATGGATTAAAGATTGACACTTTACACTTTAAATCATTTCATTCATACCCGTGGCATCTGCTACTGTACAACATAGTGCCATAACCATCTGCTGCTTAATGGCCCCAAACCATGACATATCCTGCATCATAATCTTCATCGGGTATAAATGTCACGGGATGTAGCGTATTGAGGCGCACGACAAGGAGTATATTCCACAAGAAGTATTTAATGAATCCACAAAGAAAAAACGGGAACACAAACACAAGATACACAAGTTTAACTGGACAATGCACACAGGCAAACACTAAATACAACGGAGAACAGAAACAGGTGTGGGGAAATTAACAAACAGGGAAACAAATGAGGGTAAACAGTCAAAACAGGAACACAGAAAACAAAACCAAACAGATTTAAACTGTGACAATAAGATGGTAGACCAATACAGGTGAGCATAAATTCATGTCATGAAATAATACATCTTATACAGTTCCTTAACGCATTTAATATGAAAAATATGGAATGTGCTTGTGAACATGTTCGACCTGTCCATAAACATCTGAAAATGAGGGGTGTATTGGGTATTTAGGCATATATATCAGAAACCACCTAAAGCTATATTTTTTTGAGAATTAACCTTCTACACAATCTCTGTTCTGCTCTATGAAAAAGGCAAGCTTTCATCTGCAAACCTTACAAACTAAATCGGCTTTAGACTTCTTCAGTACCAAGGACAGAGGCAGCTGTTAGGAGGAGAGAGGTTAATGCCACCAGAGGAAATTATATTGTTTTCACAAGAACATAAGCACCATAGAAAACTGAAATTAATAATGGGATTTAGGGCCTCTAAAGCCCGCCACACCCCCTCATCTTTGTCTTTCCCCTCTCCATATCATGCACTCAGTGAGGATGTGGTTTAGATGCATTATCTATACTGAGGCTTGCCAATTGCAGATTAATAAAACAATAACAGATTACCAAGTGTCCTGGTGTAAATGATGTCAAGTGCGTTTTCATGTTATTTTACAATGTTTTTCATCTTGTAAATAATATGTCTACAAAAGAATCTGCACAATTGTCTGCAAAGTGAAACAAATTAAAAAAGATCATTATTTATTTACCTTCATGTTGTTCCAAACCTATGACTTATATTATTATTATTAGTCAATTCTGTGGAAATATTCTAATTCTGTGGAACACGCAAAAAAAACATATTTGGAGAAATGTCTCAGTCAATGGGGCCAATGTGTGTCCTTAAAAAAAATCAGATTCCTGCAGAAGAAAGGTCATACTGGTTTGGAATTACCCGAGGGTAAATAAATGATGACAGAACGTTGAGGTTGCAAATTTACAACAACGGCTCACTCCACCCTTTCGAATCACTACGGTGGCTGACTAAGAACAACAGTATGATTCGGCCAAAAAGATGTATCAGTCCAGAAACGGTTACAAAGCCATTTATAAGGCTTTGGGACTCCAGCGAACCACAGTGAGAGACATTATCCACAAATGGAGAAAGCATGGAACAGTGGTAAACCGTTCCAAGGAGTGGCCGGCCTACCAAAATTACTCCAAGAGCACAACGACGACTCATCCAGGAGGACATAAAAGATCACAGAACAACATCTAAAGAACTGCAGGCCTCTCTTGCTTCAGTTGAGGTCAGTGTTCATGATTCTACGATAAGAAAGATACTGTGCAATAATGGCATCCATGGGAGAGTTCCAAGGCGAAAACCACTGCTAACCAAAATGAACACAAAGGCTCGTCTCACGTTTGCTAAAAAACATCTTGATGATCCCCAAAACTTTGGGGGAAATATTCTGTTGACTGATGAGACAAAGGTTGAACATTTTGGAAGGTTACCTTCCCGTTACATCTGTCATAAAACTAACACAGTATTCATAAAAAGAACATCATACCAACTGTCAAACATGGTGGAGGTAGTGTGATGGTCTGGAACTGCTTTGCAGATTCAGGGCCCTTGGACGACTGGCCATAATTGATGGAACCATGATGTGAAAGACTTTCACAAACGCTTGATTGCATTTGTTGCCGCCAAGGGTGGCACAACTAGTTATTAGGGTTTAGGGGGCAATTACTTTTTCATATATGGTCAGAAATGTTTGGATCGTTATTTCCCTTAATAGATTTACATTTACTTTTATTCATTTGGCAGACGCTTTTATTCAAAGCGACTTACAAGTAGGGTGCAGTGGCCAGCAATCACAGCAGAGCAAACAGGGGTAAGGTGGCTTGCTCAAGGGCACTTCAGTCATTTCCTGGTGGCACTGAAAATTGAACCAACGACCTTCTGATTACGAGTCGACACTCTCTAACCACTAGACCACACTGACCCCCATAAATAAAACCATCATTTAAAAACTGCTTACTTTGTACAATATAAAAATTGGTTTATTGATCTGGATCATTTAAGCATGACAAATATGCAAAGAAATAAAAAATCAGGAAGGGAAAAATACTACAGTGACTACACAAGCAGACAGTAAACAAAGATTCACCTGCAAATAAATTATCATTATAATAAATCTTAATATTAAACTGGTACATGTTAACTTAATGTTAAATTTAAGACTGACCACAGTCAAAATCACTCATCTTAAATAAAGCAAAGCAACATAAACAACTGAGCAGAAACCAGAATGAATTGAGGCATGGTAGCCTAATAAATTATAAATAACTTTGATGATCAAATTACTTGATAACAAAGACTTCCTCCTGTTGTTTTGATTGAACAGCGTTTATCAGCTTTTCTCTATTTTTCCTGAGACTTGATAACAAAGTTCATCCACATGCTGTTTTAAATGACGATTTCTGCATTTCTTCTACTTCTTTTGAAGTTTAATGGCGGTTGGCAAACCACTTCTGGGTTTTTTTCTGCTTTATGAGTCTGTTATTTGCAGATGGCGGAGTCTGCATCGATCCAGGAAGTCAAATATACATATCTAATAGGGATAATCATCCACCCTATACTGAAAATAATATTTTATAGTTTCTTTTTTTTACAATAGTTTAGGTCATTTATGTTAACAGATCCTCCAATCAAATTCAGAGTGTATCTTAAACTACAGCTTTTGTGTTTGTGAGGTGGGCTGTATTTAGGCCTGGAAATGCTGTACAGTGGAAATCTCTGTAGCTCCAATATATGTCCTTGGGCTTCCCTGTTCCCAGGATTCACTCATAACATTTGAATATAATAAAACAAATGGTATGCAAATCTGGATCACGGCCTGAGGTTTGAGCAAAACTGCTGGCATATTCGTGACTCCTCTCATGAAAACAACCACTACAAGCCTGTTGGGGTTTATGTTACACTGGCGGCTCTGAAAATATTATGCGAGTAGTGCAAACAAAATAAAGCAAATGTCATTAACACTGTCAATAAATCAATTAATAAAGAAAAGGTTTCAATGTAATTATTATATGGACAAAGTGGTTTACTTTTTTTATATAATCAAATTCACAATTTTCACCTGGTGGATAAAACCCCAAACACCTGGTGAACAAATTTCATATGCATACTCACTTTGAAGCAACCATCCGAAACACCTTTGCAACCACACAGCAAAGCCCCTGGAAAGTACCTAAAACTATAACACCCTACCGTCACTGAAGTCGGTTTTGCACGAAAAAACACCACTTACAGGTTTATATTCTCTGTCTGCAAACAATTCAGCAAGTGTAACTTTAACTGAAATTACAAGAAACAAGTCAATAAGGTCTGTATGCACCTGGAAGTATAAAGCTCAGATGGAATGTTGCAGAGGTCTTTCTGACAAAACTGTCCTACGAGAGTTCAGTGATGAAGAACGGACATTTAAATAATTAACTCCCAGAGATGGCTGAAGTCATTACTTTGTCTAATTATAGCAGTGGAGATCATTACCAGAATATGAAGACTGATGGTCAGGGTCCTCCTCTGTCTTCTGTAGAGCATGGAGGTCCTCCATTGAACCTCTCCTTGCTTAGCTCATAATGGGTCATGTCTCACGTCATTAAAATTGATTCATTTTGATTTTGATTACTCAGCATAAATGATATTACATTTAGTAAAATATCAGTTTTAAAACGTTTTCTTTTAGCTCAATTGAGGATTGTGCTACTTATCCAAGGGCCATGGGTTTGCGATTAAAAAGCAACGTATAAAAGTGTCTGCCAAATGTATAACATTTTTAAGAGAAAAAGCTTTTATCTGCATTGTTTTCATTTATTTAAAGAATTAACGGAAGTTAACAACGATGCACAGAAGGAAAGTCTGAAATGGGTTGCTGCTGTTAAAAGTCATCTCTAGATTGTTTACCGCAGGAGCACAATCTGCCCCAGGAGTCATCATTAATTGATAATCTCTATGCTTGATGCAGTTCATAATTGCTTCCTCACAGAAAAAACTTTAGAGGACAAGCAGCCATTAAAGATCGAAGATTATTCACTAATTGAGTGGACTTTAGAATTGCTCTTTTGTGCTGGAGGATTACCGGTACGGACACCATTATTTCCATGCTTTGCGTCGAATGTCCTTCTCAAGGACTCTCTTCAGAGAAAAAGGTCATCGCAACAACAAACGCGTCATTGCGGAACAACAGGCATTGGTGGACTGGGAAATACAACTGAAATGCCATTTTTTGTTAATTGCTCTATAGTCCAGCTTTTCTCATCAGAAATACATTTGAGTACAATACTATTCCTAAAAGGTTTAAAGTTTCCCATATTGGCCAGCATTGGAGCATCTCCACAAATCTCGACCAGAGGAGCTCTTCATATGTCCTTCAAGCAGTTTATTTGTCCAGAAGTGCCTAATAGCCCTTTCAACACTTTAGGATGCTATTACCGCCCATGTCAACTCCATTAGCTGTCAGAAAAATTAACTCCTGGACCATAGTCACCCAACACATCTTCCAATGTACAACTATTATGTAGAGCTCTTATTTATATTTATAAGTGAATTGATTCCTATTTACTTTCCATTAAATATTTTTAATAATGTGGAATGATTTGCAGGTGCTTTTAGGCAAACACATACAAAAAATATATTTCCTTTCCCCTTTAGTGTCTCAAGGGAAATGAAATTAGTTCACCGTCACTAATCAAATGTAGGCAAATCTGTGACATTCTTAACATAAGGTCAAATGGCCTTGCCTCCATTTGAAAATTGACTCAAATCATTGAATAACAGAGAGAATCCGATTTTGCAACCAGCTAACAAACCCCACATGTTATATGGCAAAAGTAGACACAACAACTTACAATAAATGGCACCCCAGATTCTCATGCAGAAAATATAATTTGTGATAAAAAATTATTTGGCTGTTTTAGAGGCTTTGTTTATGTTTTTTGGCTGTTTAACAATGAATTTTCATGTTTCTAATTTTAAAAATGCTTTATATTTCACATATTTCAAGTCTATTGTTCCTCGCTGTCCCCATTCTACCAAAACGACTTGATTTCTTCAGGTCTATGTAAAGTCCCTCCTTCCGAAACGATCTGATTGGTAAAGCTGGCCAGGTCTTTCGTGATTGGCTTCCGCTTCTCAGGCTGTTTTCCTACTATGGTGAGGGGAATGACACCGGACCGAATGGTGTTAGACCAGTTATATTAATTAAGACTAATAACAGTAGCGTTAGTTTTACTTTTTTAAATTAGAACCGAGATGGATAATAAAACAAGCATATTGACTATAGGAGACTGCAAGCAGGACTTCAAACGATGTTTCAGAGAAGTGTTTTAGACAGAGCTATGCGGGAACACACACATGGCTTTGGGCGGAGGTTATTAAAAGCACTCAGAATGGTGACATCATGTACCCGGGAAGTAGAGGGTTGTAGTCAATTCCAGCCGTTCTCTGTAGTCCTTGAAAAGCGAATTTTGTGAAGAACATATCTCACTTTGCACTGATGTTTGAGCTTTATCATTTTGCAGGTATTATTTATGCATTAACAGCAACATTGCACACTAACTAAAGGTTGAAAATGGGACGGGGAACGTGCTCTTTAAAACAAAATGAACTAGGTCTTCGAATCAGGGGCATCGCTACCCCTTTTACTGGGGAACGTGCCCCGGTATAAATCTGCTATAAATCCATGTCCCAGGGTGTCTATGTGTTTCCTTGCAACAACCGCAGCACACTGTGCAGGCAGGCAAGCAAGAGTGAAGACACTTTAGAAACTAAAGTAAGTTTCTAAATAATATTGATTATTTTGACTCAATCATTAATAGCCCCTGTAGATGGACATCAGAATTTTTTTTGTGCAAAGCAGGTAAATGGAAGTAGAAGGGAGATGATGAGTTTGCGGGAGGTAAAACTTGACAAACAAACTACTGTACATCCCCAGCCAGTCAGGTCTCAGACATTAGAGGAAATGTTGAAGGAAAACCTTTGTCATGTCTGTAAAATTGCATTTATAATATAATAAAATTAATATTTAATTTTCTAGCTCTAGTTTAGGACATTACATTGTAAAACTGTATAACACTGTTCATTTTTTTAACAGTTAAGTTAAGCTTACTTAATTGAATCAAGGCAACGAGTTGCATTAAGTAAAGTAAACAAATTAGTTTTGACAGTGAACATAAAAAGCTGCCAGTACCTATGTCTGAGATAAATATGTAGTATTAGTGTCATGATTCTTCCGCATCATGTCATGGTTCTCTTGGCCTAGTAACGGGATCATGAAAGAACCTCATGTTTTATGTGGAGAGAGACTATTTGGGGACTTATGGCTCGCCATACTCTCTCTCCAGTCTTGTCATTGTTCCTGCCCTCTTGTTTCCTCCTTAGTACTCATTATAAGTCACTCGCTGTCTGCGTTTGGGTCCTCTATCTCTGCACCTCACCTAAACCCTGACAATTATAGGCAGTACAGTAGGTTCAAAAAAATTAACCAACTTTGTTTGGACTCTC
Source organism: Triplophysa dalaica (assembly GCF_015846415.1). Taxonomy (NCBI): domain Eukaryota; kingdom Metazoa; phylum Chordata; class Actinopteri; order Cypriniformes; family Nemacheilidae; genus Triplophysa; species Triplophysa dalaica. Next base: position 9,810,732 of record NC_079544.1, read on the forward strand.
TTGATGTTAAAACAGATTGGAGAAAAGATTGTGCTCTTTTTTTAGAAATAATATGCTCTTTATATTAGTTTGAGCCATAAAACAACTGGTTTCTTGAAAATTTGTAATTGTAAATTCTTGAAAAGGTGTAATTATTGATTGTTATCATTGTGTAATGAATTCAGATCTGCAAGAAAAAATTCTCACTGCTTTCATTATTTCCATACAGTGCATGCATACAGGTTAAAGATACTTTTATATTTTTTAATACATGAACGTTTGCCTTTCCCAGTGTTGTAGCACTGTAAGAAAAGTGGTTTAAGCAAGGGAAGTTTGTATAGTGCATTGTACATACTTGCACTCAGCAGGTTTTTAAGAAAAAAAATGATAGAAAAAGTAATGGCGGCCTTTGCCCCAGTAGAGCTTTAGGTCTAGCAATGCCCCTGCTTAGAATATAGGTCCACATTGTACCCTTATTCTACACTTTACCAGAGAAATAGGCTACTGTAACGTCATTTCGACTACAGCATAAGGAAGACTCAGAGGTCTCATATTTCAGAAGGACTAAATGTAGCCTGAGCACACCTGAGAAATGTAGGTTGGTTAGGTTACACAGGGTCACACTGAGAAGTATTCCTAACATCCGGATCAGTGGAAAAATACTCTGCGTTTCAACTTCCCTACATTTCTGCCTTCTGTACAGGCTACAATTAAAAAAGGTTAGGTCGTCATTTTAGGGTTTTTAGAGAATAATAGAATAATAGTAAACTCATATAAACTGTAGAATAACACAAATGTAACCATGGGAATTATGCTGTGACATATATCCCAAAACATTTTAAATAGTTATATTTTAGCATCATCAATGTAGTCATCCTTTGACTTGGCGGTCCGTTGGACTAGAAAACGCTCTATTTTCTTGGACAAGACAGTAACCCATTCCTTAAGTGTATTTTTTATTAGGACAATTTCCCAAACATTGGAAAAGTCTCTTTATTAGACCTTGGCTTGCTTACATTGGATATTATCATTTTTCATAAAGCTGCTTTCATACTGATATATATTTTGAAAAGAGAAAAAAAAGCAAGCTTTTCTGTTGGTGTACATTATTGGATGTGTATGCTGCTCTCTGTCCTGAGCATCACTAGAGGACACAATGTGTCTAACCAGGTCCAGAAAATACGATCACATAACCCGAGTTTTATCATCCCTTAACTGGTTACCCATTAAGTATCGTATTGACTTAATATATATTGACATATTACTTATAAAGCCCTAAACGGTTTAGCCCCTACCTACATAAAAGAGCTTCTATCTTAATACAACCCTTCACGCTCTCTAGGATCTCAAAACTCTGGACTTTTGATAAAAACTATATAACTAAATCCACCAAAGGGGGTAGAGCCTTCTCATATGCACCTAGACTCTGGAATAGCCTTCCCGATACTATTAGAGGGTCAGACACACATTCCCAATTTAAATCTAGATTAAAGACATATTTTTTCAGCCAAGCATTCACTTGATGAATGTGTTGAATATGTTAAATTAATTAATTAATTAATGAACAGCAACTACGCTTATTATTCTCTTTTTGCCCGCCTCAGGATGCCCATCCCAGATTGCGTAGGACCAGTTGAACGTCATATGCCCAACCCTAACTAGATTACGCAAGCTCCATCTGAACATCCCGTGCCATCCTCCTGCAATAGCCTGCAGACTGACCAACCATCCCTGCTCCATCTGAGGCAATTCCATTACCAGCCAAGAGAAAATTGACCACCTGACTATCCCAGCTCAAGCTCAGGCAATTCCACCCCCAACCAAGAGCAAAGACATACTACTTGTCACATTAATGCTAAATTTACAATGATTACTATTAAATACTAAACTTTCATCACATGACAGCAGTTTGAAATTATAGCTGCACTCAGTTAAATTATGCCATTATTATTTTCCCTGCTTATAACATTCCTCTGTTTCCCGATATCTATTAAAAACATGAGACAAATTAGACCCAAACAGTTTCAACACATGAAACTTACCTAAATCACAACTAATAAACTCTCCCCATCCTTCATAAACATTTACTCAGTAAATTTTAATCAAAGTAGCTGAGTGCAGCTGTGACACATCAGAGGAGATCTGGCCCTCCTGGTTGAGACTGGTTTCTCCCAATTTTTTTTCTCCATTTATTTATCATTGGAGTTTGGGTCCCTCGCCACAGGGCATTGTTGGCTGGCTTGCTCACCGGGAAACTGCATTTATTACATATAAATAGATATTATTTACTAGAATGATCTTGCTAGTTCTATAAACACCATGCACTGTGCCTTTTTTACATATTCTGCGTTTTTCTTCTGTAAAGCTACTTTGGAACAATCCAAATTGTGAAAAGCACTACATAAATAAAATTGAATTGAATGTCATGATGCCCTTTTGGAATACTTAGATTTACCACTATGAAACTGCATAGTGAGAAATTGTCCTTTGCACAGTTATGTCTTCTATGAGTATTATTCCTATTCTAAAACTCCCACCTGTCTTTAAGATCAATCATCCAGAAATGCTATGTCTTTAAATAGGAGAGGACAGACATAGACATAATTGAGATTGCACCCTGGACTGTAATCCATCTATCAACGGAGCATCAACAATAAAGGATGCTTGCGCTTTCCACACTGACATCACTTCGAGATCAATCACCCTGGGACAGATCAAATGTCACATGGAGTACAGTTCTGGGATGCAGCAGAATAGAAACAGTGTAATGTTAAGGGAATGAGTAGTATTGAGTCAAATTAAATACATTTAGGGTGTAATGTATTAAGTGATGAATTGAATCCTTATCACACTAATTGAGGAAAGCAAAACCCAGAGAATAGCTTTGGGCATCAATTTAGAAGTATATCATCAATCAAATGTCAATGGATGTTGTTATAATGAAATTAGAATCCTGCCAAGTATAGAAGTTTTAATGCTCACCATCTTTCCTGTATAAGGAGATCTCCACCTTCCTTTCTTCAGAGCCCAGCAAAGCTTTGGTCATCTGGGCAACAGCTGCTCGTCCAGTATGTGGTCCATACAAAAAACTGCAGGTACACGGCTTCTGCATGACCTCTGCACGTGTGTAGCCACACATGCCACAAAAGCCATCATTGCAGAAGATGATGGCGCAGTTTTCAACTCGAGCATTGGCGATGATGAATTTGCGATCTGTAAAGTAGAAAACAAAAACATATTCAGCTGGTACCTAAGTCACAGCTTTGGAAGATGTAAACAACGCTTGTCCAGAAAAACTTCCCGTCTCCATTTTTCTGCACAAACATTTGAACAGAATTCAATTAACAGAACATTTATAAGCGTTTATAATCTTTCAGACTTAATTCTCTATGTAATATTTAAAATCGGAATTGTTAGATCGGAAATGAAATCTGAAGTGCGGCAGGACCAGTGTTTACATCTTGCAAAGTAGTCCATAAAAAGTTTAAGGATCAAAACTTTCCGATTCTTCAGGTAAATATGTACCCTATTGATCAGATCATACTTGTGTGTTTCTTGCCAAAACTCACATTCTTTTTGCATTCAATTTGAAAGTTAATATTAAGAATCTAAATATTGAGATAATTGTTATTATTGAGATAAAAGCAAAGGCATGTAATATTTATATAATTTAGAAAATATTAGTTATAACTTTTATTATCTGTGCTTGTGTATGTAAGCAATTATTATTTATTTTTACATCTCTTTATCATAATACATAAAAACATAACAAAGTGTGGGCTGTTACAATGGATTAATTAACATTCTCGATGAATAGTGTCTCATACTTTCTTAATATCCCACAATAATCACACAGTAAAATGATGTCCACTTATTATTAAAAGCGTTTAAACATTAGCACACATCTATACACACATAAAATAGAAATGGGCAACAGTAACTTAGACAATAGTAACATGTTTTAACCCCAAAAAATAAATATATGTACTTACTTTGACCCTCGAATTTGCGAATGATGGTGTCCAGGAAGGTGTTCGGAGGCGCAACGTGTCCCCTACGAACAGGCATTGTCCTGTTTCAACGAGGTAAAAAGTTGTACAAGTGACCCCTCAGATCCGTTTAGTCTTTATGTGAGATATAGATTGCCTGTACCGCAGCCTCTCACACGTGTATGCAAGGTTTACTTTTACACGCGAACGCGCGCTCCTGAAAAGCCTTATAGTAATCACGCATTGGATATGTCAGTGCGCACATTCCACCGGCTCTGAGTTCAATTGCTTCAAGTCACCTGCTTCCTTTTTTGCAAATAGATGCAAATCGACTGACTTTTTGTCCCAGTAAAGGTAACGATCCGATTCGCTGCAACGCCTCACTCTGTGTATGATAAAAATGAAAATTGTACTAGTGTAGTTTGATGGTGAATATGGAGAGGATGGTTGGGGAGGAGTAAAAAGTCAAGGGTGTGAAGGACCGCATTATTCACTCATCCTGATGTTACCTCTCAGTGTGATCGTGTTCATTGACCACAAATCCGATTTAGAAATGTAGTGCTGCAAATGCAATTTAGAACAGGTGGAGTGCAAACTGGGCATAAACAAACTGCATATGTGAAAAAAGTGTCTTAAGTTTTATTTTATTATGTTTTTAAAGCCATGCGCGTCGACCTTCAAACGTATACAGGCGTGACTGTAAATATAATTATTCGGCAATATTTATGGTATATTTATAGACCCCTAGGGGTCCATGGAGGTACTGCAGGGGGTCTGTGTACTAATTTTTTGCAGCAACCATGTTGGTTTTATGTCTTTCTTTCTTTTTAAATGCCAAAAATTATGTATTTGGCTACTTATGAAGAGTTTAAACATACTTAAACAATTGTGAACCTCTCTCTGTCAGATAATACAGTAGTATAATGAATCCAGGACATGGCAAAAGAAAGCAAAGCTTGTTAACTTGGTCAGCACTAATATGACCAAAAGTAATACTGTTTGTTATACTTATTCATACAAAAGTTGCCAGGCAACCAGCATATTTCTCTGGGAGACCCTGGTTTGGCTAAATTAGAGTTAAGGCCAGCACAGACTTAAAACCTCTAATAAAAACACCAAAGGTCTTATGTTATCACAGAATTAAATGTTGTAATGCGCTTTTACCCAAAGTGCAGGTCAAGATGTCTTACAAGGTGCAATGTACAGCGTACAAGGATCTGTGCTCTACACACACTAAACTTTACACTGTTGTTTATTTGCATTAAAGAAAAAAGCTGATCTATTTTGCATGCTTTAATTGGATAGGCTAAAGGTTGCAATACTTTTCATTCATACGACTCATAAGTCCATATCTCACATAATGGGCCTCATTCATGAAACACGAGCAGAACGACTTTTTGTGTGAATCGTAAGTCGTTTTGGCGTAAATTTCGGATTCATAAAAAACGTTCGTATTTTCTAAATGATAGTTGGTACGAAAGAAATGTACTCCGGCTGTAGCACTTGTGAATAGTGCGTAAAACCGCACGTAACCTTCTGTATTCTTTTAGACAAACTGATGACACTGCATTTTGATTCACTATAATGATACTCCACGAGATATTTGCGTCTCTTTTATAATTTTTTACTTTTTAACTTTGGGTAAAACGCAGCGCTCTTAACTGTCCTTTTTCACACAGCCGTCCAATCAGGGTCGGATTTTCCAATGGGCATTATGGGCAAAGGCCCAGGGGCCGATGCGCGCTTGGGGCCCAGGCAACGGGAAGAAAATTTCACATAACTGCGTTTATACGCCATATTCATTCTGCTGTGCGCTTATATGGCCCGCGCACATGGAGGTGGGCACACAAAACGGTGTTTCTAAATAAGGAAGTTTGTCTTTTGAATGAATCACTTTTACTAGCCCAAGCGGCTTTTCTTCAGAAGACGCACATAGCGACACATCTAGAGACTTCTTGGATAAACCTTAGCTTTCATTCAGAGGGAAAATGCGCCAGTTCTGCCCCACGAGCGCGAGGTCTCTCTTTCCCGGGGTAGGGATCCCTTCTCTTGGCGTCACTGAGCGGCAGGAAGAAGCAACAGCGTACGACAGGTGACTGGCGAATGAAATGAGTACAAAACAGCTTTTCCAACAACCTGTCACTGTTATGTCGACTGTTTGGATATACAAATATGAACACATTTCCTCGTTAATAACATTAGACGAAATCACCGCTTTCTATAGTAAGTTATTAGAGGATGTCGCATCATGAACTGACAACAGAATGAAAATATGTCAATGTGAACGACTTTATTGTTGTAAAAATAATGAGTTGATATACCCTCGCGGCTGTCTTAAATCTTAAAAGGTACGAGTTTTTTACATTTATTTGGTGCGTGGTTCAATTATGAATGATTTTATATTGATATAATGTTGATCAGTAACTTACTTTACCAATATGCAGCCTTCATTATTAGATAATCCACAGTGCTTTTACATAGCCTACATTACAAAATGTTTACATACACACAAATACGATGATGTCATAATATATAGGCTAATGAAGTATACTTACACATAAAAGCCTACTCGTTAATGGCGTCTAATGTTACATAAGAACGGTGTTTTTTACACAAATAAAATTTAACAAATGGACAATTTTCTCTTGTAGTATAATCATTGACAATCACTGCCCGTTTATTCTTAGAAAAAATGAAAATATTTGAAGATTGCATTTAAGAACATTCTTAAGGATTTACGGTAATTTAATTTAGGAAAGTTGTTATATTTTCTATTAAGAACAGTTTGGGGAATCCGGCTTGTTTGTGTGTGAATATAATATATCTGATAGAACTGAATTGATAGAGGTGTAGTAGTGTGTGCAGCTTGCATGCCAGTGAGTAACTGTTACAGTTTGGTGGGAAATGTCTTAATATTGTTGCGGCTGGTCCAGGAAACCATTGTTGCAATCATGTGTTGTAAATCGTGTACGTATCTATCTTAATCCGGGCCTGCGTCCAATCACAGCATAGAAGAGGCGGGACAAGCGCTTCATTGACCAAGCATCATACACAACAATGGAGAAGCTAATATTAATGATTACTACATTTTCATATTAAATAATATTCTTTAAAATAAGACACTAGTCTTACTGTTGCGGATATTCTAAATCGCACCAAACTCCGGAATAACGCGCAGTGCCTCCAAAGCGTTAAAGCGCCACCAGCTGGTCGTTTTCAGAAGCGCACGAGGTATTATTATTTTAGCTGGCTAAAAACACTTTGGTGGACACAGTATAACATATTGTGCAATAAAATGTAGCTAAACCAGAGAATTAAGTCTAGAGGATTCCGGCATTCCTAGATAAAAAACGTAATTTGCGTATATGTGATTCATATTCGGGGTTAATGCTAATTTTGAATGAGTGCATGCGCGTCCTGTTTACGAGTGATTGGAATTTATTAACATACGAAGTGTTTGTGAATCTGGAGGAAAGTTTTAGGGAAGGTCTGTTTTACGCGCAAATTACTCATATATTTACGAACGTTACATTAATTATTCTCAATAAATACATATATTAATAATCTATATAATACATTTATTATTAGTTTTCTGTCTTATTTTAAGACAGGTTTAAGTAATATGTTCTGTTCTGAATTTGTGTCGCTGCAAACCTGACACCATCACCAAAAAGTAGACTGACTGCCATCTACTGGGGTGTTATAGGCACACGCAGTAAACTGATGTTACAAAAATCCTGAGTTTTGTGATCTTTCAGCCTACAGGGGGCAACCTATGTCATTTATCCCTTTTAATTAAATTTCTGAAAAATGCGATCTATTCACAATTTTCTATTAAACTATTAATTTTTTAATGAAAAGTTAGCTGTTCTCAATGTATTTCAGTTTTCTCGATATTTTTAAATTGATCAATTTATAAACTTAAGCATAACTCTGAGTTTTTTATCATGTCCTGGATCACACAGAACACAACATGGTTTAAAGGTTAAATGAATTCAGTTTACAGAAACAACAGCACATTTCAGCGCACCCACAGCTAAACATGCAGGTTTTTCCTGTAAATTAAGCAAAGTGTCAGGACCCTTATCAGCCAGTCTCACATGGCCAATGGACATGTTGTCTGTGCTTATCCATCATTCATGTATATACAACACACCCTTAAACAAAAAGAGAACATGCAGGATTCACTGACCCATTTGAATCAAATTGACAAAAATATTTGGAGTATCTGTCTTATCAACATTTCAAATGCAAGTTCTGTGAAAGAATGAACCGCACTTTAAAGACGTTTCCATGACAGACTTGTCAGGAAAACAGAGGCAAAGCGTTTATTTAGAGGTTTACTTCTGCTCCTAATGGTTCCTGTGAATGGTGTAATTGTCCACATGTTTTCTTTTAGACTGGGAGTGTTGGAGGGGGTGGGGCAGGGAATTGGGCTGTGGTTAAGGAATGCCACATTGTATTGATCCTTTTGTTCCCATCACTGTGCACCCTCATGGCTTAAGCACTGCAAACAATTGCCAGTAAACATCGCTAGCCCTCGAAGGAACAGTGAGAAGAGCAGTTAGCAAAAAAAACAGGAAGCACCAGGTCTGTGGCAGGAGAGAACAACGTCAAGAGGGAGGAGTTGTGGAAGCTCCTTGTTTGGTGATAGAGATCACGTGGGCTACTCCGTCTGAACAGTTCACAACAGTTGTGAAAAGTTAAGAGAACTTCGAACTTTGGAAAGCGAAGAGGACTTGGGAGAAAGAGAGAGGAAGTCTCAGGTAGCAAAACGTGAAGCACATGGTGTGAAGGAAAAATGCCCACCAACTTTACAGTGGTGCCGGTGGAGGATAGCCCGCTATCAGAACAAGGCAATGATGAACAGATCCTAAAAGAAGAGGACAAGGAGGGGCCAGAGCCAGCGGCTGAACCCTTTTCAGGTGAGAACTTTCTGGGTGGAAGCATACTTTGTACTAAAGTTAGAAGAGTCTGCCTAAACATGCCCACAGAAAGATAAAACTTTTTGTCTTTTTAAAGTCAGTTTGAAAAAGTTTTGTTCCTTTAAATTGTAGCTTCTAAGTTTGAGTCTGTGCGTGCAAGTGGCATGTTTACTACCATGCCTTTGTGAAGTCATCTTCTCCTGGAGTATAAACAAAGTGGTGATTTCCTGGTCACTTTTTATCCCTTTTCCTGTTTCTCCAGATTCTATATATGAACTTAGAACGAGTTGTGCTGGTACAAATACTTCTGTGCATTTCTTTTTTATTCAGGCACTAGATCTCAAGATGTTTTTCTTGTCCATTTCATTCTAAGTTTATCTCAATAAGAGTCATCTCATTGGCATCTGGAACAGGATCAGGTTTCGCTTGTTGCGTAACTTGATGTTTAATTTCTTTTATTCAAACTTTAGGACACATTTGTATTGGGCGTAACTATCATAGCGTTTATATCCATTTACATTGAAATTGCATTATCCAGTTGTTTTTGTTGTTGTTGTAAGTACAGAGCTGGTCTGGCTCATTATGACCCCCGCCTTTAATTTGGCCAATTTACAGCCTCCATGAAAAACAAAAGTCTAATTGTGTATAGTACCCTCAGGGCTCTTGGGACATTTTGCACAGTGACTGTATCATCAGCTGGTTTTAAAGCTCTCTTTAAACGTGACCATATTTATAATGAATCCATATTATAGGACTTTCTTTGGCTAAGTTTGCTAAGAATGTGGGATGATAACTATGATTTAAAAAAGTTACAGTTTAATCCCTTTGGGGTTTTAGTATTTACATAAAATAAATGTTGCATGTCACACAGAGAGAGTCTCTGAGTTCTCAGGAAAAGGATGTTTTTGAAGCCTTGAAAGTGTTTTACTACGTTGTCATTGTTTTGTTCATCAGGAAAGACAGACGGAATTACATCTAATATAGCCTATGTCTGGGAAAAACACACTTCCCAATAGATTACTTCTAAACAAAGGTTCAGGAAAAACTTTTTTTAGTTGATCCTGTCAATCATATTATTAGATTATATAAACAGCTGTAGAGTCTCCAGCTATTAGGCAAGGCCAATCTGTTTGCCATATTTTATTGAATGAAGTACACGAAACTGTGAAAAAAGTTTGTTTTAATCTCTCAAATCTCCATTTTGTTTTAAAAATCCATCAAAATGTTACTTATATGGCCACTGTTTTTATTCGCCTCTCTTTCTTAGAATCTTATTTAACAAAAACAGTGCCTGCTAAAGAACAGACTCCTCTTGTCTCGTTTCTCTGTGAAACATTTCCGTTAATATACAAATGAGGTAGACGTGTATTTCGTTTAGCAGCAGATAACTGGCTTTTCTAAATAAGGAGACTGTGACGCAAATCTCTGTGCTGCCAAACTTGTACTTAGGGTGAAAGGAATACATCATTCACATAAAAATTCTGTCATTTACTCTCATCGAGATGTTCCAAATCTGTATAAATGTCTTTGTTCTGATGAACAAAGAAATATATTTGAAATAATATATTGGACCCCGTTGACTACCATAGTAGGAAAAAATACTTTAAATATATTTTTTTATAATCTTTTATGTTGAACACAATAGAAGATGTTCTGAAGAATGTAGGAAAGCAAATGGTTCTGGGGCACTTTTGACAACCATTTTGCCTGCATGGTATTCAATGGCGGTCACAAGTTATGTGGCGGTATCTTTCTCTGTGTTTAACCAAACAAAGATATTTCTACAGGTTGAATAATTCATGACTGAATTTAAATTCTTGGTTACACTTCTCCTTTAAAGACTGGTTCACAGAGCACCGAAAGTAAAGGGTTCCGCCTGTTTTGGCATTACTAGTGTTCGCAGAAACATCAACAGTCTGGTATTGGTGATGTCATATCCACTATGTCCTGGAACAACAGAAAGAGAATGAAAAAAAAAAGGTATTAAAATTGCAAAATGGCTAAAACAGAAACATGTGCACTTGAAATCAAACACTATCTTGGAAGACGGTAAGCATGAATTCCCTATGGCACAGTAAAACCCCTGTTCGCAGAAGAAAAACGGGTTCTACTGCAAATAAAGTATGGATACTTTCATTGTCATTGACACACACCATCAAAATATCATGACAATGCAAATGATTTTAAAATGACAGAAATGTTTTATTGAACATACAGCAGTGAGTTATGTTTGACCCTTGGAATAAAGTTAAGATGGACATCCAACCCATACCAGTTCCGAATGTTATGTCAGAAGCCACATCAGAGTTGGGAGACACAAGGTGACACTGGAAATGGACATGGCTTCTGATGTCACACTTGGATGTGGGCGCGGATGAACATCATGTGAACTGGAACTAAAGAAATATTTATTATTGTTTTATCACTTGCCAGGAGAGGAAACCTCAAGAGAAACCAGCTCCTTAATCAGCACAGACCACGATGGCAGCATCTATGGAAAGAACATGGCTCTCTATGAGGTAAGTTTAAAACGCAGCTATCATTATTTAAGCACACAATATTACAAAAACTGCAGAAGCTTAAACTGCAGCTCTCTTAGGACACCACTGGAGAAAAAACTGCCATTTTTATGCGAGTGTATAAGAGTATCAACTAAAGTAAAAAAACGTATTTACTGCATTGTTTACCACTAAACAACCACATATATGATTGACTTGGAAAAAACATATCCACTTGACCACTCCGGAGTGACATATCATAGGCGTATGTAACAGTCATTCTTAACGAAAAATTGCCCCCCTCCAATGAACTGGCACAGTTCGCTACCATGATTCTTTGTGTGACGATGGCACCTCCTTATGGGCACGGTGAGACTGTGCAGAAGTGCCTTACAAGAAAAATTTGTTGTGGTCCCCAACACGCTTTGTCTCTTTAAATTTCAGACTCAGGGCAGTAAAACTTTCAAAATAATCGGATTTAGAGATCCAACAAAGGCAATCGATGTGACATCAAAGCACCGCGAGGGTTACTCAAAAGTATACAGTGCAGCACATAGAGATAAATAATTAGTTGCCGCATTCAAGCACTCCATGCACGTAGATGTCCACCATCTTTGAAAGGTCCACTGACGTCACTCACAGTTGACTAGAATGCCCCAACACTGCGCTGCTCAATTTCTTACCCTCATGTTTGGTATGTTTTAATTTTTATTTATCTATTTATTTTACTTTTGTACATTTCAATCTTTCTCTATGTTCTATGGTGATGAAATGAACATACTTTTTACATCCTGTTTGCATATGAATACTTTATTTACTTTGCATAGGAAAATGTTTACTTAAGTTTTACCTGTATGTGAACATGTCTTATTGTATTTCTTTGAAGTTCAATAAATAAAAAACACTGTGCTGCTCAGAGAAAACAAAAAAAGACTGCGCTGCTCCGCCATGGCTCTGAAAACACGGTGATTTAAATTCCCTGAAAATGGGATAACCTTTCGTTGTTGTCATGTGTTAGTCTAGCAGATATAATATTTGAGCTTAGACCACGAAAAATATGTTTTCATAATCATACACCGTCTGCTTTTTGAGTGTTAATCGACCGGCTCGCAGCCTTCCAATATGGCAGACTACCTACAAGAGGATATGCATTGACGTCACTTTCCCACAAGAACATGTCAGGACAAACCCTGGGACAGTTAGCCTGGGTGGCAAAAAAATCCAGCAAAATGGCTGAGGAGAATAGGAGAAACAAAGAAACCGCGACTAAAATAAAATATTGTACTAAAATAAAAACGGCTGGACTCAACGGTGATTCTTACGACTTCCATACGACTAACAAAGTAATTCGGTGTCCCTGGTGCTGAATTGCGTTTCCTGATATTTTAAGCAGTTGTGTTTTGCCAGTTGGGGCTAGAAATGATACAGCTACGGCCGGAAGTGATGCAAAATCTCGCCATAAAATAACAATAAATTTGCTAATGCCTACACCTACCCCAACACTACACCTAACCCTCACAATAACAAGGAAATATAAATTAACTGTTGTCAGCGTGATAAAAATTGAAGTACGCATGCCCAGTGGAGGTAGCTGTATCGTTCTAGCCAAAACCTGTTTTGCCACCCAAGGGGGTCCTCCGGCGTGCTCACGTGGTGTAGTGACAACACGTAGATACCCTCTATAGGGGCCCATAGAAACAGATGCTAATGCGACATCTATTTATCTATAATGCAGCATGGTCTCGAAAATGCTCTCGCGGTACTTTGATGTCACACTCTGATCACCATTCGCGACGTTGCGTGAATGCACCTGAAGTGTTAAGGAAAACAATGATGATGCATGAATGAGTGAGATGTTTCGACAAAAGCTAATCCATACAAGAATTGTCTATACTTTTTAAGATGTGTCGTTTTTTGGAAGAATAAAAAATTCAAAATCTAGAACAAAATGTGCTGGCATATTTCTGTTTAAATAGTATTGTATATGAGACCGCTTTCAATTGTGTCTGAATTTTTTAAATGTCATATATATATTCCCCTTATGTATTTAACAGGAAGAGATGGACAGCACTCCAATGGTGGCGTCTCTCCTCAACAAACTGGCCAACTACACCAACATTACTCAGGGGGTCATCGAGCATGAGGAGGCTGAAAGTGAGGATGGTATCAAAAGGGTTACTGTTAATGTGAGTCTCCAACCAAACGCAGCTGACTTCCACTGATATCATTTAAAGTTGTGGCATCTCATTTAGAGATGACTGTGCTCCAGATACATTCCTGCATTCCCACAGCTTCTGTTGGCACTTTACTGGTTCTTATTTGTTCTGCCAAGCCTAAACGTTTTCTCTGGCCTTCTGTTCAAAGGGCCCTCAGATGGGCACATTTATAGGCGTGTACCTGCCCTGCATGCAGAACATTTTGGGTGTTATTTTGTTTCTACGACTCACATGGATAGTGGGTACAGCGGGCATCATGGAGACTCTTGCGATTGTCTTCATGTGCTGTTCTTGTGTAAGTTTTGCCACATTATTTATATTATTACATATTGACCCAGATGGATAACAGGGATGAAGGGACCAATATTGACTATATCTTTATTTTCCATGCAAAAAAGCCTAATTTAGTGTTGACACACATGCACACAAAATATACAAAACTTTATCTTGCCTTTATTTAAAACCATCATTTCCACTCTTCAAATTGCATTCATCATTTACCTTTTTTCTTATCCATAGACTATGCTGACTGCCATTTCAATGAGTGCCATTGCAACTAATGGCGTTGTGCCTGGTATGACTTCTATCTTTCACATTTCAGTGTTAAATTTGTGACCGAGTGTTTGTTTTGTTTTAATTCAATATGATAATTTATGTTTAAACTTTAGCTGGTGGCTCGTACTACATGATCTCCCGAGCATTAGGCCCAGAGTTTGGAGGAGCAGTTGGTTTGTGTTTCTATCTTGGCACTACTTTTGCAGGATCTATGTATGTTCTTGGAACCATGGAAATATTCTTGGTAAGCCGATGCTTGGTGGTCCACTACAACCGTTATCTTTTACTTTGGCACTACAGAACACCTTGTGTTAGCATTAAGCCAACTCAAGTTGCCAGATTCAGTCATACCAAGATTTCATATCACCTCTTTCATTTCAAGCTTATTGCTCTCTAGACATGACCATAATTTATTATTCCATTATTTATTACAGACATACATAATGGGCAATATCAATGTGTTTCGAACTGTCGATAACAACATGCGTTTGTATGGGACCTGCTGTTTAGTCATCATGACACTGGTAGTGTTTGTTGGAGTAAGATATGTCAACAAGTTGTCATTGGTCTTCCTGTCCTGTGTGGTTCTGTCGATTTTGGCCATCTATGCAGGGGTCATTCAAACCACCATTAAGGCAAATGACTTTAAGTAAGTAGTGTTTTGTATTTGAAATACCAGTACTGTTGTAGCCTGTTCACCCCATGAACCATAACAATTTGGCACTGTAGCAATGGCAAAAACATAGGTTAAATTAAATTAAGCAGTAAAACACAGTAGTGAAGCTTTTGCCATTGCATAAAAGTTAATTATACACAGATGTTTGACTGTAGATATGCCAAAACAACTTGATCATTTGAACTTTGTACAAATGATTTGAGCACATATATTAGATGCTTCTATTAATTATTTCTATGGTTTATTTTGTACATGCACAGAATCTGTCTACTAGGCAATCGCACCTTGCAACATCAAAAGTTTAACAAGTGTGAAAAGTCAGAACTGTGGGAACACTTTTGTGAGGGTAAATTGCTGAATGCAACATGTGATGAGTACTTTGTGAATAACAACGTGACGGAGATTACTGTCATCCGTAGCATGCTCAGCGGGATAATATCAGGTAAATACTCAAGTAACTCCTTTAAGTGTCAATCAGTAGTTGAGGATAATCATATTTCTACTTGCACAACTTTCCTGTACCAACATTAATGCGCCGTAATCCAGAGATGCATACATAAAATAACACTGCAAACCATAAAAACTAATGAGAGATTATTTCAAATCTAAAGTATATCATAAAGCTCCATGCAAGTAGTCCATCAGCGCATAGATACTCGCAACCATCTGCTTAACTTTGTGCTTCAAATGTTCTCACAGAAAACATGTGGGGACACTATGCCCCAAAGGGGATGAAAATGGAGAAGGACGGATTGAGCTCAGTCCAAGCATCACCTAACACCAATGACATGTCAAGACCTTATGTCCTTCATGACATTACCTCCTATTTTACTATTCTGGTTGGAATCTACTTCCCCTCAGTTACAGGTAATGTTATTGATTTTTATTTGGGGGTAAACTATGTGATTACTTACCCTACTGCCAATCCACACTCATATGCTGTTATTTTTCAATGGATCATAAAAGGAATATTTAAAGAATCTTCACAACTTTTTATATTTGTTCACTATGGAAATGCTGTTATATAGAGAAGATGTGGGTTTTGTGGAAGAATTCAAATTAGCAGAAGTTTATTTTTTGGCTGACTGTTGTGGTGCTAGATGGCCCTATGACCTCATCATGAAATGTAAATGCTGCTTTCAAGACAACTCTGAAGTGGGTTATTTCCCACCACAAATGCGAAAGTAACATCTTTACTAACATTAAAAGTATTTAGTAACATTAATGTTACTGATGATTTAACAGCATTAAAACTTAACAACTGTTAATGTGAGAAGAGCACTGTTCCACAAATAATTTTTGGGTTGAAGTGGGAATTATCACATTTTAAATTCCTGCCGCTTATGCTGACTTCACGTGTTCTTGGAAATTTGAAACTTCCCACTTCTGATGTCATGATTCCGAGCTGGTTGAGTTTGTGTGTGCTTTGTTATCGGAATGTACAATGCAAAAACACTGTGACCTTTTTTCTTGTCTTTTTATAAAGACATTCATTCCAACATTCCAAACATGTTTTGTTTTGCCCTGACTTTCACAGGAATCATGGCAGGGTCAAACAGATCTGGAGCTCTCCGAGACCCTCAAAGATCCATTCCCACGGGTACAATTCTGGCCATACTAACCACCTCCTTCATCTGTATCTTTTTTGCTGCATTAATCGACACCTCTAGGCAAAGAATTCAAACACTGCCTGTCCCGTCATTTTTTTTCACCTGTTTCTTGAAGTCAGATAAACCCCTTAATTATGAGAAATAGACATTTCCTCTGCGGTTTTATTTGGAGCGTGTATTGAAGGTGTGGCATTACGAGACAAGTAAGTGCGGTTTTATAACAAGAACGCTAAATCTGCATAAATAAGACCAACAGTCACGTAATTTGCCTGCTCTTCACCTGTGTCTGGGGTTTTGCACGCTTGCTTTTGTTATAGGTTTGGAGAGTCAGTTAAAGAAAGGACTTTAGTGGTTGGAACACTTGCCTGGCCATCTCATTGGGTGATTGTCATTGGCTCATTTTTCTCTTGCTGTGGGGCGGGGCTACAGAGCCTTACCGGTGCCCCCAGGATCCTTCAGGCTGTAGCACGAGATGGCATCGTACCTATCCTGCAGGTAACAACATGTCATTGTTTTCATTCTGTAAGCTGATACTACAGTAACTCATATTTAATTCTCCCATAGTGCATGAGTTCCTGTTTGATGTTCAGTATAGTCATCTTGATGTATGGCTTCTCTACATCGAAGCTCATATGTTAAATCATTGTTTATCTTTCATTGTGTGAGTACTCCATTAAATAAAAGGGATTACCCAGGACTAACATGATTTATGTCTCTCTTGTAGGTGTTTGGTCATAGTAAACCCAACGGTGAGCCAACCTGGGCCCTGTTGCTCACTGCAGTCATCTGTGAGATTGGGATCCTCTTTGGTTCTCTGGACGCTGTCGCACCTATCCTGTCAATGTGAGAGTTGTTTAAATGTTTTCTTGCCTTAACATTGTAATATTGATTATAAGGAACAGTTCATCCAAAAATAAAATTCTGTCTTCATTTACTCACCCTCAAGTTGTTTCAAATCTTTATATGTTTTTTTTGTTCTGATGAACACGTTTGGGGGAATGCTTTGTCAGCAAACAGTTCATGGCCACACTTGACTTCCATAGTAGAATTTTCCATTATTAATTGCTTTATTGATTTTTTTGTTTCTATCATTCACAAAAGAAGATATTTTGAAGAATGTTGGACAGCAAACCTTTCAAACAGTTTTGACTACCGTTGTCATTTTCCTACTATGTTAGTCAACGGTGGCCCAAAACTGTTTGGTTACAAGCATTCTTCCAAATACCTTTCTCTGTGTTCATCAGAACAAAGAATGAAGGAATACAGTTTTGGAACAACTCGAGGGTGAGTAAGAAGTTTTGTTTTGGGTGAACTGAACCTTTACTTGGTTTCTTGTTCCATTTACTCACAGGTTTTTCTTGATGTCCTACCTCTTTGTAAACCTGGCCTGTGCCGTCCAAACACTTCTTCGTACGCCAAATTGGAGGCCAAGGTTCAAGTTCTACCACTGGTAAGTCACACTGTATAATTACCAGAGCAATGTGTATACCATTACCCTAATAGCTTGGTTTAGTGCACATTCTTTGTAAGACATGCTGTAACATGGCTATTGGTTTTTCATTAACCACACAATGGTAGTTCCAACTGCATGTTAATTGAGGTCGAATGAATCAAGTTAATATTTGCTTTCTGGAATTGCCATTCAATACACTTGTGAACTTTTTTATATATCTGCAGGTCTATTTCCTTCCTTGGGATGAGCTTGACTTTGTCCCTCATGTTTGTCTCATCTTGGTATTACGCTTTGGTTGTTATTTTGCTTGCTGGATGCATCTACAAGTACATAGAATACAGAGGGTAAGTGAGAGTTTGTATGATTCACTTCACAATATGCTCAGAAAAACCAACTGCATTTATTATTCTTGGTTAATGTTTAATTATTCATATAAACGTATTGTTGGTCATTTACAACATTCCTAGGTTTGTTATTCCCTGATAACACTTTCTTAAACTGATACCAGGCTGCAGTAACTGTTATCGACATTCATCTTGTCATTTATCCGATGTCTCTTTTCTCTTGCTTTTCTCTTTTCAAAATGTCTAACAGTGGCTAAATTATTTCAATATTTAATATTTTATGACAAGTATTATGAAAGAAAAAAGTCATATACCAAAAGGATGCCTTGAGGATCAGTAAAACATAGGGAAATTTAGTTTTATTTCTGGTGAAATATCCATTTAAAAATCTCTTTAAAATGTGTAGGATATTCCCTAAATAACTATACTTAAAGAAACATTCTGACCTACGTTTTATAAAATAATGTATGAAAGTGTTAAAAATGGTTACTGATTGACTCATGTTTAAATAAGACTTGCTGGATTATTAAACTTTATCACTCCATGTTGTGTATTAGCTAAGAGGTCATTCTTCACCATTTATTTCTCCTAACGTTAGGGCGGAGAAGGAATGGGGAGATGGGATCCGAGGATTGTCACTTAACGCAGCCCGCTACGCTCTCATTAAACTTGAGGAGGCACCGCCCCACACAAAGAACTGGAGGTGAGCATTCTCACTACTTCACTTTTGTACTATAAACCCCTTCATGATTTATAGAATCCAGGGCAAGTATTTAAAATCTGAGTCTTCTTCCAGACCCCAGGTGTTAGTGTTCCTGAAACTAGACTCTGACTTGGAGGTGAAACATCCAGGTCTGCTTTCCTTTACCTCACAGCTGAAGGCTGGGAGGGGTTTAACCATTGTCTGCTCAGTGCTGGAGGGGACTTATATGGCTCGTAGAACAGATGCTAAGCAATCTGAACAGGTGAGGGCCAAGCTTCTGTATCTGACAGCAGGTTTCAGTTTTTTGGCAAATGTGGTCATCATAATTGCTTATAAACCTGTACATTTTTACTCACAGAGTATCAAAGCAGCCATGGCAAAGGAGAAAATGAAGGGCTTCTGTCACGTCGTGGTGACCTCTAACCTGCGTGATGGTTTCTCTCAACTTATTCAGTGTGCAGGCCTGGGCGGCATGAAACACAATGCAGTGCTACTGGCCTGGCCCGCTAACTGGAAACAGTCTGAGAGCTCCCTCTCCTGGAGGAACTTCATTGGTGGGTGCACATCATTTTCTGATACTGTGGTGGCAGAAAGTCAGATAATCGGCTTAAAGAGTTACAGAGTGGGAAGGTCAGGAATTATTAATGAAGATTATAAGACTTGAAACTGTGGCAAAGCTTTATTATGACTAAACTGTTATTCAGTATTAGTAGAAAGGAAATCGGCTAAAAGAATATCCCTTGAAGTTAAAGGGTTTTGTGCCCCATAGTTAAAGCTTGTTTCTTTTTAGGCTGTTTTGTTGACAAAATAATATTTTAACATACTCATGTAAAACTATTTATTTATGTGAAAAATGTATAAAAAAATGTGTGTTTTTTCATTCTAAGGGGCCCCTAATTAAAAAAAGTAACCTCATGCATTTATATTCAAAATAATGACTTTTTTTACAAATTGCTCCTTTTTTATAAACATGATATTACAAAGGTAAATGACAGACATTACTCATGTTGTGTGTGATGCTTGTAGTTGGGATAAAGTAAACATCTGTGAAGTATTTTTTTACATACATTTATTGCTTTAAAAAAATGCTGTGGGTCTATCAAGCCCGTGAACGCTGCTCTGCAAAATATGACTTTCTTACCTAATATTTTTGTCTTGTTTCCAGTGTAAATGGCTAAAAAATTTCTTGATGAGCAAAATTACCTTAGAAGATAAGTTTTGTTTTTAGGTCATAATTCTGAAATTTCAGTGAATTTGTGCTATAAACAAGGCAAAAAAAATTAAAACCTTAATTCAAGATTATTTTTCTAACCCCATTGGCAGGTTTTTTGTTTGTTTAAAGATCAAATTCACTTAAAATTTCATATTTTTTGTCTAAAAACAAGACTTTTTTGACATTTATATGGAAAACAAGACAAAAATACTAAGTCATTTTTTGCAGTGTGGCTGAAAACAACAACACCATACAAGGGTTAATGGCTCAGCATGACTGATTTCTTGACTGATGCTTTTGCCCCTAAGAAACCATCAGTGAGACAACAGCTGCCCACCAGGCCCTGCTAGTGGCGAAAAACATCGAGCACTTCCCAACAAACACAGATCGGTTAGCCCAGGGTACCATTGATGTCTGGTGGATTGTCCATGATGGTGGTCTGCTCATGCTGCTTCCATTTTTGCTGCGTCAGCACAAGGTAAAAGACAACAGAATATCTTTTTAAGCAAAGCTGCTCTTCTTTTTCTCATCTAATTCCCTGCCTTAAAATCCTTTGTCTAGGTTTGGAGAAAGTGTAGAATGAGGATCTTCACAGTAGCTCAGATGGATGACAACAGCATTCAGATGAAGAAAGATTTGCAGATGTTCTTGTACCACCTGCGCCTCGATGCTAAAGTGGAAGTTGTTGAAATGGTGATTATTATTTTCATTACCACACAGTGTATTACTTGCCCTACACTGCACTTAAAAAGTGCTTGAGAACTGCACTTTCTGTCATTAACTGTAGAATGCAGGTGATATCTCCGCCTTCGCCTACGAGAAGACCTTGGTGATGGAGCAACGTTCTCAGATGCTGAAGCAGATGCAGCTCTCTAAGACAGAACGAGAGAGAGAGGTAACATATTTTCACCTCCATCTGTTTTTCCGTTATCGTAGGACTGTATATAATTATGTAGAACCAAATTAAGTCATGAGAATATGTCAGGGCTCTTTGTTACACTCTCTCTTAACAATTTTTGGATTGTTTGCTCCGTGGCGACCGCCAGATTCAAAGCATCACAGACGAATCACGGAATTCCATCAGGAGGAAGCCGGAGAAACCGTTGCCCAACAAGTTACAAGTACCAACCATAGTTGTGAACGAGGAGGTAGTGCAGGGGTTTACCTCTCAAAGATCGTTTTCATAATCTCTCTACTCAATACGTATTTTCTCTTCACCTGTGAGGCATAACAGAGCCACAGCTTCTTATTAAATTAGGAGTAGACTTGGATTTATTAGTTCATCGTAAACTGTTTATTTTTTACATTGAGTTACTTATGTAGTTATGAAAGTAGAGGTCAGTGAACGTGACTGTGGCCCTGATGATGTCAGAACTTTGTTTGTAAACCGCACGGCTGCATGTGTTATAAGAGAGCATGACTTTAAATACAGTTTGTGAAACTAATCCTTTTTTCCTACAGTTGTATTTGACATTTATTCATTTTATTTATAAGGATGTTGGTCTCCCACAATAGTAAGTCTTGTTACTAATCCATTGGTTATTTACACCGTGTCTACACCGGATGCGGTGCGGCGTGATGCGACGTGACAAGAGACAATAGAACCCATTATAATTGTATATTTTGTCCACATAAGACGTGGCGACAATCCCATTAAAACAAACCGTGTCGCTTCAAGCAGCGTCCGGTGTAGACACGGTGTTAGTCTATTTAATAGGTCTTTTACTGAAGTTTGTCTCCCTAGGCCCAACGTGGTGTGACACAGCATCTTAAGAGAAAATCAGTTCGTTGTTTTAAACGATGTGTTTCTTACCTCTTCAGGCCCAGCTCATTCATGACAAAAACACTAAGTCCCACGCCACTTTAAATGACAAGGCCAAGACCACGTCCGACCGGGTCCATATGACCTGGACCAAAGAGAAGCTGATCAGTGAGAAGAATCGCCATCGGGAGCCCAACATGGCTGTGCGGGACATCTTCAACATGAAACCGTGAGCCCATTGATTTATAAAGACCGTCTTTACTAAGGCTAGAGGAATCAGGCTAATCATAATTGGGTTTGTCACGGTTTGATGATTTCTGCATGTTTTGTTTTGTTCTTCCAGAGAGTGGGAGAATCTGTAAGTTTCATTTCTGAATCATCCAAGTGGTTTGTGTGCTTAAGAGCTTTTGTTTTGTTTTCATTTGCACATTTATATGTGTTTGTAAACATTGTGTGTTGCATGTGACATGATTTGATGTGTCCCTGTGTGCGGGCTTCTACTGCTTATTGGCTGGAATACACTACAAGACTTTTAAAATCTGAACAGATTTTTTTTAAACTACAGACAATTGCAGACATTTTGAAAGTATCAGATAGAAACACACTAACTTATCAAATCTGCAGACTGGTACAGACTTTCTGCAACAAGTACAGACTTTGGGCAAAATCTGAGCAAAATCTGAGCGGGGTCTTGTAGTGTATTTTAGCCTATAGTTACATTTGTGAGTGCAAAGCATGTTACACATTCTGTGTGTGGGTTTTTTCTGTTTGCATGTGTGTAGCAACACTAACCTGGACCTAACAGCTTATGTAGTTAGTATGAATTGACATGATGCCGTATTCAGTTCTCAATAGCAGAAGTTTCAGGAACTGGTTGGCTAAAGGGACAAAATTGGTACGGTTATCACTGTGTTGCATTTATGCATTACGCATTTGGCAGACGCTTTTATCTAAAGCAATTTATATTGCATTATCCTATACATTTATACATAGGTAAATGCAATCCTTGCTCTTACCACTGAGCTACAGGACAGCCTCTAGACAAATGGTTTTTGCCTTGTTCAGCTTTTGTTTGTTTTGTGTACAGACTTGTTTTACTGCTGACGTTTGTTTTTGTAGATAGTTTTAGGTGTCCTTTTTTTAAATAGCAAAGTTTGCAGCATTGCCACGAAATTTCAGGTTATTTAGTGCATACTTTCAAATATGTCAAACTGACATTCAAAATTGTACCATTATTATAAGCTATTGAATACATAACTTGAGTTATGACAACAGAAATAAGGCTTTTAATGCACTTTTTTTAAGAATAACTAAAGCCTGCAACCAAAGCTTACCTGAACACAGTTCTTCTGCTAATTACTGACATTTCAATGAAATGCAAATCCAATCCTGCACTAACCCATCAAGAAGCACCCACAACACTCTTGTCACTGGTTATCAAATTGTTTAAAAAGATTATAATGGCTTTATAGGACACGTTCATTTTTCTAAGTGCTCTGTATTTCATAAAGCTGTGGGTCTCCTCACAGACAACAGTGCTGAATCTGGACAGGAGTTCAAGCCTGTAATATATTCTGTATATACTGAATGTGTACGTTTTACGCATATCCAAAATTTTTACTTTGTGTGATGATGCTGATTGTCATTGTCTGAAATGATTATTCATAGGAATCAGGCTAACGTGAGAAGAATGCACACAGCAGTGAAACTGAATGAGGTCATAGTCAAGAAGTCTCAAGGAGCCCAACTGGTGCTGTTGAACATGCCGGGACCACCCAAAAGCAAGGGTGGAGAAGAGAACTGTATCCTTTCATGTGAAATGCTCTACGGTGGCAAAGCAACGCATTACTTGAATGGGGCTGTTATGTTGCTTGATTCATACTGGAAAGCATCTTGGCTGATGTTTACATGATTTCCCATTTCTTTTTATGTATAGGGAATTACAGTGTACATGAATGAATGACAAATCTGTCATTTAGTCCCACTCATGTCGTTCCATACATTTATTTCATACAGAGCTATCATATTGCTTCAGCAGATTTGGAATAGTGGTGCGCACATTTTTTGTCTAATTTTGGAGTTTGATGGGCCCAATGCTTTTTCACTTTTTCATTACATTTCAACATATCATTATAACCAGTTGAATGTATGTAAATGATAAAATCAGCTATTCCTTAAAATTCCTTCCTTAACCGTTATGTCAGACATGGAGTTCCTGGAGGTCCTGACAGAGGGATTGGACCGTGTACTGCTGGTGCGAGGTGGGGGCAGAGAGGTCATCACTATTTACTCTTAGCCCCCACGCAAGGACAAAACGCTGAGGACAGTATTTCTATGAGAAGAGGCTGTTCAGTATTTGAGTTCTCTCAAGGCCAGAGCTGGCCAGATACTGTACAGATGGACTCAGGGTAAGCTGTCTCACCCCAGCTGCAGGCCAGCACTGAACATTCACAAAGGGTGAAGGACGAATCCTATCTATTGGGCTGTAAATGCGGTATTTAAAAACCTTTTGAATAGAGCGAAATTAGTTGTTTTATTTCTGAGTCCGAAGCCATTCACCTTTCAGGGACAAAAATGTTGAATCTGGACAGTGTTTCAAGTTTGTAATATATTCTGTATATATTGATCATGTACTTTTTACAAAAGTCCAAAATTTCTAATGAGTTTTGTGTATAATATTAGTTAGAATTATTTTTGTATTGCTTTTAAAATACAGTACAAGTAGAAATAGTGATATGACTTGAATCAAACCAAATGGTTTTTTGTCTGCTGCTATGCAAAGCATTTCATATTCTGCTGTAATACTTCTTTCAGTATGCTGCAGTAATTATATGGAAATGTAAAGCAAACTTAAGCCTAATAGTGTTTAATTCTGCATAGGAAGTCGTTTCTTCATAGTATTAATTTATAGTTGTATTTGAGAATAGAGTGTTGAAGTATGAGAAAAAGGAAAATTAGTTCAAGTAGATCAAATAGACCATATGATTAAACTACTTATTGGGGAAAATGTTTGCAAAAATGATGTCAGAATGCCATAAGAAAGACCGATTTATATTTTCAGACAATGGTTTGTCATGCCAGCATCACAATGTGATTTTTTTATTTTCATGTTTTGTTTGTTTGTGTTGTTTTTGGCATTTTTACCCCTCAGTTGTGTTGTTGTATGTGTCGAGTTGTGATGATGAAAACAAACCGTGACACATTACTACTATGATATTCTTTATTAAAAAAAGGGATTAAAAAACATACATTTTGTATTTACTGTGGAAGCTTTGGTGTAAAATGATCCCAGGCATTAGTGAAATAATTACAATTTTAATTTAATCGTGACTGTAAAATATTGCTTGCTTCCCAGACAGCTATGGCCAGGAAGAAAACATTGGTTCTTGTATGGCTATTTTAGGAGCTAAGTAACTGAATGTGCTTAACATGTTTATTTTCTGTGTTTTACATAAGTGTCTTATTTTTTTTTCACTTGTGTGGTGAGAATGCTAGTACAAAAACACTATTTGTGTAGCGATGCTGTCTTGGCCTTGTTTAAGGTAAAAACCTATTTATTTTTTAAGATAGACCAACTTTATTTTTTATCAGCAGTGCTTTCTTGCATAATTAGAAATATTAAAAATATTCAATTATAACTAAAAGTCTGTTTTGATTTAGTATAATGGCTGCAATTGATTGTCAATTAATATTTTCTTTGACCAATGAGCTAAGAAAAACATCAAGAAAAAAATATCAGTAGTTCACTTTCAAAATAAAATTTCAAGATCATTTACTCACCTTATGTCTTCCAAGATGTTCATGTTTTTCTTATGTAGTCGAAAAGAAATGAAGGTTTTTGATGAAAACATTCCAGGATTTTTCTGCATATGGTGGACTTCAATGGGTTAAAATTACACTTTCAGTGCAGCTTCAAAGGGCTTTAAACGATATCAGACGATGAATAAAGGTCGTATCTAGCGAAAAAATTCAGTCATTTTCTAAATGAAAATGTATATGCTTTATAAACACAAATGCTCGCCTTGCTCTGTTTTGCGATTGCATGTTCATGAAAGTGAACAACTCCTTTAATAGACTATAGTGATGTGCTCTCTACACGAAGGGTTTTTCTGTTCAAGGATGGGGGATAAAAATATGATGGTGGTCTCTGATTTACTGATCATCCCACACAATTTGAACAAAATTTGACAAACATCATACAGGATATAAGGCCACCTTCTTAAACAATCTTAACAAGTAATAAGTTTTAGTCGATTTATGACCAAATATTATGTGGAATGGGATAAAAAAAATGTGATTTTGAAAATTTTGTAATATTTTGAATGGCAACAAGAAAGAAAGGAAAATTATGTTCACATTCCATCTGTGTTTCCCATTTTCTTTGATCCTCTTGAGAAGGAACAAAGATATTGTATAGCTGTCAGCTGAATGTCACACTAGGAGATCTTAAAGCTTTAACCAGTTCAAGCCACTAAATATGGAGTTCCCACACCGTGACAATTCATCTCTTTCAACCTAAAGAGAAATAGTAGGTGGAGTATGCTATTAAAAATAAAAGTTAAAAGCATAAAGCCAGCAAGGATTTACTGCCTGTTGCCAGAGGAGAAACTTTTCAAGTCCCACACGTTTAATTTGGAATCCCTCAGAAACCATCTAGGAGCCCACAAAGCAACATGCTGAAACAAACCTGTATCAAGCAAAATCTTAAACTTATATTGTTGCAGTTAAAAAATATATATTTGTTTAAAGAGACATACATATCAAAAGACAAGTCAATATAGGAGGGTAATAAATACAGGAAGAATTAATATGAATATTTGGAAATACATTTCAAACTGTACTGTCTGATTTTATCGTTAAACATTCAACCGCAGATAAAGCATAATGCTTAAGGCAGATGTATGTATAGTCAGTATATAATGAGTGTATTATGGGCTTGATTGTTGTAATAGGTGATGCGTGTGCTCAGTATTTTACCCAACTGACGTCTTCACAATAGTGTTTCCCTATGCAGCCCTCATGCTGTTCCTTGCGTCCTACGAATTCAAATTCCTCTCGAGTCACTCTGTCAGTGCTTCCATCCTTCTGAATGGAGACTCTGTTCCCTCCTCTGGATGTATGATATTAGTTTTGTTACTATAGCAGTAAACAGTATAGAGGTAAACAGCATGCCATGTCTTAAATCCCCTGCTGGAAAAGAGAAAAGCAGGCTCATTGTGCAAAACCTCAGACATTTAGCCTACATGTTATGTGTCTTGTAGACAAGACACATTATACTTATAAAGCTTTTTACAATTCTGTCTATACACAGTTATCAGTGGTGTGTTCTCTGGGAATCAAATCCATGACCTTGCTGTATGTTGAGCTAAAGGAAAGTCTTTGGAAAACAGGCAGCCCATGCCAAG
Source organism: Triplophysa dalaica (assembly GCF_015846415.1). NCBI lineage: Eukaryota > Metazoa > Chordata > Actinopteri > Cypriniformes > Nemacheilidae > Triplophysa > Triplophysa dalaica. The sequence goes on from NC_079544.1 coordinate 9,838,060, forward strand.
TCGAATGTACAGAATGGGTAAAGTATGGTGTGAAGATCCTTGGTTTATGCATTCAGCAACCATTGACTATTGTGTGCAGATGGCTGTGTGGGACATTGAACCCTATTCCTTATGTAATGCGTCTGTATGAACGTTTCTTTGACATTCTAAATGTACAGTTGGATTGGAGCTGCTTTTCCGCTCCATTTTTATTCATGAAAATGAAATAAGGAAAATGACATCATTTTTCCATTAGAGTCCGTTAGTCCTCTGTTGGGCTTTGTGTATAAAGGGCAACCTAGAGTGAGAGTCACTTTTTACATTATGCTAAACCTGTAGAATAATGCTATTTAAAACAGCTTAAAACATTTTGGGATAGAATCTGGTTTAGAATTTGTAAAACTTGGTCAAAACAATAAAAGTCTATTGCAAATAAAAGATATATTGTAAAAGATGTACTCTTAATGTATTAGATTCATCTTTGTTGGTTTCCAATAGACCTAGGTTAATAAAAACAGGGGTTATGAGAATAAGGAAGAATGTAGTTTCCCATCAGATCAGAGAAAATGACATTAGCTTTGAAGATGTGGACATTTTGACAACATCAAACAAGTTTCAACGATCTTTGATAGTCTGATCTGACATACTGTACTGAGTCAAATGCTGGGAAAACTTGTGCTTGTTTATTTACATATTAATGACACCACTGCAATAAATTCAGGGATTGACTGGTCTTTGAGATTTTGTTCTCCAAAAAGTGTTTATGTGAATATGCATTGCTAAGGATTTCAATTTTGTGTATAACTGAACTGATCAGAAAAATAGTATGCTGTCATCTGTCAAAGTTTCTGGTTTCGTCGATGGGTGGCACCCACTTTTCTGTCTTATCCAAATCGTGTGGAAGTTAGGTTCACCAGAGGTTACATTGAGTAACCCCATTTAAATTTGCCGTCTATGTACTCAAACCCATTGGTGAGGTTAGGTGACATCTAACCTTCTCAACATTGTGTTAAGTTGTTGCCACAGTGCTTAAAGGCACAGTACACACAAAAATGAAAATTCTGTCATCATTTACTTCCTCAGATTGTCTCCTTAACTGGTCAAAAGTGCTGGAAACACCGATTTATGTCAGTCCAACTGTGCTTAATTTGGTCATTCAACAATGCGTGATGCTAATAGCAATTATCTCACAAATTATGATTCATCATTACTTACAACTGTTAATTTCCTTTTCATCAACTATGCGTGATGGTCTCTTGAATCTCTGCAGCGTCTATTTCCACCACACGATCCTAAAATATGGTCTACTTATTTGCACCTCAGTAAATGCTGTGATATGTCAGCCATGTCTACCTTCTCCATCACTTCAAAGACTTTCACACAAAACCATTATCATGAATAAGCCAAGTTAATTACAGGTTGACAAGAGTCACCTATTAATTAATCACCTTAACAAAATGGGTTATCATCTAGACTGAAATATAATCTTTTAAATGGACGGAGATCAAGACTCTTTGGTTAAGAACAACCAACGCTCTTGTAGAGCAAGATCTTTTGTTCAGGACCAAAGAACAGAGATGTTTTGTCTGACACTGGATCTGTTCTCCTGATTTCTTGCATTGTTTCAGGTAGAGGTATGAGTGCCTTAAGGCGTCTTTGCAAGCCTCCTTGGGGGCAGCAGGAGTTTAAAAGCCCCCTGGTGAAAGTATAACAAGGCTCTTGCCTCCCAGGTGGTCCTTCACGGATGTTATCTTCAGTCCTTTGTGCAGGTCTCTCGTGGGTTTGCTAAGTATGGAACAAATCCTTCATTTTGCAATTTTTTGTCCTTAGGCATGTACAGTTCTCTAAAAAACTGAGGGAAATAAGTTTTGCTTAGAAGTGTAATGAAAGTAAATACCAAAATCGACCATATCTGTTTATTTCTGTGTGTAAATAGAAAACAACTATACATTCACATCTGTAGCTTCACAACGTGTAAAAAAGGTTTGGATATTTTCCCAATTTTTTTTTACATTTTATTTATTTATTCATTGTCTAAACATGTATCATTACCTATGATTAATGTAAAAAGTATATTATTATCATTATTGTGATATAAAATAGCAGTATTGGTTTACTAAATGCAAAATGTTCAATTCTAAGTTCAGTTATTTCATCATCTACTCCAAAACAAATTCACGAAAAAAACAGGACTGATCCTTTATCTTATAAAACACAAACATGTATATTATTGTTTCATATCAATATAGCCTAACTGTGTAACATGAAGAAAGGTTTTAGACAGGACGGGTGGATGTTGTAACTCACAGCCAAGAGTGATTAAAAAAGACATATTTGTTGAGAGTTTGAACAGATAAGCTGTTTATGGGGTCACTGCACTAAAACGGATTTGAAAGAGTGGAGAGCGTCGCTTCTCAGAGATGTTTCAGGGTCAGATTTCAGCAGTGCTGTATAGTGCTGAGACTGAGGCAGTCTTTGTTCTGTGTGCTACTTCAGTCAGTCTTAAGTGAGAGTCTAAGAGAGTCGGTTTGGAGGAGAGAAGTCTGGGTGGAGAGTAAGCACGCGTCACAGCACTCTGCTAGTGTGGAAATGTACTTCTTACACTAGAAAGCATGTTGGGATTTGTTATGAAAATGAAACTTGGGTAAGTCGATTGAATTAAATTTGATTTAATTCATATATTATATTATGTTGGCAATTAACATGATTGTGTTCCTTTAGTGTCATGTTTTGGCTTGTTGGTTCACATCTCGCCTTGAGTTATCTCTCATCAGCTCTTCATGTGATGGAAGGTAAGTTCTTAATTTTATATAGAGAGAAACGCTTAATTAACTTTATTAAATAATTGCTTTTACTGTAACAGTGTTATACTTTAGACCACTGGGATGTGGGCAAGAATTTACATTTTGTTTATGAAAAGTCTACATGAATGAATGGACAAAATATTAGATCAAAATCTGACACCTGAAGGCAAAAAAGGTGATTGTTTCTGTTTGAAATCAGGTGTGATGGGGCTCTCTAGGGTGATTCTGGATTAGGTGCCATGTAGTAAACCATGTGTTGTCTTGTCTGATAAATCAAGTGGTGACAACAGATGAAACGGTGCTGTAGGGGCAGGTGGCCTCTTTTATTGCCATGTTACTTGTGTATATTTTCAGCATTGTCCAAAGCTTGGCATGGATTCCCGGCCTACATATTTCAACACAATACTGCGCTCAGACATCCGAAGCGGTTAAATTAAGGGATAAACTGTTAGAATCAAGTAAATCTCTCAAATCCTTTTTATGCAGGTTAGTTAATAGGTCCTCTGTCTTCAAGAGGCAATCATGCAAACAGCATGACATCCACACAACTTCATCTGCTCTCCACTGACCCGAAATAACTCTTATTTCTAAATAACTCTTTATTGTCTTATTTCTAAAACCCTCAGGTTAAGTTATAAATTCGGCATGCAGATGAAACAAAGTTTCCACAGTTTATGACATTATGATCTTATGATAGAGACATAAGATCATAAGATCATTTACCAAATTTAGATGAAAATCTTAATTTAGAAAAAAGATGTTCATGTGATTTGAAATCAAGATATTTCTCCAAATTTGTATTTGTGGTAATTGTGACATGTTGTAGATCATACAGAAATATCTGTTTTGTAGGCCAAAAAGGTCTGCAACTCAGTAAAACAAAGTGTAAACATTATACAGTGTGACAATATATATGGTTTACACAAAATTCGATTTACATTAAGACTGAGTTTAAAAAGAGAATTAAATGCCTTGCTTCATTTGATAATAGGGCTGATGTAATCCCTTCATTAGGCATATTAATGTCTGTTGTGAATGAAGACTAAGAATCAGAAAGCGTGAGAGAAATGCTATCGTTCCTTATTTAATCCCTCATAGTCCATGTAGTAAATAACTTGCACGCAATTCATTCATATCTTATGTTTACAGCTATTTTAATTTTATATATTTAATATACAGTGTTGTACATATGAACAACTGTCTATACCTCGTGTCCTGCTGACAGGTCCATAGACAAACAGTGAGGGATTAAGAGGGGACTTTTGCAGCCAGTTTGATTAATTTGCACTTTGTCTTGCATCTTAAGTATCTCATCTTGTGTGAAGATGCTCATTTGTATTACAGTAGTTCGTGGAAGGAATTTGTTGGCAAAATTAATGGCAACATGATTGTTAGACAGTTTTCACCACTGTATTTGTCATCTCTGGAAAGATGTTTGTTTTTGGTGGTAGTGCATGCATTATATGAGTAGTAATTGTTGTAATTTGTCAGTGGATATGGAGCCATAAGTATTGTGGTTACTTGAAGTAAGGTCTGGAATGATCAGTTGCAGAATGACATTTTGTTTTATTGATGTTTATTTTATTCAGTTTAATTTTATTTAAATTAAATAATTAAAAAAAAAATCTTATTAAGCAATGGAAATTAACATTGAGAGGAAGGTAAAACCAGCAGCTACTGTAAATTTCCACTTATTCAATTGCATACAATAGTGCAGTAACTTACACCCTGTCTACACCAAATACGAGTGGCACATCCAGTGTGGAGTATTTTTTTAATTATAATGGGTTCTAATGGGTTCTATTGTCTTTTGTCATGTCGTGCCGCATCACGTCGCATCTGATATAGAGCTCTTTCCTGTTGTGATAGTGCCTGGCCTCTAAATTTATGCTGTTATCTAAAAGGTATAATTATTAGTCAGATTTTCCCGAAAAAAATAATCTACATGTTACTGTAAATGTAACAATATTCGTATCATTGTTTATTTGCAATAAACCACAGATTTGTGAGCAGTATTGGTGTCCATGCTGTTTCCTATGCGTGTTACTGTACATTACTGTAAAACACTGAACATGCCCTAAAAGTTACATCACTGATTCACAAGTTTCCATCTGACATACAATACAGCCATTAAACCCTTACAGTGATCTGCTATTCATAAACAGACAACATGGAAAAAGAGCATCACCCCCGTGCACACCACCTCAAGTAAATCCACCCTCTGCCCAGAAGTCTGGCTCAGGGTCAGATTGAGTTGAGTTGAGAATGAGCTGAACGGACAGCCGATTTCCACTGACATTTTGATTTTACATTTGTTAATCTAGCAGACCCCTTTAATCCAAAGGGACATCATTCATTTTTTATCAATCAATAATTAAAGCTTAAACTTAGTTCTGATATGAAGGTATATTATTTATATATATATATATATATATATATATATATATATTCTTTTTATGTTGTTAATAAAGGCAGGCATGGCTGTGTAGTTAAAATTGTGTGTGAAATCACACTGGGGAACTGAATTGTTAGTCATTGTCACAGAACCATTATAACCGGGACAATGCCACTCAGGTTAAGTGTCTTGTTGAGGGGTAATGGTGTGCTTCTTGAGCCTTAAAGGGATAGTTCACCAAAAATTACTTGTTTCTTAATTTACTCTTTTTAAGACTTTTTTCTTTAATGGAAAACCTTTACAATAAGTATTACTTGCTTTATTGTGGGGTTTAAATCGTTTTTTCAGAATGGAAAACATGACATCAGAGGGTTCGCACAGAGCAATCCTAAAAGACAAAAATGACAAGAATAATACAACATATACATCAATAAAATTGAGTAATCTGTTTTTGTAATTTATTTAATTAATAATAATCTAATTAATTACTATACTGCAAAAACAGTCATTTCTTTAATATTATTTTTAACAGGTTTTTTTTAAGCTGGTGACCCCGAAAACCCAACCCTAAATTAAACCCTTCCTCTTTCTATGGATTCTTTGTCCATTCTAAATCAATTGAACACTGTTTTAATTACTTGGGGGTCTCCTTTGCTGTTGTCAATCAGCTGTGACCTAAAGGTGGGTGATTGTGTGATGGAGGTTGAACAGAGTATTGGCTGGGATGCTTGTTCTAAACATTCCTATGAATCTATGCCCAGCAGTCAGGGACTCTATTAGGGTAGATTTCCTCAACACACACAAATGCGTATAGCTGCAACATAACCGGTACTCACAAGAGCAAGCTGTCATAAGATTTTGGATATATATTCTCTGGTAGAAAGTTCCTGCACATACTTGTAAATACGGAAAATGTGTGGCGTTGGTTCTGTCATCAGAGTATGAATTAGTTTTAACAAAACTGTTTAGTAAAAAACAAGTATTTTAAGAGTATTTTGTATACTTTAATAATTTTGAGCCGTGCAAAGGCCAGTGTTATATAGAACAGATCAAATTCAAGTAGTTAAAAGGAATATAGCGCGTGAGTTGTTTAGACTTCCAATTTTGGAGCTTGGCTGCCCCCATGCTTAATCACGTTAGTGGCCAGGATACTTCTCAATTCACCCTTTGTGTTCAATAGAAGCAAGAAAGTTTCACGTTTGGAACCACATGAGGGTATAGTATTACATTTCGGGTCAACTTTGTCTTAAAACGTTTGATTTTTTCATAGATTTGATTTATATTTTGTTAGGAAGTTGGTTGTAAGGCTGTATCTTATTATTGGGAAAACAGATGAACGAAAAATAAATTACTAAATAGTTTAATAATGGTAGTAAAAAAAAGGGAAATTCAGAAGTAAAATATAAGAGGAATAGACTGACTGGCAATGTAAACAAACATTAAACCAAGCATTTTCCTCTCTGAACACGTTGGAAAAAATTGACTTAAATATCTGCAACATGTAAAGATGGGGTGGGGGCAGATTCTGAAATGAAAACACATTTTACACAGAAGCAGCATTGAGTTTGAGCTTACTCTCTGCATCTATAGGTGTATATGAAGGTCAGATCTCTGAAATGTTATAATGACCTAAGTCAGAGGGAAGAACAGTAGGCCACTGTCTGCTCCAACATAGCTCGTCCCACCCAACTAACAACCTATCCTGATTGGCTCAGTAAACTGTGTGTGATATCATCCACTGCCTAGGTCATGGTACCAAGTGTTGCACTCACAAGTGTTGTTTTCTTAATACCTTGTTATATTAGTCAATAAGGAATTAATCCAGGAAAGCTGGATAGTAGTTCTTATATAATGGAAGGTAAAGAATGGAAAACAAGGGAAACAATTAGTAAGACAAATGGCCAGACAACACAATCTGACATCAAGTATGCAGCCATCCTTGTGTCGCAGCAAAACCAAACTAAAAAGCCTTTGGAGTGTGATTTTGATTTAATGTGGCTAAGCACTGTTTTTGTTCACCCACAAAGCCTCCTTCATTTTCTTAATTGATTAGTGAACCCCGGCTTCTGTCAGTTTCTGTTCTTTCGCTTGCTCTGATGATAATCCCTCAATAATCCATCAGTGGACACGACACTACTTCAAACCGCTGCCAAACCCAGTGAAAGAATCCCATCCTTTCAAGAGCTGTAGTCTTCATTGGTTTTTACAATTATGTGACACATTTTGTTGTGTGGTTTTAGAGGCTTGACTTGAATGAAGAAGCAGGTCTTTAACGACATGTTCTGTTACTGACCACTAGAGAGAGCTGAAGGATCACATTCTGCTCATTCTGTCCTGCACATGGGTTCATGAACTTGAACATTCAGAAAAAAGGTACAAAACTTCACTTTTTGAAGTACAATTTCTGTCTTAGGGGAGGTATTTATGAAGGGATAGTTCAGCCAAAAATGAAAATGTTGTAATTTGGTAATCTTGTCATTTCCGCAGAACACAAAAGAAGATGTTTTGAAGAATATTGGTAAACGAACAATGGCAGTTACCCATTGACCTGAACTGATTTTGTGTCGGTGCAATAGAATGGGGAAAAACAAGTTTTTTTTTGGTTACCAGCGTTTTTCAGAATTGTCTTCTTTTGTGTTCTGCGGAAGAAAGAAAGTCATAGAGGATTGAATTGACATAAGTGTTAGTAAATGATGACAGAATATTATATGTTGGGTGAACTATCACTGTAAGGAATCCCTTTGGTACCTTTAATGGTACAAAAGATGAAACGTGTACCTTTTAGGAGTACAGCCCTAAGGACCTGTTGTGTACATTTACACTGTGTCTACACCGGATGAGGCGCAACGAGACAAGACAAAGGAAACCATTAAAACCCACTGTCATTTTAAATATTGTCCACACTGGATGCGGCATGACGCACTGGTCGCATCCAGTGTACACGGTGTTAGGGTACAGTTAAATGTTAAGCGTATGAACCTTTTCAAGTTATATGAATTATTTCTGAATAACAAGTAATCAAAATTCCCTATATTTAATGAGATGCAAACATTTGAATAAATCAATAATACTTATAATAATAAGTCAATAATTAGAAAATGTAATATTCAAATAACAGAATTTTACAGAATTAGTAGTTCTCATGTTCTCAGAATGTCAATGTACACTGAAAAAAAGTACTTCAATTGGTAACACTTAATAAAATTAAGTTGGTCCAACTAAATTTCCTAGTTAACAAAAGTCATCATCATGGTGATCAGTGTTTTCTTGAGTTCGGCTCTTGAATTTTATATGTATTTGTATTTTATATGTATGATTTTTATATTATTTGCTGTGCTGTAACTGTGTGCTTTAGAGTACATTTGTTATGGCAATGAAATGAGAATTAGAACAAATGGTGTTGATTCTTGGTCATTAGTCACCATCATCTTTTGATTATTTACATTATAGATCAATGGAACATAATATTTGATTGCATTTTTATTTCTAAAATGAATTTGTGAAAACAGCAGGAAAATAAAACATTAAACTGTATGAATAAAGGTGAAGAAGGAGCTGAGCCGCAAGGCGAAGCTCTCGATTTACCGGTCAATCTACGTTCCTACTCTCACCTATGGTCATGAGCTGTGGGTCATGACCGAAAGGACAAGATCCCGGATACAGGCGACCGAAATGAGCATTCTCCGCAGGGTGGCCGGGCGATCCCTTAGAGAAAGGGTGAGAAGCTCGGTCACTCGGGAGGAGCTCAGAGTAGATCCGCTGCTCCTCCACATCGAGAGGGGCCAGCTGAGGTGGCTCGGGCATCTTTTCCGGATGCCCTCTGGACGCCTTCCCGGGAAGGTGTTCCGGGCATGTCCCACCGGGAGAAGACCCCGGGGAAGACCTAGGACACGCTGGAGGGACTATGTCTCCCGGCTGGCCTGGGAACGCCTCGGTGTCCCCCCGGAAGAGCTGGAGGAAGTGTCTAGGGAAAGGGAAGTCTGGGCATCCCTGCTTAGACTGCTGCCCCCGCGACCCAGCCTCGGATAAGCGGAAGAAGATGGATGGATGGATGGATGTATGAATAAACAGTTTACATACACCTCAGTGTATGAAACTAAACAATGGTGACAATCAACAAAAGAAAACTTCATGCTGCAATGCATGCTTGGTAACATCATAGTGCAAAACTCATTCATGATTCCCAACATGCATTGCAGTTGATATGTTAATCTGAATTATTTTGATGATTGTCACCATTGTTGAGATTCCTACACAGATTCTTGATGTCTGTGTTTGTCTCAATGCTGCTGTAATTTACATCTTTATTTGCATCCAAGTTTCACTTATATTTTTAGACATCAGAATGCAATCAAATTGCCTCTCATCACCATGATGGTGACTTTTTTTAGCTAGAAAATTTAAGTTGGACCAATTTAATTTTTTTAAGTGTTACCAATTGAAGTCATGTTTTATCTTGAACCAACGGATCACTTTTCACAGTCTTGTCAGCTGGGAAATTTAAGTTGGACCAACTTAACTTTAGCTGTTACCATTTGGACTCATTTTTTTAAGTTGATCAAATTTTACAGGTAGTGTCTCATATTTGCAAACTGCTGTGCCCCAGTGCCACAATATTGGCCTTGTGAGGTTAAAAGCAGACAAAATATGTTTTCCCTGTAATAATTCTGGCTTTTCAGAAGCAACAGAATTGTAAGGAAAATAATTACGCTTAGCACTTAATTCTGTTTATAGCTCTTAATTGTGGATCTGGCATTTGGAGGACAGTACTGTCTAATTGCTCTATTAGGCATAATGCATTCGCATGAAGGCTACGACTTCTAATTGAGACTGTTCTATAGACTAGAAGTTCACAGGATTGCACAGCTGATGGCTTTTGACAATAAACCAATTACCGGATGTTTAAGTGGGCAGTGCTGAGGTACCAGAGGGGGAATATTGTTTCTCCTGCTTAACCTTCTAAGATGCAAAGAGCTCCTGAACTCAATGTATCTAAAGGCCACCTGATACTTTATTCTCAAAAATTTGACTCTCACAATTACCTGTATATACTTAGCTGGATGTTTGAGACTCACTGGGATGCGAGGGAATTTTAATACATCAGATTAGTAAATGATGCAGGATATTTTTAGTGAGGGCAAAAGGGAAGCTTATCCTTACAAGTGAATTGTTTGGCCATGTTTGATGTTTTAATATTTTTTAAAAACCTTTCAGTCTTTGTGTACTTCTGCTTTGACAAATAATCTCATACACACTCAAAAATAAGACAAAAAAATCAAATTGAATACACTGACCCAATGGATGAGAACAGGCTTGTCTTTGTCATAGTATTGATGTGTTATGATCACTGATATGTGAAAACTTGTGCCCTCATTTCCATGCTTGTGGAGTGCAAATCTGAGTTTTCCGTTATTACTGGATGTGGAGACTTTTTAGCTTCCGTATCCCTGACACAATAGACGAATATAAATAAAACGGTACTGAATACTGTACATTCATATAATTTGCCTAGAATGTTTAAAAACGATATTATTTGAGGTTACATATATTTACATACCCCATGGTATAAGACAAAATAACAATTGACACAAATGATCCTGTCCTGATGTTTACACACATGTGTTGCCTCCTTGAGCGTCATTGATTGTTCTTTTGAAGACTGTTTCATTGGATGCACGTGCATGGCCCAAAGTTAACATCCAAACTGTGTTTGGTTATAATGTAACAATTTATTTTATATTTAATTTATGTTCATATTGTATTTTAAATTATAACAAAACTACTCAACAGATTCTTTGCGGACTGGAAGTTAAAGGGCTGTAATCACAGAAAATGCACTTTTAAATGTTTATCTACCAGAAAGAGTCGCCAGCGTGTGTCCAGAAACACCCTGTAATTATACAAATCCATCTATTCTTCTTTTTCTATTCTCCTTTAAACCACAACAGTGAAACAAAACAGGCTGTCGGGGATCCCCTAGAAATCTGACGTCACATTGTTTACCCTTGCCCATGACCGCTCGCAGGCTCCGCCTTATGAGTGGGTAGCTCTACCTTTCGCCAGAGACAAACTGTCAACCATTTTCAGGCAAGAGTAGATGTAGTCACTAGCCAGCGACAACAAATGTCTAACAAACAACAAATGTGTGCTTTTGTTGGATGTTAAATGGAACATAAAAGGAGGCCGGGAGGAGACCTTAACGACGAGCCCAAGTTTGGCCCGCTGAGACCTCGGGGGCCGGGGTTATTAACGTTCGAAAGTCCCGAGCGGGACGGCGAGAACTACTCTGCGCCCGGGCAAGAACCACGTTTTTCAGATCGACAAACCAACATTACCCGTCCGTATCTCCGGTCCAGAAAGACTTAGAGAAATGAGCTAGAGCTCTAGAAAATCTTAGCACCGGCACCCAGTGGCCTGTCAGTTTAGCATGGGTTTAACAAAAAAATATTCTCAAAAGTGGATCAGTACCAGCTATTCGTGATCGGGCGTGGCTGTTGTTTACATGTTCGCGGCTAAACCTGAGACTTTACATTGGTCCAAAGACAGGTGTTATGTCGTAATGTTAGTGGTAAAACGCATAGCGCCCCTCGGTTCAGAAGACTTGTGACCGACATCATTTCTGTAAAGCTTTTTCATTACAACGAAAGAAAGTTATAGTGTCTTTCTCAGTGAGTTCAGTGTTTTCTCGTATGTCCTAAGTGCGACAATACTTACAGCGGATAGAAACAGAGTTCGCATTTGTAAGACAACCTGGTTGCTGATCTTTACATACCTGTCTGTCATGTACAAGTACTCTGAATGCATATTTTTGCCTACATCTGTGTTTATGTCTGTTAGTAAATGCATGCACATGATTAATCATCAATGGCCAACATTTCATACAGCATATGTTGTTCTATCTATGTTTTTGTCTTCTCCATTTAGTTCGTATTTATGAAAAAGGCATTAAGGTGATTTTGATTGCAGTTAGTGTATGGTTTTGGTTGAATATGGCATTACAGAAGGGAGGGGAGCAGAAGCTCATTTGCATTTAAAGAGACATGTCCAACATATTTTAATGAAAGATAAGTGGTATGTTTTGAGCTGAAACTTTACAAAGACATTCTGGGGACACCTATTTTTCTGGGGATACTATTTTTACATAACAGAAAACCCCTGGATTTGAGGCCCTTTAAGTTGGACGTTTGTTTATGTTGTTGCCGCTGAAACCGTGTAGTGCATTGTATATGTGACTTTTGAACAAAATTTAAATACATTTAGTTATAATTCTTAGTTATTTTAGTTTTAATGCCCTTACTTAAAAAGGTGTTGTGGACCGTTTTCAGATACTTAAATAAAAACAAAACTGATAAAAAACACTGAACATCTTTTAGATTCTTCATGTGTCATTTGTTTCATAGTCTGTATTTCCCATGAGACTATCCAAGTATTAAATATAATTTTGTGGCTGTAAAATCTGCATCCTCACATCCTCCAATGGAAGTGTTTTGCCTCTCTGTGGCTTTTCATTCATAGTATGTTCTTAAAAGCTGTAAAAGTTCAGCTCAGAAACTCTCATAAGACGATCATTGTTGTGAAATCTACCCATTTGCTTGTGAAGATGAAACTCCAGTGCTGCGTTGAATCCTTGATAAAGGTAGTAAGAGATGTGGAGTTTTGGGGGGACGGGGATGGGGGGGTCAAACTGTGTGTTTAACAATGATGGACTCTGTGACATAGAGAATCAGACATTTGGCCGCCCTGCTAAATACCAAAGCCTGCATGGCGCTGTTGGGTACTGAGGGGCTCATTTGGGGTCTCCTCTGGGGCCTCTCTGAACAGAGAGTAGTGGTGCAGGAGGAGCAAAACGGGAACGTGTTCTTGCATTAGCAACTGTTACGACGGTGGCTGCGCCATTTTCTACCTCACGTTTGGCCGGGCAGCATGGCTGGCCTGTTTCTGCAGCTGACCTGTTTGGTGCTTCTGAGCCTGGTCACTGATTCGTCAGAAATCCAGTGGTTCAGGTTTCTGTGGGGCCGAGAGAAGACCCCACCTGCTTCAGCTGTCACTACACCTGTACCCACCACAGCAGCACCAGAGGAGACCACAGTTCCCGTCCTCCAGACCTCCTCTCCTCTACCCACGGGTGCCAGCAGAGCCAAGAAGCCTCTCCGAATGTACAAAGGTGGTGAGTGTGAAATGGGAGATGAAACGGATGCTGGAGCACCTATGCATTTAGTCACATTTAGTTTTTATCTTCATGGACTGTAATGGTATTTTCTTTCCTTGAGGATTTCATTCATCTGCTTAGGGTAATGAGCCAACAGGAGGAATTTGCATTATTGTGTGTCCTTAGCGTATTTGTTGGAAGTGGCTTACCCAAATTTCATTTGGAGTTAAGCTGTGCAGTTGGATCATAACTGAGAGTACCAGAGAGTTTATCAGATATTAAAGAGCAGCTTAACTCAAAAGGTTTCTAATTGTGCGACATAGTGTGTGTGAGAGATCAGCCTGGTGTACGGCGAGTCCGCTTTCCTCGAAGATAATCCTTTATTCCCCATCACATGATATAATGATAATAGGATTGGGCGCAGGGGGTTTCCGGACTCGAATGAAATTGGGGTCACTTGATGGAGAGTCGTCGCAGGTCCACCTGCTGATTTTAGATAGAAAGAAACAGGGTTTAATGACCCCTGGGGTACAGACATTTTCTTTCATTAATGTCTGGTTCATCTGAATGAAGTGTGTAGCTAAGCAACACTGTGGGTGCTTCTCAATTCTTATTAGTGCATCCTCGCTTCCTTTCCTCTCGTCTTAGCTCCACCCCATCAGGATGGTGAAATGGCATATCCTCGCTCCCTTTAGCGTCACTTCAAAGCAAAGTCAATTTATGATGACTGTACACATTGCAGATTGAAAATATAAAAAAATATTAAGTTAAATAAAATGTTTATGTATTTAAGATAAATACATATGTTAGGCAGAATTCATAGTCTCCACTAAAATAAGAAAAGTCAAAAACATGCTTAAAAGTGGTCAGAAATGTAAACAAGGTTGATCAGATATATGTTATACATAAATATTAATTATATAAATATATTAACTTTATGAATATTACTGTCTGAAATAGGTATACATTTACAAAAAACTGTAATTTTCACATTTATGCATGTTTGAATATGATCTAAAGATGTGACTATGTGCAGGGGAAGGAGAATAATACACGCGTTAGGTTTAGTGATAGGACAGAGGAGTGAGGAAACGAGGATGCATAATGAGAAGCACCCTGTCTCTGTTTATAAAAATAAATGTATGTGTTATGGTACGTTGCATTTTTTGTAATGAAATCTAAGAAGGTTGGTCTTCAGCTATGGCTTTTACTAATGCATTTCCGGTGTTTTGGGAACAGACTGTAAACTCGATATAAAGAGCTTGCTCTGGCTTCCTCTGGTGCATTGACGGCTTATTTCGTCTTATTTCTGTCATATAGAAAGTTTTTGTAGGAAAAAGTAGTTCATCTGACATTTTTCCTTAACATAATTATTAGACTATAATCTATATGTAACAGTAATGCTTTCTTAATGTTTCCTGTTGGGTGGTCATGAGAGTGTTTACTGTCTCCATTAAAGTCATTTTATAGACACTGTGTGGAATGAGTTTGAAGAAGAGGGATTGCAGACAAAATGAGGAAAAGGATAATTGTTTCAATTTTGGTTTATTTTCTAGTCAGAATATGTGTGATTTGAGGGAATCAACTGATGCGATAGCACCTCCTTTAATAAAAATCACAATGAATATTCTTTGGACAATATTTTATATTTTCAGTGGATTTTAAAGGAAATGATACATTTCCTCATTCTCTAACTTTTTAAATAACTCAATTTTTATGTTCCATGGAAGAAGTAACAACGTAAAGTAACAAAAGGTTTAAACAACATAAAAAATTAAGGACCTGTCAATATTTACACACCCTCTTGTCATTTCAAACCTATATCACTTTCCTTCTTCTGCAGAATACCAAAGAAGCTATTTTAAAGAAAGTTGGTAACCAAACAATTGCGATACCCATTGACTTGCATTGGTTTTGTGTCTAAACAATTTGTAAATTGGTTCCGCCTTTGTTTGGTTATCAACTTTCTACAAAAAATCTTTTTTTGTGTTTTTATTTTTATTTTTGGATGAAGTATCAGTTGTTCCTTTGAAATGAACTTTCAAAAAGAGTTTAAACAGTCATTTTATGTAAACTACATTCTCATTTAGTATGAGATTTATGTAGCAATAATTTGTTGCTGTAACCACTACCTTTACATTTTATTTCAGAGCGAGGATCTAAGGGTCACCTGGTCCTCACAGAGCTAGTCGGTGTTCCTCTTCCTCCCTCTGTGTCCTTCATCACTGGCTATGAAGGTTTCCCCGCCTACAACTTTGGGCCTGAAGCAAATGTTGGTAGACTGACCCAAATCTTCGTGCCTGAGCCCTTCTTCAGGGACTTTGCCATGATTGTCACCCTCAGGGCCTCTGGCTCTCAGGGAGGGGTACTATTCGCCATCACAGATGCTTCCCAGAAAATTGTTCATCTTGGGTTGGCCTTGACGCCCGTGGAGGATAAAACCCAGAGGATCTTAATGTATTACACTGAGCCAGGGGCTGCTGAAACCCAGCAGGTGGCTTCCTTTAAAGTACCTGACATGACACAGCAGTGGAACCGCTTCACGTTGACAGTAGAGCATGAGGAGGTCCGGCTTTATATGGACTGTGAGGAGTTCCAAAGCGCACCCTTGAAGAGAAGCCAGAACCCTCTCAGCTTTGAACCCGGCTCGGGCATCTTTGTGGCGAATGCGGGCAGGACTGGTCTGGAGAGATTTGTGGTAGGTTGCTATTTTACATTTCCGCAGAATCAGAAACTTTCTCCTGATATTTTCTCTTGTTTAACCACCATGCTTAATGCCACTGAAAAGTAACTGGACCACAATGTCAATTATCTAGACATTTTTTTTAATGTGCAGATCACTTTAATGCTTTATACAAGAATACACATGGATGTATAATGGATTAATATTTATATAATATTATAATATTATATAATATATGGATTTATATTTATATCATGGATTTATATTTATATAATGGATTTATATTTATATAATGGATTTATATTTATCTTATCATTTGATAAATCTTATCATATCGTTTTAAATCTTTAAAAAAAATTGTCAAGTCTTGATGTGTGTGACTGGGATTCTGTAGGTTAAAAACTGGCTACTTCACAGTTTTTAAAATGATCATTTAGATTTTCCCTCATGAAACCAAAATACATGAAAATATACTGAAAAATATAATGCATTATTTAAAATAAGAGGCACATTTCTATATACTGGAAACAAGTGATTTATGTACTGTATAAAAATGAAATGAAAATTTCGTATTATTATTCAATATACAGTAATGTTATAATAAGTTTATACATATTTTCAAATACATGTTGAATGATTGAATGTATTGACAGTTAATATA
Source organism: Triplophysa dalaica (assembly GCF_015846415.1). Classification (NCBI taxonomy): domain Eukaryota; kingdom Metazoa; phylum Chordata; class Actinopteri; order Cypriniformes; family Nemacheilidae; genus Triplophysa; species Triplophysa dalaica. Next base: position 9,854,731 of record NC_079544.1, read on the forward strand.
TAGGAAAATAAGCAGCCGCGGGAAAAATTAAGAGACCATTTAAAGACCATTATTTGCTGAAAAGTAAGGTCAAAATAATACAAAAGATGTTCTGTATTTTTTCATACCTCATATACTGCAAGGAAAAAGTTCATACTCATTTTTAAGAAATAAAACACTCATATTTGTACATCGATTTAGGAAAAGTTATGTAATAACCTTTATTGTTTTACAGTTTTCATGTGTCTTGTCATGATGTCTGTTTTTCATTTTGCTGTTGGATGACTTTGTCAATCCTGAGGTTTGACTCAACAGACTCTGGACTGAAATGACCACAATACATCTAGAAATGATGAATACATGATAATTTGGAATGGTATCTGATTATTTTTCGTGGCTGTATTTTCGCCTAAGAGTTGCTCAAGGTTTTTCCACCTGGAGAAACTTAAAAGATGACTAAGCACAAGTAAGTAAAAGCCGATGTGCTGTCATCACAAGTTAGAATAATCATCGTCATAAACCAATTTGAATATCAAAATATAAAATGTAATAATCATCACATCATATTTTTCATGTAGGCTACATTGAAATTTTGCATTTCTTATCTTATTCTCTTTTGAACCGAAACATTAGTTGACCAAATGTATTATTTCCTTATTTACTTAGCTTTAAACTCTACCCTACAATACACACCAGAACATAAATATGCTGAAAAGACAACTTTGCTTCCTTGGTCCCCTTATATTGTATTTGATAGTGGTGGTGGGGGGTCTGTTGTCATGGGAATGACTTGAAGAAGGTAGAATCCTTTCACCGTATCTACAGCATTTTTTTTAGAAAAGCATTTATTCATGGGTTACAAGAGGGTATACTGTACTAAGTAAAGTATACTATAAGAAATGAAGGAGAATTAAATTGATAGTCAGTGAGGCATGGAGCACTTATTGAGGAGCTACTTGTACAAACAAAAGTGCTATTACTTTTTCAAAGGGGGAATTGAGGTCTGAATGAGCAGACTTAAGCATTTGTTGTTGAGTTTCTATTTTTATTATACCTCTCCGGTTTCGATAACACCATTGAAAGTTGTTGTGTTATTACAAATTATCTGTAAGAGTTTAAAATTAAATTTCACCTGTCACTGTTTGATGGTTGACATTTCATAATGCCTTTAATAATCAAAGTAGCTGATGGCGATCATAAATCTCTGTTGTGACAAAAGTGTGGCTACAAGAACCCATTAAATACTAATGAGTACAGCAGGGGGGAGTTCATCTGAAAGCCTGCTGATAATTGCTTAAAATTTATTACCTTCCCTTAAGCACCGCTGGCATATCACAGACCCCTGGATATATCTGTGCTGTTGTATTCTAAAAGCTATCTGCTGTAAGAATGAAAATAAGAATAAAACACATCGCTGCCTGCATACATAGGAGCTCAAAGCTCCAGGCAACGTGTATTTACAAACATGATTGCAATATCATTAATCCACTTGGCATTCTGAAAATATACAGTGCCATCTTTTAAATAGCTATTTCATTTTTATCTGCAGCCGGCTGGACGTCTAACTCATATGCCCTTTTTCTTTCGTGTTCTCTTTTTCTCAGGGGTCCATCCAACAGTTGGTAATAAAACCAGACCCCAGGGCAGCCGAAGAGCAGTGTGAAGAAGATGACCCTGGTGTAAGTGAATTCTCAGGACACTATGTAGTACTTTCTTCATAAAGTTTTACACCGAAACGGATCACAGTGCAGCGTTCAGATTGCTATCTTTGAATTCTTATAGTCTTCGAGCTGGTAGTGGAAACTCAAGTCTGATGGCATTATAAATTAATGACTTTATTTTGCTTTGTTGCTGTTGATCACTGGTAGTGTGAACAGGGATTAATACATATTAGAGAGGCCTTACATTAGGTGCTTCACCACTCTCAGCCAGTTTGAACCAGGGCTGTCAATTTGTCAATCCGGGCCAATTTGTCAGTGAAGGGGTAAATAAAATAATAATTGATTTAAACATGTAACAAAGACCCACAAAGGGGTTAAAACAAGAACACAACTAATATAAAACTTGAACATAACACTTCCCTCGATAGGGCAAATGAACATGACTAGACTAAACAATAACACAACATCAGACACGGCAAGGATTTTCAACCGGGTAAGGTAATCCGACTAGGCAGAAAGGACATGAGCAATAACACTTATCAAGCTAAGCAATCACGCAAAACGAACGGGCACAGGACAATAGACACGAGGGCATTTTAAAGGGATCAAATCAAGAGGGAACAGCTGAGGGGCATGAAACCATAACAAGATAATTAACGAGGGAGCGAGAGGGCGGGACATAGACGTGACCGGAGAGCTCGTGGCATGCCGAACCTAGCAATGCCTACAAGCTTCCACACAGAACACATGGTACTGTCATGATCCTGCCCCAAGACTAGAAAAACTTGACAAGACGAGGCAGAACCATGACACAATGGTGTGAGGTTATGATAACTCACAAATAGAACCTTAGTGTTCAGCATGCTAGTGTGCATGACATACTGTATGTGTATTTGGTCTTGGCGGAACAGCTCTGCCACGCTGCTGCTGCTGCGGCGAAGCAAGTAAGGAGACTTGCTACTGCCAATAAATTCACAACATGCTGCTGTGTGCATATAACATATAAAAAAACAAAGCTTACACAGCCCTTATAGCAGATCTATACATGTGGAGCTGGGGTTCTGAAACACGCTGCACTGCTGCAACAATCACTAGCCGACATTTAAACGTTGAGCAGCAAGCTCATTGGCTGCTGATACTGAGGGAACCAATCACTACACCGTGTAGTAGTTGTTATGTCGGATAGGTTTAGACTTTAAATACTGCGCCATCTAGAGTTTCATGGAAGAACTATTCATATAAAAACTTATATACTCAGTTAGTTTGTTTCCTAGAGAAGTCCCCAAATGTACACAGCACATTGTAAATAAGTCACAGAATATAAATATGTCAATAACTTATTTTTAACAAAAATGTCACATAGACTCTTATAATTCTAAGGCCACACTATTGAAACACTCTGTACAGAGCCACTTCCTTAGAGAATCTTAATATAATAGTCTTTAAATAGTCTTTAATGATTGATGATTGGCTCTTTTTACTATAAAATAGGACTTCCTTTGCTAGAGCGGGCGTATTGGATCATTACACATGGTAAAGAACTGGTAATATCTACCCTGTGTTCTAAACGGGATAAATTCACTGGGAGAGACACTACAAAACTCAGGCACCAAAACATGCTCACAGATCAGTATTGATATAGATATATTAGCATGTGCTTTAGTGATGCTAACACCAATAGCACATACTGTACTGTATAATCTCAACATTAGAAATTGACACCACTTAATTTCTCAACTGGCCTTGTAGGCCCAAAAGTAATTGGTGGAACAAATAGGTTGCTTGGCCTTAGGCCCCGTGAAAGAAATAATGAAGCTCAGAAAGTGACAGTGGGGACAGAAAGGATCTTCTCTGCAGTGTATAGTATATATGGTGCTACTGACTAACTTTTTTCCTAGTACAGTACATTGAAGGAAAAACATTACACCTAGAAGTTCAGTTCACCCCAAAATGAAATTCTTTTAGCGTTTAGTACTCACCCTCTTGTCATTCATTTACTTCTATAGAACACAAAAGAAGAGATTTTGAAGAATGTTGGTGACCATACAACATCGGACCCTTTTTTATCCACTGTATAGACAAGATAAGAGGGTGAATAAATGATGACAGAATTTTCATTTTTTTACTTAAAACGACTAGTAGAAATTTGCCCCCATTGTCTTTCAATAGTAGGAATAAAAATTATTATGGAAAGTGAATGGGGGCAAATTTAAAAAGTGAACTATGCCCTCTTGTGGTAGAGTCATCTCTGAGGTACATAACAGTTTCACTATGCTTGTGGTTGCAGGCCTCAGGGGACAGAAGTGGTGATGGTGATGATGATGATGACGAAGAACACCAAGGCAGACATGTGGACATCTTTGTTGGGACAAACAAGAAAGAAAATAAAGAAAAGGTTTAAAAATTTCTTACACACATCATCACGTTATCTGTTAACCTTATTACATTATTTTTCCATTAACTTGAAAAAACTATTCTTGAAGTACTGTCTCTTTCCTGTCCAACAGTAGTTTTTGAAGGTTAGAAAGTGGTTTATCATAATGTGTATTTTAAGTCAATAGTTTAAAAATACCCCTTTTCTTTACTATGCTCAAATGCACGTTATAAAGACATTTGTTCTTGTAAGGTCATGAACTCTTTTTGTTCATGATTGTAGAGGGATTTGGCATGATAAAATGTAGTAAATGTTTTTTTCTTTGTATACATAAAGCATGATTTGTATTTATCAACAATGCATGAAAGAAAGCTTTGCTCTATGAAGGTTCATTCTACCTTAAAAGGATAGATGACTTGAAACTTAAAATTCTGTCATCGTTTATTTACCGAAATGTAATTCAAAACCAGTTTATGACTGTATATTTCTGTGAAACACAAAGAAATATATTTTCAGAAATGTCAGTGGTTTTGCGTTCATACAATTGAGGTCAATAGAAGACTTTACTCAAAGTATCTCTTCTACAGAAGATTCTACAGGATTAGACACACACAATTTCAGAGGCAATTCATTTAGATCAGTTCTAATTGTTTCTGTTGGTGTGTTACTGTATTTTGCATGCAGCTACATGGACCCACCTTTCCAGTACAAGCTCCACCGACTCTGTTACCTGAAGTGGATGAAGGTGACTTCTCAGGACATGTGACCCCTGTAAGTGAAAGGCTGTTTAGAGGTAAGAGTGAATGAACTAATAGCATTGGTAATTTTTTAAATACTTACGGTAAATGGCAGTTTTGTGTACTGTATCTTCATACTGATTACTAGCTAAACTTATTATTTTTTAACATGCTGGGTGAGCATTCATTTGTTTCCGACACTTACATTTTTGCAATTTTACGTGTCTAATACATGCATGGGCAACTCATAACACACCAAAGACAAAGAAAAACATGTATATCAGGCAAATCGCCCATTTAATATGATTATATTATGCATTGTTTGTTAATTCTTGCCTTGCAGGGACCTACAAAACAGAAGTAACAGGGAAGAGCAGGGATGTAAGTAGCATGAACAGTGTGGAGGTTGCAGTATCAGTTTATTCATGTGTGATGCCTTTATATAATGAATAAAATGCAATCATCCTGAATTTTCAAGTACAAGTTTTCCACTTTTCTAGGGTTCTGGCCAGGGGCATAAAGGGGAGCGTGGAGAACCGGGACCTCCAGGTCTTCCTGGACCCCCTGGACCGTCCTCCCCACCCAGACATGCTGGTCAGCCTGGACTAAGAGGCCCACAAGGTCCAATGGGCCCACCGGGACAACCAGGCAGGCCAGGAAAAGATGGGCAGCCTGTAGGTTTTCATTATTGTTGAGTATGAACTAATCAACATTTCTAGAAAATGTTTGTGAACCTGTGGGAAATGCTTAGATCTCTTAACCTTTAGCTGTAAACACAAGACATTACCGTACACCTCAAATGTTTTTCTAATGTCTGGCCTATTTTTTACAGGGAAGCAAAGGTGAAGAGGGACAGAGAGGACTACCAGGGAGTCCAGGAATATCTGGAGGATCTGGAATCAAAGGGGGGAAAGTAAGGGAAAAATACAAATGTGATGCTTCCAAATGTACTGCATGTGGTCTTTCACAACATACAGAGTGTTGCTAAAGCCTTGAAATGCAATGTTAGTACGCCACTTCTTTGTCCTTCTTTAAGGGTGATTCTGGAGTGGGTCAGCCTGGACCTCCTGGTCTACCGGGACTTCCCGGACCACCAGGGCCATCCAAACCAATTAAAGTTCCAGTGAGTATACTGTGCAAAACATGTGGGTTTAGTCGCTGCATTGAAATTGTGTTTTATTACTTCCACTTGTTTCCCAAAACATGTGATTTGTAACATTATTATTTCTTAGAACGATGTCTGCAGATCAATTTTTATTTTTTCAAATCTATTTTCTGTTTTTCTTATATAAAACTCCATTCTCACTACTTGTAAGTAAAAGTTTATCTACTCTTATTGCCAGTATGGATTTGATGCTCTGGGTTCTGGATCTGGAGAAGTTGACATTGATTCTGAACTTCTAAGAGTGAGTAAAATTGCTTTTGCCACATGCTGTATATAACATGTATAAATGCATGATATGCATTCAAGAAGAAAAAAAAATGCAGATTTATCTTTATGATACAAATCTGATATTCTAGGGTCCTCCAGGGCCTCCAGGAAGACCTGGACCCCCTGGTCCTAATAGCGCCTCAGGAGGAATGGTCCCCGGACTCACTGGCTCACCAGGTGTTCCTGGCAAAGATGGACTAGATGGGCTTATCGGGAAACCTGGACTTCCTGTGAGTATGTTTCTTCTGCCTCAAAATGGTGTTTAAAATCAGTTACCACAGAAAACAATTTCACATTTTAATAGAATTCCTCTCTAATCTACTCGTCCTGTTGGTCCTGTCATCTAACATTCACATATCACATCCAATGTTTAATGCACACACACAATGGAAAATGAAACACCATGAAAATGATTAGACCAGCTGATAAATTATTCATTCCTTATTAGGACTCCTGAAGAACTCCCAGTGCTGTTCAATTATGGTTTCACCACACTCATTAATTCATTCTTCTTTCCTTATCTCTGCAATTTCACAACCCCTGTGTCAGCTATTTGAGGACTTGGTGAACCAGTCGAAAAAACAGCATTTTCTCTCCAATAATGCCACTTTTTTTCTTTTGCCTGAATGCGAGATTTTTAATAATGTTATAATGCTATATTTATCCCCTCTTTCCTCTCATTTCTTGCAAAAACACTTGAAAGGGCCATTTTTATGAAGGTGTCTTCCTCCCTATCCCAGAATTACACTACTGGATGACAAGCAGTCTCGCTTCAAAACAAACTTTTCCACTGAGACTGCTATCAGTCACAGAAGCACTGCGGCTAGCCAAGACGCAATCTAATTCCTCTGTCGTGATTCTGCTAGACCTATCTGCAGCGTTTCACACTGTCAATTACCAGATACTGCTCGCCTGTCATCTCTAGGAATCTCAGGCACTCCTCTCCGTTGGATCAAATCCTACCTCTCCGGCAGATCCTTCAGGGTGTCAGAGTGTCATGGAGGGGCTAGCTGTCCACTCCCCACCACATGATCACTGGGGTCACTTGGACCACTGCTCTTTTCCATCTACACAACATCCTTTGGACCCATCATATGGGCACACGGCTTCTCATATCACTGTTATGCTCACGACACCCAGATCTACATATCGTTTCACCCAGACGATGCCACTGTAGCAGCTTGCATTACACCCTGCCGAGAAGAGATCTCAGCTTGGATGAAAGAGCATCACCTCCAGCTGATTCCTGCCAAGACAGAACTACACGTGTTTCTGGCACACCCTACGGTGCAACTCGATCTCACCATCAAACTTGTTAATACCACAATCGCTCCTTCCAGAACAGCCAGGAACCACTGAGTCATATTTGATGAACAGCTGTCGTTCAATGATCACATTGCAAAGACGACGCATGCCGATATGCATTATACAACATTAGAAACGTTAGACCCCATCTCACTGAGCATGCAGCACAACTCCTTGCCCTGGAAATCTCAAGGTTGGACTCCTGCAATGCTCTCCTTGCTGGTCTTCCTCCAGAGGCTATCAAACCACTCCAGCTGGTTCAGAACGCAGCAGCATGCCTCGTCTTCCAACAGCCCAAAAAGGGTCATGTGACACCCCTTTTCATCTCTCTCCTTTGGCTACCAGTTGAAGCCCGTATCAGATTTATGTCACTAATGCTTTCCTTCAGGACTTTCACTGAATCTGGACTGGCATATTTTCTTCAACCTATCATATCATATCAACCTATTTCTATCATATCTTCAACCAACTACTAACCAAAACCTAATCTTCACACAAGTTTGTGGCCATGGGACTGCTGTATTACTCCTAACAAACAATTCTAGAGGTGTTATACTACAGTATATATTGCATGTTTTAATGTAGGGAGAATACATTACCAACGTATTTCATTTTAAACTTGTAAGAATGCGGCACGCTAACACCAAAAATAGTAGTCCTTACATTGGGAAGGGACATGCTCACATGCTGAAATATTCATATACTTCAGAATATTGTGAAGCTGCCAAACTGATGCTGATCTGAATTTTCAAAATGTTCAAAAATTGTCTGCTTTACCGTTTTGGCAACGTTTCACAGCGTTATGTGTGATATGTAGGGATATATGAATACGTTATCTTTTAATGTTTTGTCCTGCATAATCAAATGCAATATAGTGCAATTTTATACAGAACAAATAGAAGGTATATGTCTGGTTGTTTGAAAACTGACTTCAAAGACTTCATAGTATTTAGTCACATCATAAGCGGCAGTTTTGATCTATTTCATCTTTAAAGGGTGTTCCTGGTCAGGAAGGAACTCTTGGACCACATGGACCTAAGGGAGAAAAGGTATGAAAATGATTACATCTTGAAGAAAAATACTCCCTATAAAACTCCACAAATTCATCTTCTCATGACTTTCTTTCATAGGGGGAACAGGGAATAAGAGGACCCCCTGGACCAAAGGTATTGTTATGCACAATACATTGACAATTTTTTATTCACAATAGATACAATTCGTTTGATGTTTGGACCCTTGGGGGTACATGAGAGCATAAACACATACAGCGAGGTTTACTTGGAAAATCTTTGATTCAAAATCAAATTGTAAAATGAACAGAAAGTAAAGTTCTGTCATGACAACTCTCGAAGGGTTTGGCATGGTGGTGTAAATGACATATAAATACAGTTGTGTTCAAAATTATTCAACCCCCAATGCTGTAAATGGTTTTAGGGAATTTAGTGAACATTTGTAATTGTATTCAGAATGAAATCCTACAAGGACTTCTTAAAGAACCATATGCAACTAAAATGACATCAATTAGTTTTGTAATACAGTTGTAAATGTTTCTTTTGTGAATTCTTCATTGACATAATTATTCAACCCCTTAAAGACTACCACTCTGAAGAACAGAGGTTCAATGAAGTGTTTTCAATCAGGTATTGAAAACACCTGTGGATATCATGGAGCAGCAATAAAGCCTAATAAGCACCAATTAGGCAGCTTTAAAATGACTGTGATACTCAGCTCCTTCTAGACATTTACTGGTGTGGTTACAAACATGGTGAGGTCAAGAGAATGGTCCAGGAAGACAAGAGAACAGGTGATTACTCTTCACAGGAAGGGCAATGCCTATAAGAAGATTGCAAAGATGTTAAACATACCAAGAGACACCATAGGAAGCATCATTCGCAAATTCAAGGCAAAGGGCACTGTTGAAACGCTACCTGGTCGTGGCAGAAAGAAGATGCTGACTTCGACTGCCGTGCGCTACCTGAAGCGTAGAGTGGAGAAAAGTCCCCGTGTGACTGCTGTAGAACTGAGAAAAGATTTGTCAGATGTGGGTACTGAAGTTTCTGCTCAGACAATACGGCGCACCCTGCGTAATGAAGGCCTCAATGCCAGAGCTCCCATGCGCCCCCCCTTTCTGTCCCCAAAGAATAAGAAGAGTCGACTGCAGTATGCCAAAAGTCATGTGGACAAACCACAGAAGTTTTGGGATAGTGTTCTGTGGACTGATGAAACAAAATTAGAACTGTTTGGGCCCATGGATCAACGCTATGTTTGGAGGAGGGCCTATGAAGAAAAGAACACCTTGCCTACTGTGAAGCATGGCGGGGGGTCAATCATGCTTTGGGGCTGTTTTGCTTCTGCAGGTACTGGGAAGCTTCAGCGTGTGCAAGGTACCATGAATTCTCTTCAGTACCAGGAGATATTGGATGACAATGTGATGCAGTCCGTCACAAACCTGAGGCTTGGAAGACGTTGGACCTTTCAACAGGACAATGATCCCAAGCATACCTCCAAGTCCACTAGAGCATGGTTGCAGATTAAAGGCTGGAACATTTTGAAGTGGCCATCGCAGTCACCAGACTTAAAGCCGATTGAGAACCTCTGGTGGGACTTAAAGAAAGCAGTTGCAGTGCGCAAGCCTAAGAATGTGACTGAACTGGAGGCTTTTGCCCATGATGAATGGGCGAAGATACCCGTAGATCGCTGCAAGACACTTGTGTCAAGCTATGCTTCACGTTTAAAAGCTGTTATAACTGTAAAAGGATGTTGTACTAAGTACTGAGATTGAATGTCACTTGGGGGTTGAATAAAACTGATAATGATGTGAGCTCAGAAAAGACATTTGTGGTTATTTCATTATAAATGTTATGTTATATTTGTCTGACCTACACGTGCCTCTTTGATTTAATTGTAAGCAGCATGACTGAATGATCATAGTCAATGTCAAACCGACCAAAACAATCAATTTCAGTGGGGGTTGAATAATTTTGAACACAACTGTATATTGGTCTTGGCAGGATAGATCTGCTACGCTGCTGCTTACTCTGAACTTACTCTGTCATTTAAAAATGTCTGCTTTACATTATGTTCCACATTTCTATGAACAGGGGGAAAATGGTTATCCTGGATTGAGAGGGCTTCCTGGCCCAACGGCGCCTATTGGACCAAGGGGTGTACCAGGACCACCTGGCCCTCCTGGTCCACCAGGCAACAGCTTTATGGTAAACACTTTGAAGAACTCACTTTAAAAAAAAATGCAAATTGTAATCTGTTGAATGGACAGTATTAAAGATCATTCTGCCCCTGTGGGTCATGTAGCTGGTATATATTTTGGATAACCACACGATGTTCCACATCAAAAACCTTGTTTGATTTAGTGAGTTACTCACACAGCAAAATATGGTATTAAACTAATTTAACCCAAGATATTATATTAACCTTACCTAAAATGTTACAGTAAATCAAAATCCAATCCTAGTACTAAATAGTACTATTTAACCCCACATAAAGTCCAACTTTTCTTATTATTTAATAGGTTTACATCTGTATTGAAATAAATCCATAAAAACCTTTTTCCTTCAAACACCAATTGCTGAATTTCAAACCCTTACGAAAGCTGTGTTGATTTAGAGGTAATGCCAGGTCTTCAGAAACTCTTTAAATGTCACTTTTCAGATTAAGCACACAACTAATTTCTTTAAGCCTTTTCCATTTTGAGAAATTAGCCTTTTGAATTGGTTTTTATATAGCTAGCCTAATGAAAGATGCGTTAACCAACAGGACTTGGAGGGATCCGGTGAAAGCTCTTTATTTCTTGGGGCAAGAATTTCGAAAGGTCACCAGGTAAATTTACAAGACCATCAAAACCACTATTCACACATCAAGGTTGATTCAGCAAGTTTTGAAACACTAGCAGCAGTTCTATCTCCTAGTCAGAGTCAAAACTTTTTATATCCTGATATTTTTGTTGAATGGATCTTTATGTTTGTTTATTCTCGTTTTATTTTTAAGGGAATTCCTGGGCTTCCTGGCCCACCAGGACCTCCGGTTGGTTTTGAAATAAATCATATGATGTACAATATGACTTTATCTTACTTTATACTTACTTTGTCCATTTAGCTAATTTAACAATGTGTGCATGTGGGTGTAAGAGAGAGCTTCACCATTTTATTATATATTGAAATCTCTATTCTACTTCTTTCTTATAGGGACGTTCTGGTGTTGATGGAGCACCTGGTTTGAGTATAAAGGTCTGTTAAACTACAAGAGAATCATTCGATATATAGCTGAACGTAATTATCCTAAAACTCAAAAAAACTGTTTTGTTTAGGTTCACAATGTCTTGTTTAGTTTTCTGTTGATCTCTGTTTAATTATCCAGGGTGAGCGTGGAGCTCCAGGACCTGATGGAGTAGAAGGATTAGCTGGGTTACCTGGAGCCAGGGTTAGTCTTCTTGTTTTCTTTCCTTATTCTGTGTATTTCATCCAAGAAACACAAGAAAAAACAATTATATTATTTACAGTATATTATATTATATAGGTCAAACAATAGTCAATACTCATATGATATGTACATTGCATTAATATAGAAATAGAAGTAACTGTTATAATCGGTCAGTTTCATATAATAATAAAATGTTAGTTGTCCTCAAGACTGTAGTAGCCTAGTTGTGGCACAATAAAATGCATTTTTTTACCTCTTCGCTGTGAACAGGGACCGAAAGGAGAAAAAAGCAGTCCCGGACAGAAGGTATGATGCCTTCATTGTTTGTCTGAAACTTATATTATGAGCAGTTATGTCAAGGGGTAAATAGTTTTTAATGGTTAATATCGATACTTGTGTGATCAGGCCAATGTACCGTTTCCACGTTTCCGGGATTCTCAGCAGCGGAAGTCGTCTTAGTTGGGTAAACTTCTACAGCATGAACGGGAGACTACCACAAATATATATTTTGCGTTCTCATTTGGTCAAATAGCAAAAGAAAAACTCAACGATAGTGTTTTAACTACTTTCAACAAAATGAAATGAGTCTGATCATAACAGTCAAAAGATAGAATGATGTTAAATTCACTGTGACTTCCATAGATGCTGTATAAGAAACACCCTCACGTTAGTGTTAACAATTTTTTTGTAATTTGATGCAAAGGTAATATGATACAAAGCATAGTGTTATACACGTACATAGATTTTTTTAATTGTAAATATAAATAAACTTGGGAGGATTTATGATGCTTATCGTTGAACGCTTGTGATAAAGGTCCATAGGATTTAATCATATCAAGTAAGCTGTGTTCATATTAAAGGTCTGAACGTGCCTTAAACGAAAGCCCAAACCCGGCCCGTACCCGAGATTGTTACCCCGTACCCCGGCCCGACCATAACAGTTACATCTTAAGCCCGGCCCGAACTGGAAATGTGTTTAACAGCAAACTTTGTTGAAATAAGATGCATTTTATGATTGCTTGCGATGATAATTAATCAAATAGCTAGCAAACACAGTTTCATCAAGGCACGGCGGCCCCCTCAGCAGTGAACACACAAGAAAAAATAAGAAATAGCACAGACTTACCAATAACGAAACTTTAATGAAACAAAAGGCCTCCTGTTGGACGAATAGGCACACGATCAGTGTGTCGCTGTAGAGAAGACGTACCTGTATTATTGCTGTCATAAGCCAACACCGCTTTGCAAGCTCTGAACTGTACATAACTGCTAGGGTCTTAGATCGAATATTGGCTGCCCAGTAATAACATAGTTGCTAGGGTCTTTGTCAATTGTCAACGACAATATCATAATTCTTCCAGAGTGCAGCTTTCCCTGCATCATTTGGAACTGCTATAAGTTTTACTCTTTCATTTTTTGCTTTATGCACTCATTTTACGTTCACCTGCTGCGTTGTGACAACGAGGACAAGAGCGGGTGCATGTGCGAGCAGAACAGTTAATGCGCAAAACAGTTTAGTGTGTGTGTTTTCTCCTGTGTTTTTGTGGTCACAACGCAGCAAACACGCAAGCGTAAGCCACGGCATGCAAACTATGTATAGTTGATGTATGTTGCCTATATATACATTTTTGTTACAAAGACAAACCCGAACCCGAGGCTATTCATTAAACATTAAGCCTAACCCGACCCCAAACCCGCAAGTTTTTCGGGACCCGTCGGGCTCGGGTTGGGTAGCAGACCTCCAATTTATATACACTAAATAAATCTTACTCCCATTCCTGCCATTATTCACTGAACTGCCTGAAGCTCTGATATACTGAACAGAAACGTAACCTTTTTCGTAATCAAATTTCTCCAGATTCCTTTCCGCTATTGATATAATGCTTCAATATAATTTAAAATATAATTATACAGTTTGATGATAGCAAATGAGAAACTGTACTTTATAAATTGTTCTCTATCTTTCTAGCTGATGTCTATTAGGTTTTGGATCAATAATTTAACATATGTCACAATTTCAATTTGTGATGTAATTTTTATACTTCACATTAGAATGAGTGTTAGTTTCACTTTGGTCTTGTATGCCACTTAGTTTAGACGTTATTATTATACATACGCCAAGTTGCTTGATACTGTAAAATCTTACCCAGGGTGAACGAGGTCGTGATGGACTGAACATCACAGGGCCACCCGGGCCTCCTGGTCCACCTGGACCAATACAAGACATCCAGCATGTACGTATTAAGGCTTTACATGCTTGTCTGTTATTTTCCCGAATTAACCTTGTATAGATATTTTAGTTTGATGTCCTAAAATATATGAATGACTTTATTTCTCAGCTTCTTAATAATGATCCTAAGATCCGGGGACAACCAGGCCCTGCGGTACGTAAAGCTGTTCTCCGTTTTCATATCTATTCCTCCAACTCTTTATGTACTAATACATTTCTCATATTATTTAGGATTAGTGAGGAGATATATGTCTTAGTCAAGCCACCTCCATTGACTTTGAATCTATTTTGAGAAATTCAACTATGTTGATTCTTTAATGCTTGCTCTGTGTGTTGCAGGGCCCTGAGGGCTTACCTGGGAGACCAGGATTCCCTGTAAGAGTATCCTACATCTTTGTTTTCTATACTTTAAGATGAAATACACAAATGATGCAAAAACACTTACCTTATAAATACAATGATTTACCCACCCTTGTCTAAATGAACATATTTTTTACCAGTTTCAGTCTTGCAACATTTTGATTCTTTGTTTGACTTGTCATGTTTTACATGTCCAAATATTTTCATAATTTCGGGTTGTTACAATTTTGGTTTTGTGTAGATATTTTAAATGAAGATATTAAATTCTGCAAATGAAACACTATGTTGTAAATCACATATTTTAATTTAAAGGGCCCTAGAGGACCAAAAGGTGAAATCGGGTTTCCTGGTATTCAAGGACCTACAGGACTGAAGGTACGGGTTACAAAAGTGATCAAAAGCTATATAATATCAATAATTCTGCTTTACCATAATGGCAGAAGTACTGTACAGTAATTACACAATGGCAACTCAGAGATTCCACTTTGAGATGTTCACATTGTCAGACAAGCCAATAAGCAGTTTCTATAGAAACACTGATAAGAACAAAATTACTTTTATATAACACACTCATACAGTATATCACTATATTGATTTACTTCCATTTGTACTTTATATAAAAAGCGCACTAGGTAAGTGGCTTTAAAATGGCATAATAAATATAGAAATATGACTAGATCCCAACTAAATGCTGTTGCCCCTTTTATGCTATTACGGTCAAACGAGATTATTTATAATCTCTTTTGTAATTACATGAATGGTTTACTAGGTCAGAAACCAGAAATGACAACTTGATTTTAATGCAGCAATCACTTCTATTCTGCCATTATGTTTACTGCAATCTAATGATCACCCTGTTTGGTTGGTTAAAAGTGCCATAAACTAACATTTTACACTACCTGCTACAGTAGATACTGAAAACTCATACCTCTTAACACCGAACCAATTGTTTTATTTATATTAAACAGTAGACATCTTTCACTCGTTCTGGCAAACATGTTTTTGAAAAGCTGCGTTTTGCACAGAGAATGTGTGGTTAAAATAATGGCTGGGGTCGAAATTAGCACTTTTTGAAACTAATTCCTGCATATTTAATCAAATTTACATGTCACACTTAATTGAAAACATTTGAATTATGTATGTCATTATAATTGATAATATATCACTCTATAAAGGGAGAAAAGGGGGACGCAGGTGTATCCATAGCTGCTGATGGCTCTTTAATAACAGGCCTCAGAGGACCACGAGGACCAAAAGGAAGCAAGGTAAAATAAACTATTTACTGAACTTGAAAATAAATAAAAAATTCAGTGGTCTGACATTGATATTACCTTTTCTTACAGGGAGATCGAGGGCCAGCTGGCGAATTTGGGATTATAGTGAGATGCACACTGTCCTTCACCCCCCACACATACACAGATCATGCATACATGCAAATGATACATTATTTCCTTTGACATTTAGGGTCCAGTTGGACCACCAGGACAAAAAGGAGAATACGGGATTCCTGGTCGGCCGGTTAGATTTATTTATTTATTATATAAACTTTCACCATCTCATAAATGTTTCATTTTTTTCACTTTCTTATTGCTCCTTGGAATATCTTTTTTAGGGTCGGCCTGGAATGATTGGAGGGAAGGGGGACAAGGGAGATGCTAGTGGTCCCCCTGTGAGTAATTTACTGTGGGTAAAATTCACCGGCAGAACTTTTGCACGGCTATAATTTAGTACCGAATCCAGCATCTTATTCAATAATCACCCACAATCCAGTTTAACCATGTGCTGCTCTGTTATTGTCTTGCCCCCAGCATTTTCAAATGATGAAATTGTCCTTTTTACAGTGAAACCCCACCTGCACTTCATGACAATTAGGCTTATTTAGACATGTGCTTTTCACAATATCAGCATTGGTTGGCTGGTGCAATTTTAAGAGTGCAGTTACCGCCTGGTGAAAGCAATTTAAAATATGTTTTTGTCCATTTTCAATCAATTGTGACAGCAATGGACCATATGTAGTGTTAGCATTTTAAAGATGCTAGTAGTGATGGAATAGTGAATGATGAAAAATTTGCCAGGGGGCATCCTCCACAACATACAGTGGTAGATACATTTTAATTTATTAGATGGGGAATCAGGTATATGCACATTATTTTGACTCGTGTCGTTGTGCATCTGGAGGCAGCCAAGTGAAAAACGCAATCGGTCCATGACGTTCAGTGCACCGGATGTAACAGAACAGCTGAGATTTTTACAGATTTTAGCGGAAATATGTCTTCGCTGAGATTTTTACAGATTTTAGCGGAAATATGTCTTCGCTCCGTGTGCATATACCACATTGTACTGCCTTGTTTATGCTATTCATAACCTATGATATGCATCAATCCTTCAGTGATCCAAGTGCTATAGTAACACCTTGCAGCTAAACAATGCAGTGGTTACAATTCATTCTTAATAAATCCCCCTCAGTGTTGTTTGTGCCACGATGCTTTCCTTATCTTTATTAATTAACTTATAACTGTGTTTTAGGGTCCACCCGGCCCACCTGGACCTCCAGGTCGAATAACTAGCCTCAAAGGAGTAAGTATGATTTTTTAAAGATTTACAGTACTGAAATAAAATGAGCAAAGTGTGGCTTTTTTGAGCTTACAAAGTGTAATTTTTACATCATGACATGATTCTGCTTTGAAGACCGTTTTCCCAGTTCCTCCTAGACCGCACTGCAAAAAACCTGTAAGTGAACGAGTGAAGTTCTCTGGATGGTGGTTTGGCTTTGGGCGACGCATGGCATTCTGGCTCGGCTCCTTTTGCTAATACACTAGCTCGCCTCCTTTACTGTCTCCTTTACTGCCTTTTATTTATGCCTGGGTCTTTAAAACAGCATAGAGGCCTTATTTAAAAACAGCTACAAATTAAATGAAATTTGTAATTAATTGCCTTATGCTGCCATTCACAAACTCTGGAAAGTGGTCATGGTCTGTTAACATGTCATCTCACACAAGCATGTTGCATGAGCTCTAACCATTGGGCTCAGCAGTGAATTAATGGTCTCATGGAATCTGGTTTGCTTTATTCCGTCCAAAGCTTTATCTTATTTTATTGAAAAAATCTTTTTTCTTGCAGATCAACAACAGCACTTCACAAGAAGGTATAGCTACAAAATATTACATGACTGTAATCTGCTTGTGTCTTATTTTGACACGTTTTAAATTTAAAAAACATTCTGCTCCTGAAACTTCATCCTCTCAATGTGATACGGCTATAAAGAGTTTATTTGTATAATATTGCATAGTATGCATAGGGTACGTTTGTATTAACAGCAATTCCCTGTAACTGCAATATTCATTCTTTACGGTGAACAGTTAAAATCAAATAAAGAGATACATAAAAATCACATACATTTTCTCTGTTAAAACAGATGAAGGAGAGTCATTAGGAGTAAAAGGGGGGAAGGATGATGTGGGATATCCTGGGCTGCCAGAAGCTCTGGGTATAGTAAAAAATTAACCAGGCAGTTTTCGTATAGTTGGACAGTTAAATTTCATCAATATTAATTTATAGATTGATCTTTGTGACAGTAACCCTGTCAGCCTGTTATATTAACCCATATGATCTTTCTCTCCACAGTGTCTATGTTGCCAAATGGTTTTGTGGTTAGTACTTTCTCAGTATCTCATACATCTAGATACATTGATAATAAGCACTTTTATGTGATCTATATATGCATACTGTATGTAAAGCTACTGAAGCAATATCTTGAAAATATTGTACATTAAACATCCTTACTACCTGCCAGATAACACTGAAATCGGAAGAAATCAGAAATTACACTTTGCTTTAAAGAAATAGATTACACAAAAATAAAAATTCTGTCATCATTTATTTGCCCCCAAATTTTTTCCAACCTGCATAATTGTCTTTGTTCTGTTGAGCACAAAGGACGATACATACCAAATCTTTTGCGTCACTACTGACTGCTATAATAGTTTTATTTCCAACGATGGCAGTCAAAAGTGCCGGAGAACTGTTTGGTTACAAGCATTCTTTGAAATAACTTTGTGTGTAGCAGAACACTAAAATTTATGAATAAATGTGCATTTTGGGGTGAACTATCCCTTTAGTAACACAAGAGTCTTCAAACAACTATTTATCATTTATTTTAAACTGAAATGATATTCAGAAAACTTGTGCCTTTTATGCAGTTAGCACAAGTTGGTTGCCTGAATAATCTAGACTGGGAGAGTATTTACAGTTTGTGGTGCTGAAAGCATTTACAGTAGCTTAATGGAAAGTGTTCACATTGATACAGTTAAAATATACCAGACACTTTGCCACATGCGATGGCAAATAGTAGAATAATACTATTGACCTTTTAATGAATGCTGCTGTTGATGTTGAGTGTGTCTCTGTCTAGGGTGCTAAAGGTGATACTGGCTACAAAGGACAAAAGGGAGAGAAAGGAGATCCAAGTCTTCGTGGCCCTCCAGGACCACCAGGAAGAGCAGGCCTTGTGGTGAGTCTACAGGGACAAAGACTGGATTAATCAAGACGAAAATAACTACACATGAGTATATTTTTAAAACAAGACATGAAATGGGATTAAAAAAGATCCTTAACTTTACTAAATTTCACATAAACTGAGAATGTTTCAAATAGCTCTATTACTTAAAGCATAAATAGGGATTTTTAAGGTCCTGCTTTGGTTTATGGAGTGTCCAACAACAAGTTTATGTACAGTAGGTGTAAAAACACTATTATTTCGTTATAATAGATAGTTTTACCTTACTTCTTGACTGACTCTCAAATGATTCGTTCTGTGATTCATCTGTCTATCCCTCCTATCCACTAGCCTGATGTGATTGGTCAGATGGTCTCGTCTGCTGTGATTGGTCTACCGCGAATGAGGCTCGCGAGCTAAAGTGTTTGGGGTAGAAGAGTGAAGTTTTTCGCATTCACAAACGTAGGTGGGGACTATGTAGTGATGTAAATCCCCGACGGTTCACAAATCGGACTAGAGACGACTCGTTCGTGTGATTCAGAGTCGACTCGCTTTTTTCCAAGCCAATAACTTTGTTTTTCATTCACCTTCGGATTTACAACTTGGCAGACTGCTTTCTTTTCAGATACGGCAACATTATCCTCTGCATGAAATGTCATTTTCATGATCCGTGTTATGTACCCCTTAAAGTCAGCTGGGTGTATCAGAGAAGATTTTTTTACGCAACGGTTCTTATAAGAACAGTTTCTTTCTTACTTTTTTATAATCTAAAGAACTGTTTTGATGATTCAAAAGCATCCTTCCACGGTGACTAAACCGGACTCGGCTCATCGCGCCGCATGGACAAAATGTAAAATTATAATGGGTTCTAATGTGTTCTACTGTCTCTTGTCGCATCACCAGTCTCTCACTACGAGGTCGCTAGAAGGCATTTCTAGCTTGTCCTAGAAACGTTTATAAATAAACTCTGTTGTAACAGACAAGAGACGCCTAATATGAGCTCCGCTGCTTACTCCTATTGGTAGTCGCTCGTCATTTGCATAAAGTTAAGCAAATCTCAACTTTGTTGAGTCACTAGACACGCCCACTTCCTGTCGCCAAAGGTCACTGGTGTTGCTAGGCTGCCAGTGACTGGCGGTCTAAACGGGGCGTTAATATAACACTGTATATTTTTGCATTTCAGGGACCTAAAGGTGACTCTATTGTTGGTCCTCCTGGTGAGCCTGGGGCCCGAGGCCTGCCAGGACATCCTGGCTATGGAAGTCCAGGCCCACAAGGACCACCAGGAGCCCCTGGGCTACCAGGTACCCCGTCAGTGTTTGGCTCAGGTAAAAAAAATAAGTTCTTTATCATGACAGCAAATAGAAACTTCTAAAAAACTTTTAGATGTCTAGACTGAGAACATTCAGTAATGCTCAGTTTTCAATAACATTTCTCCTAAAGGCAAAAAAATTCAGCAACTTAATACAGCATTCAACTTTTGCTTTTATCGATTCTGTTACAGCCGTGAGCCTTCCTGGACCTCCTGGACCTCCAGGGCCCCCTGCCCTAGTAAGTCTGATAGCACAAACCAATTCTACATGAACACACTCATAAAAGATTAAGTATTAGTTTTTGGCGTACGTACTTCGTGCCTGACTTCTAACTTTCCTGGTCCAGGTGAGCACACATAAAAACACTCAGGAATTGATAGAGAACCATCAAGTTGCTGTTGGAAATATGGGATATGTTTTAGACAGCAGTGAATTGTACATCAGAGTTTCACAAGGCTGGAGGAAAGTGCAGGTATCTACCTAATTTCTTATTTCTCTTTATAAGGAATCCTAAAGAACGTACTCTCTCTTATAAGAGATAATTACATGTAACTGTGTTTTAGTTGGGAGAGCTGATCCCAGTTCCTGAAAGCAATCCCTCACCTGCTTTGACACAAGGGCTCAGCAGACCCAGCGACCGTAGTATACCCCGAGTAAACAGCCAGGTGTGTCATACAAACAGTACAGTTTACTATATTAATCAAGTAACTAATGTCTAAAAATCTCATCTCTGCCTTCAGCAGGAGTTAAAGAATGATTTGCCAAGTTACAATATTCTTCCACACACTGCACACCCAATGCCAGGGGTAAGAATTGCTTAAACCTTGTTGCGCCTTTAATTATTACTATGAAAAAGTTCATGTTGACATATATAACCTTTGACCTTCGTAGTTGCACCTTGTGGCACTAAATGCCCCATTCTCAGGGGACATGCGTGGAATCCGTGGAGCAGATTATCAATGTTACCAACAAGCCCGTGCCAGGGGCCTGACATCTACTTACAGAGCGTTCCTGTCCTCTCACCTGCAAGACCTCTCGACCATTGTCAGGAAAGGAGACCGCTTTAGCTTGCCAGTGGTGAACCTCAAAGTAAGATTAACCAATTAATCATGTGCCAGTTGAAGCACAGAGCGTGCTTGCAGCATAGATTGATTTTTTTTTTATGAAACTTCAATACAGCTTGTTTAAATGTAGCTTCACGTGTGTCCTCCCTAGGGAGAGGTGCTTTTCAGCAGCTGGATGGCTATGTTTTCTGGGAACGGTGCTGTTTTTGATCCACTTATTCCGATTTACTCTTTTGACGGACGAAATGTCATGACAGATCAGTCTTGGTAAACAGTTTTTCTTTCTCATTTTGCAGACTCAAATCCATTTGCTTCTGTATTAATTAAATGGCTGTGTGCCTGTAACAAATGTGCTAAGCTTTTACTGTGTCTCTGACTAAATGACTCAAGGCCTGAGAAGCTGGTGTGGCACGGCTCGAGCACAGCGGGCATCCGCATGACGACAAACTACTGCGAAGCGTGGCGGACAGGAGACATGGCAGTGATCGGACAGGCATCTCTCCTGCAGACCGGCAGACTGCTCGGGCAGCACACACGTAGCTGTTCGAACCACTTCATTGTCCTTTGCATTGAGAACAGCTACATGCAGGACTCCGGAAGGCACTAGACTGTTGGACTAATGTCATGTTCACTTTTATACTAATGTTCCTCTTATACACTGCAGATGTAGGGAGCAGCAATTGCTGGACTGTTGGGAGGAATATCCAATCTGCTCTTTTTAGAAAAAGAGGTCTTGTGAGAAAATGGTAATGCAATCACGGTTCACTTGTATTCTGAGAATGATGTAAATATGTATAAATCACTTAATGACATCGTCCAATCTGGAACCCACAGATTTTTATTTAATGGTAAGAATACCAAAGAATACATCAGCCAGACATCAACAAGCAGGAGTAGATCCTATTAATACAAATGCACCACATCACTCTGTGTATTCTCAGATGGTTTAGTCCTAAATCGATGACTAATAATGGGTTTTTTGTGTGTGTGTGTGTGTATGTGTGAATCCTTTTACAATTTTTTTTATTACAAGTCAATAGTTACAAGACCATTTTTCAGACAGGGGTTCCTTTCGCCCATTGGGCTGAAAGTTAAAACGTAAATGCACTGTATTAACCGGATGTTTTTCCTTGCCAGTAAACGCTCTGTGAACATTCTATAAAAAATGTAAAAGTGGTGGTATGTTTTGTCTAATTTATAATAAGCATTCCTAAGGTCTCAATGGTACTTGTACCACGGGCTGTACAGTGAAACACTTAAGCACAAAAACTCAAATCCATCTTCAAAATATAAAAGGCATTCATTTAAAATGCAGACCGGTGGTCACAACCATATTATAACTGACTCGGTTAGATTTCTACGGCATGTTTAAAAAATGACATTTTAAATGAGAAAGGTTTCACTGTTTTCACCTCTTAAATCAGATACGGTGTGTGTCTTTTTCATAGCCTATTTAAATGGTGCTCAGTGAATAAACGTGTTGTTTTATAATGTATCCCATATTGTTCATCTGTCTACAAGGTGTGGCAAGTTTAGAAACAGAACAAGACACCTTTTACCATTACAAAAAAATGAGACATTTTATTCAATTGAGCATGAGTAAACGAAACGTCTATCACCAGACAGCAGTTTGAGCGTATGGACAAAACACGTCACAAGGTGGCAGAGTGGAGACTCTTACCCCTGGGTGGGGTTGTTGAGTCAAAACAAAGTTGTTGTTCGCTTCTCCGCGCATACCACAATAGTGATACAATCGTTTGATTGCGCATCAAAAGAATTTATCTGAACAATGTGTTAACCACACAAACCACTGTGATGTATCCTTGATCTAGTTAGTCCGGAAAATGTCCTCCAGCTGGAGTTTATCGCATCGGCTCTGAATCAAACATGTGTATGTATGGCTGATTTTTCCTCAGCACGTACAGTCCCGTCAACTGCCCTGCATTACGCCTTCCTTTTAGTCACGAGGTGAAGCCACTTTCAGTTTTATTCTAGCTCTAGGGTATATCTTGATAGCAAGAACCCGAGAGCTAGATAGATGCGTATGTGAACTCGCATAATTTGCAGTGTTAGTTCAAAGTAGCGACTTTCCTCACCCGCCACTGCGGCCAGAAGGAGGAGCACAGACTAATGTGGGCGGGGCACTTTCTCCGTGCTGGCCAACCAGAACCTCCCTTTTCTCGAGGCAAAGACCCGACAAGTTGTGTGTGAGAAAAAAAACTGAGCAGTTTTAAAGAATAATCTCCACCGCGATGGACGCGAGGACGTTACTTTGTCGCTCTTTACTGTTGGCTTTTCTCTTATGTACGATAACGCGTGAGACGCAAGGTAAGGGACAGTGACTCCTCTTAGTTTCTGTCTTTCTTAAGTTTTCTCCGTTTGCTCTTTTTCAGAACTCTACATAGGGGTGTTCAAACATGGCGCAGGAAAATGGGTGTTTAATATTTTTTCCTCTCTTGTCGGTCACGTGTACAACAGTTTGGGAGAGCGTGTTTTCGGACAGAAAAATGGAGCTAGACGAGCGTGCCATCTGAGCAACCGCCAGAGGTCCGGATACCGCGACCGATTATTTATATACAGTACTTCGAAGCTCCTGTTAATTAATATAAATCAAATGATCAGTTATCTAAAACTGTGAACGAGCGTTGTTTTTACACGCGTCTTTAACTTACATTTGATCGTCTCACGTTTTATGCCTGTTTTATAAAGGCATGTGTTGTCTGGTGATGACGGGCATTGTGACTTAATGCTCTTCCAGTCATAACATCCTGAGTCTTTCATTCGTCTTAATTTGTTCATACCGATCTTTTGTATTTTCGGGATCAAAGTTATTAGGTCGTTGTGTCCGTGAACTGATAGTCTGTCAAGTTATGCGAACTGACAGGAAACAAGTTTCACGTTTTCGCGACTTGTAACAACAGATCGGACTATTTCGGCACATTGCAAATAGGCTATTCTTAACAAACTACACAAGATACCAGCACATAGATAACTATCTCGCATCCATTGTCTTTGGTTAAGTGAATGAATATTGTGAATATTAATGGATGCAACAGATTGTTGACGGAAGCGAACTGAGAGGGGTTTTCTCCTTTAATTACGTTGTCAACAGTCGTTAGGGTGTCCGTGATTCATGCTTGTCGACCACAAGAGCTATTTTACACCCACGGCAATGTTTTGTG